>NW_028270146.1:91312124-91612124 GCF_037043375.1 Chiloscyllium plagiosum | reverse complement strand
AGAAAGTGAGGACTGCAGATACTGGTAATCAGGACGAGAAAGTGAGGACTGCAGATACTGGAGATCAGGTGACGAAAGTGAGGACTGCAGATGCTGGAGATCAGGAGAAAGTGAGGACTGCAGATATTGGATATCAGGAGTAGAAAGTGAGGACGGCAGATACTGGAGATCAGGAGTAGAACCTGAGGACTGCAGATACTGGAGATCAGGAGTAAGCGAAGACAACAGATGCAGGAGATCATGTGGAGAAAGTGAGGACTGCAGATGCTGGAATTCAGGATACAGTGAGAGCAACAGATTCTGAAGATTGGGAGAATGTGAGGACTGCAGATGCTGAAGATCAGGAGAATGTGAAGACAGCAGATGTTGGAGATCAGTAGAAAGTGAGGACTGCAGATAGTGGAGATCAGGAGGAGAAAGTGCAGACTGCATATGCTGGAGGTCAGGAGAAAGTGAGGAATGCAGACACTGGATATCAGGAGTAGAAAGTGAGGACTGCAGACACTGGATATTAGGAGGAGAAAGTGAGGACTACAGATTCTGGAGATCAGGAGAAAGTGAGGACTGCAGATGTTGGAGATCAGTAGAAAGTGAGGACTGCAGATACAGGAGATCAGGAGGAGAAAGTGAGGATTACAGATGTTGGAGGTCAGGAGAAAGTGAGGACTGCAGATACCGAAGGAGAAAGTGAGGACTACAGGAGCTGGAGATCAGGAGAAAGTGAGGGCTGAAGATATTGGAGATCAGGAGGAGAAAGTGATGACTGCAGATACTGGAGTTCAGGAGAAAGTGAGAACTGCCGATGCTGGTGGTCAGGAGGAGAAAGTGAGGACTGCAGATACTGGAGATCAGGAGTATGTGAAGGCAACAGATACTGGTAATCAGGACGAGAAAGTGAGGACTGCAGATACTGGATATCATGAGCAGAAAGTGAGGTCTTGCAGATACTGGAGATCAGGAGAAAGTGAGGACTGCAGATACCGAAGGAGAAAGTGGGGACAACAGGAGCTGGAGATCAGGAGAAAGTGAGGGCTGAAGATATTGGAGATCAGGAGGAGAAAGTGATGTCTGCAGATAATGGAGTTCAGAGAGTGAGGACAGCAGATACTGGAGATCAGGAGAGTGAGGACAGCAGATACTGGAGATCAGGAGTATGTGAAGACAACAGATGCTGGAGTTCAAGGGGAGAAAGTGAGGACTGCAGATACTGGAGATCATGTGCAGAAAGTGAGGACTGTAGATACTGGAGATCAGGAGAAAGTGAGAACTGCCGATGCTGGAGGTCAGGAGGAGAAAGTGAGGACTGCAGATACTGGAGATCAGGAGAGTGAGGACTGCAGATACTGGAGGTCAGGAGGAAGTGAGGACAGCAGATACTGGAGATCAGGAGAAAGTGAGAACTGCCGATGCTGGTGGTCAGGAGGAGAAAGTGAGGACTGCAGATACTGGAGATCAGGAGTATGTGAAGGCAACAGATACTGGTCATCAGGACGAGAAAGTGAGGACTGCAGATACTGGATATCATGAGCAGAAAGTGAGGTCTTGCTGATACTGGAGATCAGGAGAATGTAAGGACTGTAGATACTGGATATCAGGAGTACAAAGTTAGGCCTGCAGATACTGGAGATCAGGAGAAAGTGAGAACTGCCGATGCTGGAGGAGAGGAGGAGAAAATGAGGACTGCAGATGCTGGAGATCAGGAGGAAGTGAGGACAGCAGATACTGGAGATCAGGAGAATGTGAAGGCAACAGATGCTGGAGATGAAGTGAAGAATGTGAGGACCGCAGATACTGGTAATCAGGACGAGAAAGTGAGGACTGCAGATACTGGATATCATGAGCAGAATGTGAGGACTGCAGTTACTGGAGATCAGTAGAATGTGAGGACTGCAGATGCTGGAGATCAGGAGAAAGTGAGGACTGAAGATAGTGGAGATTAGGAGGATAAATTGAGGACTGCAGATACTGGAGATCAGGAGTATGTGAAGACAACAGATGCTGGAGATCAAACGGAGAAAGTGTGGACTGCAGATACTGGAGATCATGAGCAGAAAGTGAGGACTGCAGATACTGGAGATCAGGTGACGAAGGTGAGGACTGCAGATACTGGAGATCAGGAGAATGTGTGGACTGCACATGCTGGAGATCAGGGAAAGTGAGGACTGGAGGTACTCGATATCAGGAGAAAGCGAAGACAACAGATGCTGGAGATCAAGTGGAGAAAGTGAGGACTGCAGATACTAGAATTCAGGATACAGTGAGAGCAACGGATTCTGAAGATCGGGAGAATGTGAGGACTGCAGATGCTAGAGATCAGGACAAATTGAGGAGGCAGATACTGTGGTCCAGGAGGAGAAAGTGAGGACTGCAGATGCTGGAGATCAGGAGTAAGGGACGGCAGCAGATGTTGGAGATCAGTAGAAAGTGAGGACTGCAGATAGTGTTGATCAGGAGGAGAAAGTGAGGACTGCATATGCTGGAGGTCAGGAGAAAGTGAGGAATGCAGATACCGAAGGAGAAAGTGAGGACTGCAGATACTGGAGATCAGGAGAAAGTGAGAGGTGGAGATGCTGGAGATCAGCAGAAAGTGAGGAATGCAGATACTGGATATCAGGAGGAGAAAGTGAGGACTGCAGATACTGGAGATCAGGAGGAGAAAGTGAGGACTGCATATGCTGAATGTCAGGAGAAAGTGAGGAATGCAGACACTGGATATCCGGAGTAGAAAGTGAGGACTGCAGACACTGGAGATTAGGAGGAGAAAGTGAGGACTGCAGATACTGGAGATCAGGAGTACGCGAAGACAACAGATGCTGTAGATCAAGTGGAGAAAGTGAGGACTGCAGATGCTGGAATTCTGGATACAGTGAGAGCAACAGATTATGAAGATCGGGCGAATGTGAGGACTGCAGATGCTAGAGATCAGGACAAAGTAAGGACAGCAGATAGTGTGGTTCAGGAGGAGAAAGTGAGGACTGCAGATACAGGAGATCAGGAGAAAGGGACGACTCCAGATGTTGGAGATCAGTAGAAAGTGAGGACTGCAGATAGTGCAGATCAGGAGGAGAAAGTGAGGATTACAGATGTTGGAGGTCGGGAGAAAGTGAGGACTGCAGATACCGAAGGAGAAAGTGAGGACGACAGGAGCTAGAGATCAGGAGAAAGTGAGAACTGCCGATGCTGGTGGTCAGGAGGAGAAAGTGAGGACTGCAGATACTGGAGATCAGGAGTATGTGAAGGCAACAGATACTGGTAATCAGGAGGAGAAAGTGAGGACTGCAGATACTGGATATCATGAGCAGAAAGTGAGGTTTTGCAGATACTGGAGATCAGGAGAAAGTGAGGACTGCAGATACCGAAGGAGAAAGTGGGGACTACAGGAGCTGGAGATCAGGAGAAAGTGAGGGCTGAAGATATTGGAGATCTGGAGGAGAAAGTGATGTCTGCAGATAATGGAGTTCAGAGAGTGAGGACAGCAGATACTGGAGATCAGGAGAGTGAGGACAGCAGATACTGGAGATCAGGAGGAGAAAGTGAGGATTACAGATGTTGGAGGTCAGGAGAAAGTGAGGACTGCAGATACCGAAGGAGAAAGTGAGGACTACAGGAGGTGGAGATCAGGAGAAAGTGAGGGCTGAAGATATTGGAGATCAGGAGGAGAAAGTGATGACTGCAGATACTGGAGTTCAGGAGAAAGTGAGATCTGCCAAAGCTGGTGGTCAGGAGGAGAAAGTGAGGACTGCAGATACTGGATATCTTGAGCAGAAAGTGAGGACTGCAGTTACTGGAGATCAGGTGACGAAAGTGAGGACTGCAGATACTGGAGATCAGGAGAATGTGAGGACTGCAGATGCTGGAGATCAGGAGTACAAAGTGAGGACTGCAGATACTGGAGATCAGGAGAATGTGAGGACTGCAGATGCTGGAGATCAGGAGAAAGTGAGGACTGCAGATACTGGATATCAGGAGTAGAAAGTGAGGAGTGCAGTTACTGGAGATCAGGAGAGTGAGGACTGCAATACTGGAGTTCAGGAGGAAGTGAGGACTGCAGATGCTGGAGATCAGGAGGGTGTGAAGGCAACAGATGCTGGAGATGAAGGGGAGAAAGTGAGGACTGCAGATATTGGTAATCAGGACGAGAAAGTGAGGACTGCAGATACTGGATATCATGAGCAGAAAGTGAGGACTGCAGTTACTGAAGATCAGGTGACGAAAGTGAGGGCTGAGGATATTGGAGATCAGGAGGAGAAAGTGATGACTGCAGATACTGGAGTTCAGGAGAAAGTGAGATCTGCCGATGCTGGTAGTCAGGAGGAGAAAGTGAGGACTGCAGATACTGGATATCTTGAGCAGAAAGTGAGGACTGCAGTTACTGGAGATCAGGTGACGAAAGTGAGGACTGCAGATGCTGGAGATCAGGAGAAAGTGAGGACTGCAGATACTGGATGTCAGGAGTAGAAAGTGAGGACGGCAGATACTGGAGATCAGGAGTAGAACCTGAGGACTGCAGATACTGGAGATCAGGAGTAAGCGAAGACAACAGATGCAGGAGATCATGTGGAGAAAGTGAGGACTGCAGATGCTGGAATTCAGGATACAGTGAGAGCAACAGATTCTGAAGATCGGGAGAATGTGAGGACTGCAGATGCTGAAGATCAGGAGAATGTGAAGACAGCAGATGTTGGAGATCAGTAGAAAGTGAGGACTGCAGATAGTGGAGATCAGGAGGAGAAAGTGAGGACTGCATATGCTGGAGGTCAGGAGAAAGTGAGGAATGCAGACACTGGATATCAGGAGTAGAAGTTGAGGACTGCAGACACTGGATATTAGGAGGAGAAAGTGAGGACTGCAGATACTGGAGATCAGGAATAAGCGAAGACAACAGATGCTGGAGATCAAGTGGAGAAAGTGAGGACTGCAGATGCTGGAATTCAGGATACAGTGAGAGCAACAGATTCTGAAGATCGGGAGAATGTGAGGACTGCAGATGCTAGAGATCAGGACAAAGTGAGGACAGCAGATACTGTGGTTCAGGAGGAGAAAGTGAGGACTGCAGATACAGGAGATCAGGAGAAAGGGACGACTGCAGATGTTGGTGATCAGTAGAAAGTGAGGACTGCAGATAGTGGAGATCAGGAGGAGAAAGTGAGGATTACAGATGTTGGAGGTCAGGAGAAAGTGAGGACTGCAGATACCGAAGGAGAAAGTGAGGACTACAGGAGCTGGAGATCAGGAGAAAGTGAGGGCTGAAGATATTGGAGATCAGGAGGAGAAAGTGATGACTGCAGATACTGGAGTTCAGGAGAAAGTGAGAACTGCCGATGCTGGTGGTCAGGAGGAGAAAGTGAGGACTGCAGATACTGGAGATCAGGAGTATGTGAAGGCAACAGATACTGGTAATCAGGGCGAGAAAGTGAGGACTGCAGATACTGGATATCATGAGCAGAAAGTGAGGTCTTGCAGATACTGGAGATCAGGAGAAAGTGAGGACTGCAGATACCAAAGGAGAAAGTGGGGACTACAGGAGCTGGAGATCAGGAGAAAGTGAGGGCTGAAGATATTGGAGATCAGGAGGAGAAAATGATGTCTGCAGATACTGGAGTTCAGGAGAGTGAGGACTGCAGATACTGGAGATCAGGAGAGTGAGGACAGCAGATACTGGAGATTAGGAGTATGTGAAGACAACAGATGCTGGAGTTCAAGGGGAGAAAGTGAGGACTGCAGATACTGGAGATCATGAGCAGAAAGTGAGGACTGTAGATACTGGAGATCAGGAGAGTGAGGACTGCAGATACTGGAGGTCAGGAGGAAGTGAGGACAGCAGATACTGGAGATCAGGAGAAAGTGAGAACTGCCGATGCTGGTGGTCAGGAGGAGAAAGTGAGGACTGCAGATACTGGAGATCAGGAGTATGTGAAGGCAACAGATACTGGTCATCAGGACGAGAAAGTGAGGACTGCAGATACTGGATATCATGAGCAGAAAGTGAGGTCTTGCAGATACTGGAGATCAGGAGAAAGTGAGAACTGCCGATGCTGGAGGAGAGGAGGAGAAAATGAGGACTGCAGATACTGGAGATCAGAAGGAAGTGAGGACAGCAGATACTGGAGATCAGGAGAATGTGAAGGCAACAGATGCTGGAAATGAAGGGAAGAATGTGAGGACTGCAGATACTGGTAATCAGGACGAGAAAGTGAGGGCTGCAGATACTGGATATCATGAGCAGAAAGTGAGGACTGCAGTTAATGGAGATCAGGTGACGAAAGTGAGGACTGCAGATGCTGGAGATCAGGAGAAAGTGAGGACTGCAGATACTGGATATCAGGAGTAGAAAGTGAGGACAGCAGATACTGGAGATCAGGAGTAGAACCTGAGGACTGCAGATACTGGAGATCAGGAGTAAGTGAAGACAACAGATGCAGGAGATCATGTGGAGAAAGTGAGGACTGCCGATGCTGGAATTCAGGATACAGTGAGAGCAACAGATTCTGAAGATCGGGAGAATGTGAGGACTGCAGATGCTGAAGATCAGGAGAATGTGAAGACAGCAGATGTTGGAGATCAGTAGAAAGTGAGGACTGCAGATAGTGGAGATCAGGAGGAGAAAGTGAGGACTGCATATGCTGGAGGTCAGGAGAAAGTGAGGAATGCAGACACTGGATATCAGGAGTAGAAAGTGAGGACTGCAGACACTGGATATTAGGAGGAGAAAGTGAGGACTGCAGATACTGGAGATCAGGAATAAGCGAAGACAACAGATGCTGGAGATCAAGTGGAGAAAGTGAGGACTGCAGATGCTGGAATTCAGGATACAGTGAGAGCAACAGATTCTGAAGATCGGGACATGTGAGGACTGCAGATGCTCGAGATCAGGACAAAGTGAGGACCGCAGATACTGTGGTTCAGGAGGAGAAAGTGAGGACAGCAGATACTGGATTCTGGAGAAAGTGAGAACTGCCGACGCTGGTGGTCAGGAGGAGAAAGTGAGGACTGCAGATACTGGAGATCAGGAGTATGTGAAGGCAACAGATACTGGTAATCAGGACGAGAAAGTGAGGACTGCAGATACTGGATATCATGAGCAGAAAGTGAGGTCTTGCAGATACAGGAGATCAGGAGAAAGGGACGACTGAAGATGTTGGAGATCAGTAGAAAGTGAGGACTGCAGATAGTGGAGGTCAGGAGGAAAAAGTGAGGATTACAGATGTTGGAGGTCTGGCGAAAGTGAGGACTGCAGATACCGAAGGAGAAAGTGAGGACTACAGGAGCTGGAGATCAGGAGAAAGTGAGGGCTGAAGATATTGGAGATCAGGAGGAGAAAGTGATGACTGCAGATACTGGAGTTCAGGAGAAAGTGAGAACTGCCGATGCTGGTGGTCAGGAGGAGAAAGTGAGGACTGCAGATACTGGAGATCAGGAGGATGTGAAGGCAACAGATACTGGTAATCAGGACGAGAAAGTGAGGACTGCAGATACTGGATATCATGAGCAGAAAGTGAGGTCTTGCAGATACTGGAGATCAGGAGAAAGTGAGGACTGCAGGAGCTGGAGATCAGGAGAAAGTGAGGGCTGAAGATATTGGAGATCAGGAGGAGAAAGTGATGTCTGCAGATACTGGAGTTCAGGAGAGTGAGGACTGCAGATACTGGAGATCAGGAGAGTGAGGACAGCAGATACTGGAGATCAGGAGTATGTGAAGACAACAGATGCTGGAGATCAAGGGGAGAAAGTAAGGACTGTAGATGCTGGAGATCAGGAGAAAGTGAGAACTGCCGATGCTGGAGGTCAGGAGGAGAAAGTGAGGACTGCAGATACTGGAGATCAGGAGAGTGAGGACTGCAGATACTGGAGATCAGGAGAAAGTGAGGACTGCAGATACTGGATATCAGGAGTAGAAAGTGAGGAGTGCAGTTACTGGAGATCAGGAGAGTGAGGACTGCAATACTGGTGTTCAGGAGGAAGTGAGGACTGCAGATGCTGGAGATCAGGAGGGTGTGAAGGCAACAGATGCTGGAGATGAAGGGGAGAAAGTGAGGACTGCAGATATTGGTAATCAGGACGAGAAAGTGAGGACTGCAGATACTGGATATCATGAGCAGAAAGTGAGGACTGCAGTTACTGAAGATCAGGTGACGAAAGTGAGGACTGCAGATGCTAGAGATGAGGACAAAGTGAGGACAGCAGATACTATGGTTCAGGAGGAGAAAGGGACGACTGCAGATGTTGGAGATCAGTAGAAAGTGAGGACTGCAGATAGTGGAGATCTGGAGGAGAAAGTGAGGATTACAGATGTTGGAGGTCAGGAGAAAGTGAGGACTGCAGATACCGAAGGAGAAAGTGAGGACTACAGGAGGTGGAGATCAGGAGAAAGTGAGGGCTGAAGATATTGGAGATCAGGAGGAGAAAGTGATGACTGCAGATACTGGAGTTCAGGAGAAAGTGAGATCTGCCGATGCTGGTAGTCAGGAGGAGAAATGAGGACTGCAGATACTGGAGGTCAGGAGAAAGTGAGGAATGCAGACACTGGATATCAGGAGTAGAAGTTGAGGACTGCAGACACTGGATATTAGGAGGAGAAAGTGAGGACTGCAGATACTGGAGATCAGGAATAAGCGAAGACAACAGATGCTGGAGATCAAGTGGAGAAAGTGAGGACTGCAGATGCTGGAATTCAGGATACAGTGAGAGCAACAGATTCTGAAGATCGGGAGAATGTGATGACTGCAGATGCTAGAGATCAGGACAAAGTGAGGACAGCAGATACTGTGGTTCAGGAGGAGAAAGTGAGGACTGCAGATACAGGAGATCAGGAGAAAGGGACGACTGCAGATGTTGGTGATCAGTAGAAAGTGAGGACTGCAGATAGTGGAGATCAGGAGGAGAAAGTGAGGATTACAGATGTTGGAGGTCAGGAGAAAGTGAGGACTGCAGATACCGAAGGAGAAAGTGAGGACTACAGGAGCTGGAGATCAGGAGAAAGTGAGGGCTGAAGATATTGGAGATCAGGAGGAGAAAGTGATGACTGCAGATACTGGAGTTCAGGAGAAAGTGAGAACTGCCGATGCTGGTGGTCAGGAGGAGAAAGTGAGGACTGCAGATACTGGAGATCAGGAGTATGTGAAGGCAACAGATACTGGTAATCAGGGCGAGAAAGTGAGGACTGCAGATACTGGATATCATGAGCAGAAAGTGAGGTCTTGCAGATACTGGAGATCAGGAGAAAGTGAGGACTGCAGATACCAAAGGAGAAAGTGGGGACTACAGGAGCTGGAGATCAGGAGAAAGTGAGGGCTGAAGATATTGGAGATCAGGAGGAGAAAATGATGTCTGCAGATACTGGAGTTCAGGAGAGTGAGGACTGCAGATACTGGAGATCAGGAGAGTGAGGACAGCAGATACTGGAGATTAGGAGTATGTGAAGACAACAGATGCTGGCGTTCAAGGGGAGAAAGTGAGGACTGCAGATACTGGAGATCATGAGCAGAAAGTGAGGACTGTAGATACTGGAGATCAGGAGAAAGTGAGAACTGCCGATGCTGGAGGTCAGGAGGAGAAAGTGAGGACTGCAGATACTGGAGATCAGGAGAGTAAGGACTGCAGATACTGGAGGTCAGGAGGAAGTGAGGACAGCAGATACTGGAGATCAGGAGAAAGTGAGAACTGCCGATGCTGGTGGTCAGGAGGAGAAAGTGAGGACTGCAGATACTGGAGATCAGGAGTATGTGAAGGCAACAGATACTGGTAATCAGGACGAGAAAGTGAGGACTGCAGATACTGGATATCATGAGCAGAAAGTGAGGTCTTGCAGATACTGGAGATCAGGAGAATGTAAGGACTGTAGATACTGGATATCAGGAGTACAAAGTGAGTCCTGCAGATACTGGAGATCAGGAGAAAGTGAGAACTGCCGATGCTGGAGGAGAGGAGGAGAAAATGAGGACTGCAGATACTGGAGATCAGAAGGAAGTGAGGACAGCAGATACTGGAGATCAGGAGAATGTGAAGGCAACAGATGCTGGAAATGAAGGGAAGAATGTGAGGACTGCAGATACTGGTAATCAGGACGAGAAAGTGAGGACTGCAGATACTGGATATCATGAGCAGAAAGTGAGGACTGCAGTTAATGGAGATCAGGTGACGAAAGTGAGGACTGCAGATGCTGGAGATCAGGAGAAAGTGAGGACTGCAGATACTGGATATCAGGAGTAGAAAGTGAGGACAGCAGATACTGGAGATCAGGAGTAGAACCTGAGGACTGCAGATACTGGAGATCAGGAGTAAGTGAAGACAACAGATGCAGGAGATCATGTGGAGAAAGTGAGGACTGCCGATGCTGGAATTCAGGATACAGTGAGAGCAACAGATTCTGAAGATCGGGAGAATGTGAGGACTGCAGATGCTGAAGATCAGGAGAATGTGACGACAGCAGATGTTGGAGATCAGTAGAAAGTGAGGACTGCAGATAGTGGAGATCAGGAGGAGAAAGTGAGGACTGCATATGCTGGAGGTCAGGAGAAAGTGAGGAATGCAGACACTGGATATCAGGAGTAGAAAGTGAGGACTGCAGACACTGGATATTAGGAGGAGAAAGTGAGGACTGCAGATACTGGAGATCAGGAATAAGCGAAGACAACAGATGCTGGAGATCAAGTGGAGAAAGTGAGGACTGCAGATGCTGGAATTCAGGATACAGTGAGAGCAACAGATTCTGAAGATCGGGACATGTGAGGACTGCAGATGCTCGAGATCAGGACAAAGTGAGGACCGCAGATACTGTGGTTCAGGAGGAGAAAGTGAGGACAGCAGATACTGGATTCTGGAGAAAGTGAGAACTGCCGACGCTGGTGGTCAGGAAGAGAAAGTGAGGACTGCAGATACTGGAGATCAGGAGTATGTGAAGGCAACAGATACTGGTAATCAGGACGAGAAAGTGAGGACTGCAGATACTGGATATCATGAGCAGAAAGTGAGGTCTTGCAGATACAGGAGATCAGGAGAAAGGGACGACTGAAGATGTTGGAGATCAGTAGAAAGTGAGGACTGCAGATAGTGGAGGTCAGGAGGAAAAAGTGAGGATTACAGATGTTGGAGGTCTGGCGAAAGTGAGGACTGCAGATACCGAAGGAGAAAGTGAGGACTACAGGAGCTGGAGATCAGGAGAAAGTGAGGGCTGAAGATATTGGAGATCAGGAGGAGAAAGTGATGACTGCAGATACTGGAGTTCAGGAGAAAGTGAGAACTGCCGATGCTGGTGGTCAGGAGGAGAAAGTGAGGACTGCAGATACTGGAGATCAGGAGTATGTGAAGGCAACAGATACTGGTAATCAGGACGAGAAAGTGAGGACTGCAGATACTGGATATCATGAGCAGAAAGTGAGGTCTTGCAGATACTGGAGATCAGGAGAAAGTGAGGACTGCAGGAGCTGGAGATCAGGAGAAAGTGAGGGCTGAAGATATTGGAGATCAGGAGGAGAAAGTGATGTCTGCAGATACTGGAGTTCAGGAGAGTGAGGACAGCAGATACTGGAGATCAGGAGAGTGAGGACAGCAGATACTGGAGATCAGGAGTATGTGAAGACAACAGATGCTGGAGATCAAGGGGAGAAAGTAAGGACTGTAGATGCTGGAGATCAGGAGAAAGTGAGAACTGCCGATGCTGGAGGTCAGGAGGAGAAAGTGAGAACTGCAGATACTGGAGATCAGGAGAGTGAGGACTGCAGATACTGGAGGTCAGGAGGAAGTGAGGACAGCAGATACTGGTAATCAGGACGAGAAAGT
This sequence comes from Chiloscyllium plagiosum, assembly GCF_037043375.1. Lineage (NCBI taxonomy): Eukaryota > Metazoa > Chordata > Chondrichthyes > Orectolobiformes > Hemiscylliidae > Chiloscyllium > Chiloscyllium plagiosum. Next base: position 91,600,346 of record NW_028270146.1, on the reverse strand, counting down.
GAGGACTGCAGATACTGGATATCATGAGCAGAAAGTGAGGTCTTGCAGATGCTGGAGATCAGGAGAATGTAAGGACTGTAGATACTGGATATCAGGAGTACAAAGTGAGTCCTGCAGATACTGGAGATCAGGAGAAAGTGAGAACTGCCGATGCTGGAGGAGAGGAGGAGAAAATGAGGACTGCAGATACTGGAGATCAGAAGGAAGTGTGGACAGCAGATACTGGAGATCAGGAGAATGTGAAGGCAACAGATGCTGGAGATGAAGGGAAGAATGTGAGGACTGCAGATACTGGTAATCAGGACGAGAAAGTGAGGAGTGCAGATACTGGATATCATGAGCAGAATGTGAGGACTGCAGTTACTGGAGATCAGTAGAATGTGAGGACTGCAGATGCTGGAGATCAGGAGTATGTGAAGGCAACAGATGCTGGATATGAAGGGGAGAAAGTGAGGACTGCAGATACTGGTAATCAGGACGAGAAAGTGAGGACTGCAGATACTGGAGATCAGGTGACGAAAGTGAGGACTGCAGATGCTGGAGATCAGGAGAAAGTGAGGACTGCAGATATTGGATATCAGGAGTAGAAAGTGAGGACGGCAGATACTGGAGATCAGGAGTAGAACCTGAGGACTGCAGATACTGGAGATCAGGAGTAAGCGAAGACAACAGATGCAGGAGATCATGTGGAGAAAGTGAGGACTGCAGATGCTGGAATTCAGGATACAGTGAGAGCAACAGATTCTGAAGATTGGGAGAATGTGAGGACTGCAGATGCTGAAGATCAGGAGAATGTGAAGACAGCAGATGTTGGAGATCAGTAGAAAGTGAGGACTGCAGATAGTGGAGATCAGGAGGAGAAAGTGCAGACTGCATATGCTGGAGGTCAGGAGAAAGTGAGGAATGCAGACACTGGATATCAGGAGTAGAAAGTGAGGACTGCAGACACTGGATATTAGGAGGAGAAAGTGAGGACTACAGATTCTGGAGATCAGGAGAAAGTGAGGACTGCAGATGTTGGAGATCAGTAGAAAGTGAGGATTGCAGATACAGGAGATCAGGAGGAGAAAGTGAGGATTACAGATGTTGGAGGTCAGGAGAAAGTGAGGACTGCAGATACCGAAGGAGAAAGTGAGGACTACAGGAGCTGGAGATCAGGAGAAAGTGAGGGCTGAAGATATTGGAGATCAGGAGGAGAAAGTGATGACTGCAGATACTGGAGTTCAGGAGAAAGTGAGAACTGCCGATGCTGGTGGTCAGGAGGAGAAAGTGAGGACTGCAGATACTGGAGATCAGGAGTATGTGAAGGCAACAGATACTGGTAATCAGGACGAGAAAGTGAGGACTGCAGATACTGGATATCATGAGCAGAAAGTGAGGTCTTGCAGATACTGGAGATCAGGAGAAAGTGAGGACTGCAGATACCGAAGGAGAAAGTGGGGACAACAGGAGCTGGAGATCAGGAGAAAGTGAGGGCTGAAGATATTGGAGATCAGGAGGAGAAAGTGATGTCTGCAGATAATGGAGTTCAGAGAGTGAGGACAGCAGATACTGGAGATCAGGAGAGTGAGGACAGCAGATACTGGAGATCAGGAGTATGTGAAGACAACAGATGCTGGAGTTCAAGGGGAGAAAGTGAGGACTGCAGATACTGGAGATCATGTGCAGAAAGTGAGGACTGTAGATACTGGAGATCAGGAGAAAGTGAGAACTGCCGATGCTGGAGGTCAGGAGGAGAAAGTGAGGACTGCAGATACTGGAGATCAGGAGAGTGAGGACTGCAGATACTGGAGGTCAGGAGGAAGTGAGGACAGCAGATACTGGAGATCAGGAGAAAGTGAGAACTGCCGATGCTGGTGGTCAGGAGGAGAAAGTGAGGACTGCAGATACTGGAGATCAGGAGTATGTGAAGGCAACAGATACTGGTCATCAGGACGAGAAAGTGAGGACTGCAGATACTGGATATCATGAGCAGAAAGTGAGGTCTTGCTGATACTGGAGATCAGGAGAATGTAAGGACTGTAGATACTGGATATCAGGAGTACAAAGTTAGGCCTGCAGATACTGGAGATCAGGAGAAAGTGAGAACTGCCGATGCTGGAGGAGAGGAGGAGAAAATGAGGACTGCAGATGCTGGAGATCAGGAGGAAGTGAGGACAGCAGATACTGGAGATCAGGAGAATGTGAAGGCAACAGATGCTGGAGATGAAGTGAAGAATGTGAGGACCGCAGATACTGGTAATCAGGACGAGAAAGTGAGGACTGCAGATACTGGATATCATGAGCAGAATGTGAGGACTGCAGTTACTGGAGATCAGTAGAATGTGAGGACTGCAGATGCTGGAGATCAGGAGAAAGTGAGGACTGAAGATAGTGGAGATTAGGAGGATAAATTGAGGACTGCAGATACTGGAGATCAGGAGTATGTGAAGACAACAGATGCTGGAGATCAAACGGAGAAAGTGTGGACTGCAGATACTGGAGATCATGAGCAGAAAGTGAGGACTGCAGATACTGGAGATCAGGTGACGAAGGTGAGGACTGCAGATACTGGAGATCAGGAGAATGTGTGGACTGCACATGCTGGAGATCAGGGAAAGTGAGGACTGGAGGTACTCGATATCAGGAGAAAGCGAAGACAACAGATGCTGGAGATCAAGTGGAGAAAGTGAGGACTGCAGATACTAGAATTCAGGATACAGTGAGAGCAACGGATTCTGAAGATCGGGAGAATGTGAGGACTGCAGATGCTAGAGATCAGGACAAATTGAGGAGGCAGATACTGTGGTCCAGGAGGAGAAAGTGAGGACTGCAGATGCTGGAGATCAGGAGTAAGGGACGGCAGCAGATGTTGGAGATCAGTAGAAAGTGAGGACTGCAGATAGTGTTGATCAGGAGGAGAAAGTGAGGACTGCATATGCTGGAGGTCAGGAGAAAGTGAGGAATGCAGATACCGAAGGAGAAAGTGAGGACTGCAGATACTGGAGATCAGGAGAAAGTGAGAGGTGGAGATGCTGGAGATCAGCAGAAAGTGAGGAATGCAGATACTGGATATCAGGAGGAGAAAGTGAGGACTGCAGATACTGGAGATCAGGAGGAGAAAGTGAGGACTGCATATGCTGAATGTCAGGAGAAAGTGAGGAATGCAGACACTGGATATCCGGAGTAGAAAGTGAGGACTGCAGACACTGGAGATTAGGAGGAGAAAGTGAGGACTGCAGATACTGGAGATCAGGAGTACGCGAAGACAACAGATGCTGTAGATCAAGTGGAGAAAGTGAGGACTGCAGATGCTGGAATTCTGGATACAGTGAGAGCAACAGATTATGAAGATCGGGCGAATGTGAGGACTGCAGATGCTAGAGATCAGGACAAAGTAAGGACAGCAGATAGTGTGGTTCAGGAGGAGAAAGTGAGGACTGCAGATACAGGAGATCAGGAGAAAGGGACGACTCCAGATGTTGGAGATCAGTAGAAAGTGAGGACTGCAGATAGTGCAGATCAGGAGGAGAAAGTGAGGATTACAGATGTTGGAGGTCGGGAGAAAGTGAGGACTGCAGATACCGAAGGAGAAAGTGAGGACGACAGGAGCTAGAGATCAGGAGAAAGTGAGAACTGCCGATGCTGGTGGTCAGGAGGAGAAAGTGAGGACTGCAGATACTGGAGATCAGGAGTATGTGAAGGCAACAGATACTGGTAATCAGGAGGAGAAAGTGAGGACTGCAGATACTGGATATCATGAGCAGAAAGTGAGGTTTTGCAGATACTGGAGATCAGGAGAAAGTGAGGACTGCAGATACCGAAGGAGAAAGTGGGGACTACAGGAGCTGGAGATCAGGAGAAAGTGAGGGCTGAAGATATTGGAGATCTGGAGGAGAAAGTGATGTCTGCAGATAATGGAGTTCAGAGAGTGAGGACAGCAGATACTGGAGATCAGGAGAGTGAGGACAGCAGATACTGGAGATCAGGAGTATGTGAAGACAACAGATGCTGGAGATCAAGGGGAGAAATTGAGGACTGCAGATACTGGAGATCATGAGCAGAAAGTGAGGACTGTAGATACTGGAGATCAGGAGAAAGTGAGAACTGCCGATGCTGGAGGTCAGGAGGAGAAAGTGAGGACTGAAGATACTGGAGATCAGGAGCGTGAGGACAGCAGATACTGGAGATCAGGAGAAAGTGAGAACTGCCGATGCTGGTGGTCAGGAGGAGAAAGTGAGGACTGCAGATACTGGAAATCAGGAGTATGTGAAGGCAACAGATACTGGTAATCAGGACGAGAAAGTGAGGACTGCAGATACTGGATATCATGAGCAGAAAGTGAGGTCTTGCTGATACTGGAGATCAGGAGAATGTAAGGACTGTAGATACTGGATATCAGGAGTACAAAGTTAAGCCTGCAGATACTGGAGATCAGGAGAAAGTGAGAACTGCCGATGCTGGAGGTGAGGAGGAGAAAATGAGGACTGCAGATACTGGAGATCAGGAGGAAGTGAGGACAGCAGATACTGGAGATCAGGAGAATGTGAAGGCAACAGATGCTGGAGATGAAGGGAAGAATGTGAGGACAGCAGATACTGGTAATCAGGACGAGAAAGTGAGGACTGCAGATACTGGATATCATGAGCAGAATGTGAGGACTGCAGTTACTGGAGATCAGTAGAATGTGAGGACTGCGGATGCTGGAGATCAGGAGAAAGTGAGGACTGAAGATAGTGGAGATTAGGAGGATAAATTGAGGACTGCAGATACTGGAGATCAGGAGTATGTGAAGACAACAGATGCTGGAGATCAAACGGAGAAAGTGTGGACTGCAGATACTGGAGATCATGAGCAGAAAGTGAGGACTGCAGATACTGGAGATCAGGTGACGAAGGTGAGGACTGCAGATACTGGAGATCAGGAGAATGTGTGGACTGCACATGCTGGAGATCAGGGAAAGTGAGGACTGGAGATACTGGATATCAGGAGAAAGCGAAGACAACAGATGCTGGAGATCAAGTGGAGAAAGTGAGGACTGCAGATACTAGAATTCAGGATACAGTGAGAGCAACGGATTCTGAAGATCGGGAGAATGTGAGGACTGCAGATGCTAGAGATCAGGACAAATTGAGGAGGCAGATACTGTGGTTCAGGAGGAGAAAGTGAGGACTGCAGATGCTGGAGATCAGGAGTAAGGGACGGCAGCAGATGTTGGAGATCAGTAGAACGTGAGGACTGCAGATAGTGTTGATCAGGAGGAGAAAGTGAGGACTGCATATGCTGGAGGTCAGGAGAAAGTGAGGAATGCAGATACCGATGGAGAAAGTGAGGACTGCAGATACTGGAGATCAGGAGAAAGTGAGAGGTGGAGATGCTGGAGATCAGCAGAAAGTGAGGAATGCAGATACTGGAAATCAGTAGGAGAAAGTGAGGACTGCAGATACTGGAGATTAGGAGGAGAAAGTGAGGACTGCATATGCTGAAGGTCAGGAGAAAGTGAGGAATGCAGACACTGGATATCCGGAGTAGAAAGTGAGGACTGCAGATACTGGAGATCACGTGGAGAAAGTGAGGACTGCAGATGCTGGAGATCAGGAGTAAGCGAAGACAACAGATGCTGGAGATCAAGTGGAGACAATGAGGACTGCAGATACTGGAATTCAGGATACAGTGAGAGCAACAGATTATGAAGATCGGGCGAATGTGAGGACTGCAGATGCTAGAGATCAGGACAAAGTAAGGACAGCAGATACTGTGGTTCAGGAGGAGAAAGTGAGGACTGCAGATACGGGAGATCAGGAGAAAGGGACGACTCCAGATGTTGGAGATCAGTAGAAAGTGAGGACTGCAGATAGTGGAGATCAGGAGGAGAAAGTGAGGATTACAGATGTTGGAGGTCGGGAGAAAGTGAGGACTGCAGATACCGAAGGAGAAAGTGAGGACTGCAGGTACCGAAGGAGAAAGTGAGGACTACAAGAGCTGGAGATCAGGAGAAAGGGAGGACTGCAGATATTGGAGATCAGGAGGAGAAAGTGATGACTGCAGATACTGGAGTTCAGGAGAGTGAGGACTGCAGATACTGGAGATCAGGAGAGTGAGGACAGCAGATACTGGAGATCAGGAGTATGTGAAGACAACAGATGTTGGAGATCAAGGGGAGCAAGTGAGGACTGCGGATACTGGAGATCATGAGCAGAAAGTGAGGACTGTAGATACTGGAGATCCGGTGACGAAAGTGAGGCCTGCAGATGCTGGAAATCAGGAGAAAGTGAGAACTGCCGATACTGGAGGTCAGGAGGAGAAAGTGAGGACTGCAGATACTGGAGATCAGGAGAGTGAGGACTGCAGATACTGGAGTTCAGGAGGAAGTGAGGACAGCAGATACTGGAGATCAGGAGTATGTGAAGGCAACAGATGCTGGAGATGAAGGGGAGAAAGTGAGGACAGAAGATACTGGTAATCAGGACGAGAAAGTGAGGACTGCAGATACTGGATATCATGAGCAGAAAGTGAGGACTGCAGTTACTGGAGATCAGGTGACGAAAGTGAGGACTGCAGATACTGGAGATCAGGAGAAAGTGAGGACTGCAGATACTGGAGATCAGAAGTTAGTGAAGACAACAGATGCAGGAGATCAAGTGGAGAAAGTGAGGACTGCAGATGCTGGAGATCAGGAGGAAGTGAGGACAGCAGATACTGGAGATCAGGAGTATGTGAAGGCAACAGATGCTGGAGATGAAGTGAAGAATGTGAGGACCGCAGATACTGGTAATCAGGACGAGAAAGTGAGGACTGCAGATACTGGATATCATGAGCAGAATGTGAGGACTGCAGTTACTGGAGATCAGTAGAATGTGAGGACTGCAGATGCTGGAGATCAGGAGAAAGTGAGGACTGAAGATAGTGGAGATTAGGAGGATAAATTGAGGACTGCAGATACTGGAGATCAGGAGTATGTGAAGACAACAGATGCTGGAGATCAAACGGAGAAAGTGTGGACTGCAGATACTGGAGATCATGAGCAGAAAGTGAGGACTGCAGATACTGGAGATCAGGTGACGAAGGTGAGGACTGCAGATACTGGAGATCAGGAGAATGTGTGGACTGCACATGCTGGAGATCAGGGAAAGTGAGGACTGGAGGTACTCGATATCAGGAGAAAGCGAAGACAACAGATGCTGGAGATCAAGTGGAGAAAGTGAGGACTGCAGATACTAGAATTCAGGATACAGTGAGAGCAACGGATTCTGAAGATCGGGAGAATGTGAGGACTGCAGATGCTAGAGATCAGGACAAATTGAGGAGGCAGATACTGTGGTCCAGGAGGAGAAAGTGAGGACTGCAGATGCTGGAGATCAGGAGTAAGGGACGGCAGCAGATGTTGGAGATCAGTAGAAAGTGAGGACTGCAGATAGTGTTGATCAGGAGGAGAAAGTGAGGACTGCATATGCTGGAGGTCAGGAGAAAGTGAGGAATGCAGATACCGAAGGAGAAAGTGAGGACTGCAGATACTGGAGATCAGGAGAAAGTGAGAGGTGGAGATGCTGGAGATCAGCAGAAAGTGAGGAATGCAGATACTGGATATCAGGAGGAGAAAGTGAGGACTGCAGATACTGGAGATCAGGAGGAGAAAGTGAGGACTGCATATGCTGAATGTCAGGAGAAAGTGAGGAATGCAGACACTGGATATCCGGAGTAGAAAGTGAGGACTGCAGACACTGGAGATTAGGAGGAGAAAGTGAGGACTGCAGATACTGGAGATCAGGAGTACGCGAAGACAACAGATGCTGTAGATCAAGTGGAGAAAGTGAGGACTGCAGATGCTGGAATTCTGGATACAGTGAGAGCAACAGATTATGAAGATCGGGCGAATGTGAGGACTGCAGATGCTAGAGATCAGGACAAAGTAAGGACAGCAGATAGTGTGGTTCAGGAGGAGAAAGTGAGGACTGCAGATACAGGAGATCAGGAGAAAGGGACGACTCCAGATGTTGGAGATCAGTAGAAAGTGAGGACTGCAGATAGTGCAGATCAGGAGGAGAAAGTGAGGATTACAGATGTTGGAGGTCGGGAGAAAGTGAGGACTGCAGATACCGAAGGAGAAAGTGAGGACGACAGGAGCTAGAGATCAGGAGAAAGTGAGAACTGCCGATGCTGGTGGTCAGGAGGAGAAAGTGAGGACTGCAGATACTGGAGATCAGGAGTATGTGAAGGCAACAGATACTGGTAATCAGGAGGAGAAAGTGAGGACTGCAGATACTGGATATCATGAGCAGAAAGTGAGGTTTTGCAGATACTGGAGATCAGGAGAAAGTGAGGACTGCAGATACCGAAGGAGAAAGTGGGGACTACAGGAGCTGGAGATCAGGAGAAAGTGAGGGCTGAAGATATTGGAGATCTGGAGGAGAAAGTGATGTCTGCAGATAATGGAGTTCAGAGAGTGAGGACAGCAGATACTGGAGATCAGGAGAGTGAGGACAGCAGATACTGGAGATCAGGAGTATGTGAAGACAACAGATGCTGGAGATCAAGGGGAGAAATTGAGGACTGCAGATACTGGAGATCATGAGCAGAAAGTGAGGACTGTAGATACTGGAGATCAGGAGAAAGTGAGAACTGCCGATGCTGGAGGTCAGGAGGAGAAAGTGAGGACTGAAGATACTGGAGATCAGGAGCGTGAGGACAGCAGATACTGGAGATCAGGAGAAAGTGAGAACTGCCGATGCTGGTGGTCAGGAGGAGAAAGTGAGGACTGCAGATACTGGAAATCAGGAGTATGTGAAGGCAACAGATACTGGTAATCAGGACGAGAAAGTGAGGACTGCAGATACTGGATATCATGAGCAGAAAGTGAGGTCTTGCTGATACTGGAGATCAGGAGAATGTAAGGACTGTAGATACTGGATATCAGGAGTACAAAGTTAAGCCTGCAGATACTGGAGATCAGGAGAAAGTGAGAACTGCCGATGCTGGAGGTGAGGAGGAGAAAATGAGGACTGCAGATACTGGAGATCAGGAGGAAGTGAGGACAGCAGATACTGGAGATCAGGAGAATGTGAAGGCAACAGATGCTGGAGATGAAGGGAAGAATGTGAGGACAGCAGATACTGGTAATCAGGACGAGAAAGTGAGGACTGCAGATACTGGATATCATGAGCAGAATGTGAGGACTGCAGTTACTGGAGATCAGTAGAATGTGAGGACTGCGGATGCTGGAGATCAGGAGAAAGTGAGGACTGAAGATAGTGGAGATTAGGAGGATAAATTGAGGACTGCAGATACTGGAGATCAGGAGTATGTGAAGACAACAGATGCTGGAGATCAAACGGAGAAAGTGTGGACTGCAGATACTGGAGATCATGAGCAGAAAGTGAGGACTGCAGATACTGGAGATCAGGTGACGAAGGTGAGGACTGCAGATACTGGAGATCAGGAGAATGTGTGGACTGCACATGCTGGAGATCAGGGAAAGTGAGGACTGGAGATACTGGATATCAGGAGAAAGCGAAGACAACAGATGCTGGAGATCAAGTGGAGAAAGTGAGGACTGCAGATACTAGAATTCAGGATACAGTGAGAGCAACGGATTCTGAAGATCGGGAGAATGTGAGGACTGCAGATGCTAGAGATCAGGACAAATTGAGGAGGCAGATACTGTGGTTCAGGAGGAGAAAGTGAGGACTGCAGATGCTGGAGATCAGGAGTAAGGGACGGCAGCAGATGTTGGAGATCAGTAGAACGTGAGGACTGCAGATAGTGTTGATCAGGAGGAGAAAGTGAGGACTGCATATGCTGGAGGTCAGGAGAAAGTGAGGAATGCAGATACCGATGGAGAAAGTGAGGACTGCAGATACTGGAGATCAGGAGAAAGTGAGAGGTGGAGATGCTGGAGATCAGCAGAAAGTGAGGAATGCAGATACTGGAAATCAGTAGGAGAAAGTGAGGACTGCAGATACTGGAGATTAGGAGGAGAAAGTGAGGACTGCATATGCTGAAGGTCAGGAGAAAGTGAGGAATGCAGACACTGGATATCCGGAGTAGAAAGTGAGGACTGCAGATACTGGAGATCACGTGGAGAAAGTGAGGACTGCAGATGCTGGAGATCAGGAGTAAGCGAAGACAACAGATGCTGGAGATCAAGTGGAGACAATGAGGACTGCAGATACTGGAATTCAGGATACAGTGAGAGCAACAGATTATGAAGATCGGGCGAATGTGAGGACTGCAGATGCTAGAGATCAGGACAAAGTAAGGACAGCAGATACTGTGGTTCAGGAGGAGAAAGTGAGGACTGCAGATACGGGAGATCAGGAGAAAGGGACGACTCCAGATGTTGGAGATCAGTAGAAAGTGAGGACTGCAGATAGTGGAGATCAGGAGGAGAAAGTGAGGATTACAGATGTTGGAGGTCGGGAGAAAGTGAGGACTGCAGATACCGAAGGAGAAAGTGAGGACTGCAGGTACCGAAGGAGAAAGTGAGGACTACAAGAGCTGGAGATCAGGAGAAAGGGAGGACTGCAGATATTGGAGATCAGGAGGAGAAAGTGATGACTGCAGATACTGGAGTTCAGGAGAGTGAGGACTGCAGATACTGGAGATCAGGAGAGTGAGGACAGCAGATACTGGAGATCAGGAGTATGTGAAGACAACAGATGTTGGAGATCAAGGGGAGCAAGTGAGGACTGCGGATACTGGAGATCATGAGCAGAAAGTGAGGACTGTAGATACTGGAGATCCGGTGACGAAAGTGAGGCCTGCAGATGCTGGAAATCAGGAGAAAGTGAGAACTGCCGATACTGGAGGTCAGGAGGAGAAAGTGAGGACTGCAGATACTGGAGATCAGGAGAGTGAGGACTGCAGATACTGGAGTTCAGGAGGAAGTGAGGACAGCAGATACTGGAGATCAGGAGTATGTGAAGGCAACAGATGCTGGAGATGAAGGGGAGAAAGTGAGGACAGAAGATACTGGTAATCAGGACGAGAAAGTGAGGACTGCAGATACTGGATATCATGAGCAGAAAGTGAGGACTGCAGTTACTGGAGATCAGGTGACGAAAGTGAGGACTGCAGATACTGGAGATCAGGAGAAAGTGAGGACTGCAGATACTGGAGATCAGAAGTTAGTGAAGACAACAGATGCAGGAGATCAAGTGGAGAAAGTGAGGACTGCAGATGCTGGAGATCAGGAGGAAGTGAGGACAGCAGATACTGGAGATCAGGAGTATGTGAAGGCAACAGATGCTGGAGATGAAGGGGAGAAAGTGAGGACAGCAGATACTGGATATCAGGTGACGAAAGTGAGGGCTGCAGATGCTGGAGATCAGGAGAAAGTGAGGACTGCAAATACTGGATATCAGGAGTAGAAAGTGAGGACTGCAGATACTGGAGATCAGGAGGAAGCGAAGAGAACAGATGCAGGAGATCAAGTGGAGAAAGTGAGGACTGCAGATGCTGGAATTCAGGATACAGTGAGAGCAACAGATTCTGAAGATCGGGAGAATGTGAGGACTGCAGATGCTGAAGATCAGGAGAATGTAAAGACAGCAGATGCTGGAGATCAGGACAAAGTGAGGACAGCAGATACTGTTGTTCAGGTGGAGAAAGTGAGGACTGCAGTTACTGGAGATCAGGAGAATGTGAGGACTGCAGATGCTGGACATCAGGAGGGGAAAGTGAGGACTGGAGATACTGGAGATCAGGAGAAAGTGAGGACTGAAGATAGCGGAGATTAGGAGGATAAATTGAGGATTGCAGATACTGGAGATCAGGAGTATGTGAAGACAACAGATGCTGGAAATCAAGGGGAGAAAGTGTGGACTGCAGATACTGGAGATCATGAGCAGAAAGTGAGGGCTGCAGATACTGGAGGTGAGGTGACGAAGGTGAGGACTGCCGATACTGGAGATCAGGAGAATGTGAGGACTGCAGATGTTGGAGATCAGGGAAAGTGAGGACTGGAGATACTGGATATCAGGAGAAAGCGAAGACAACAAATGCTGGAGATCAAGTGGAGAAAGTGAGGACTGCAGATACTGGAGATCAGGAGAAAGCGAAGACAACAGATGCTGGAGATCAAGTGGAGAAAGTGAGGACTGCAGATACTGGAATTCAGGATACAGTGAGCGCAACGGATTCTGAAGATCGGGAGAATGTGAGGACTGCAGATACCGAAGGAGAAAGTGAGGACTACAGGAGCTGGAGATTAGGAGAAATGGAGGACTGCAGATATTGGAGATCAGGAGGAGAAAGTGATGACTGCAGATACTGGAGTTCAGGAGAGTGAGGACTGCAGATACTGGAGATCAGGAGAGTGAGGACAGCAGATACTGGAGATCAGGAGTATGTGAAGACAACAGATGCTGGAGATCAAGGGGAGAAAGTGAGGACTGCAGATACTGGAGGGCAGGAGGAGAGAGTGAGGACTGCAGATACTGGAGATCAGGAGAGTGAGGACTGCAGATACTGGAGGTCAGGAGGAAGTGAGGACAGCAGATACTGGAGATCTGGAGTATGTGAAGGCAACAGATGCTGGAGATGAAGGGGAGAAAGTGAGTACTGCAGATACTGGTAATCAGGACCAGAAAGTGAGGACTGCAGATACTGGATATCATGAGCAGAAAGTGAGGGCTGCAGATACTGGAGATCAGGTGACGAATGTGAGGACTGCAGATACTGGAGATCAGGAGAAAGTGAGGACTGCAGATACTGGAGATCAGAACTACAAAGTGAGGACTGCAGATACTGGAGATCAGGAGTAGAAAGTGGGGACTGCAGATACTGGAGATCAGAAGTAAGTGAAGACAACAGATGCAGGAGATCAGGTGATGAAAGTGAGGACTGCAGACACTGGAGATCAGGAGAAAGTGAGGACTGCAGATACTGGATATCAGGAGTACAAAGTGAGGACTGCAGATACTGGAGATCAGGAGCAGATAGTGGGGACTGCAGATACTGGAGATCAGAAGTAAGTGAAGACAACAGATGCAGGAGATCAAGTGGAGAAAGTGAGGACTGCAGATGCTGGTGATCAGGAGGAAGTGAGAACTGCCGATGCTGGTGGTCAGGAGGAGAAAGTGAGGACTGCAGATACTGGAGATCAGTAGAGTGAGAACTGCAGATACTGGAGATCAGAAGTAAGTGAAGACAACAGATGCAGGAGATCAAGTGAAGAAAGTGAGGACTGAAGATTCTGGAATTCAAAATACAGTGAGAGCAACAGATTCTGAAGATCGGGATAATGTGAGGACTGCAGATGCTGAAGATCAGGAGAATGTGAAGACAGCAGATGTTGGAGATCAGTAGAAAGTGAGGACTGCAGATACTGGAGATCAGGAGGAGAAAGTGAGGACTGCAGATACTGGATATCAGGTGACGAAAGTGAGGAGTGCAGATGCTGGAGATCAGGAGAGAGTGAGGACTGCAGATACTAGATATCAGGAGTAGAAAGTGATGACTGCAGATACTGGAGATCAGGAGTAAGCGAAGACAACAGATGCAGGAGATCAAGTGGAGAAAGTGAGGACTGCAGATGCTGGAATTCAGGATACAGTGAGAGCAACAGATTCTTAAAATCGGGAGAATGTGAGGACTGCAGATGCTGAAGATCAGCAGAATGTAAAGACAGCAGATGCTGGAGGTCAGGACAAAGTGAGGACAGCAGATACTGTTGTTCAGGTGGAGAAAGTGAGGACTGCAGATGGTGGAGATCAAGAGGAGAAAGTGAGGACTGCAGATGCTGGAGATCAGGAGAATGTGAGGACTGCAGATAGTGGAGATTAGGAGGATAAATTGAGGACTGCAGATACTGGAGATCAGGAGTATGTGAAGACAACAGATGCTGGAGATCAAGGGGAGAAAGTGTAGACTGCAGATACTGGTGATCAGGTGACGAAAGTTAGGACACAGATACTGGAGATCAGGAGAATGTGAGAACTGCAGATGCTGGATATCAGGAGAAGAAAGTGAGGACTACAGGAGCTGGAGATCAGGAGAAAGAGAGGACTGCAGATATAATGGAGTTCAGGAGAGTGAGGACTGCAGATACTGGAGATCAGGAGAGTGAGGACAGCAGATACTGGAGATCAGGAGTATGTGAAGACAACAGATGCTGGAGATGAAGGGGAGAAAGTGAGGACTGCAGATACTGGAATTCAGGATACAGTGAGAGCAACCGATTCTGAAGATCGGGAGAATGTGAGGACTGCAGATGCTAGAGATCAGGACAAATTGAGGAGGCAGATACTGTGATTCAGGAGGAGAAAGTGAGGACTGCAGATAATGGAGATCAGGAGAAAGTGAGGATTACAGATGTTGGAGGTCAGGAGAAAGTGAGGACTGCAGATACCGAAGGAGAAAGTGAGGACTACAGGAGCTGGAGATCAGGAGAAAGGGAGGACTGCAGATATTGGAGATCAGGAGGAGAAAGTGATGACTGCAGATACTGGAGTTCAGGAGAGTGAGGACTGCAGATAATGGAGATCAGGAGAGTGAGGACTGCCGATACAGGAGATCAGAAGTAAGTGAAGACAACAGATGCAGGAGATCAAGTGGAGAAAGTGAGGACTGCAGATGCTAGAGATCAGGAGGAAGTGAGGACAGCAGATACTGGAGATCAGGAGTATGTGAAGGCAACAGATGCTGGAGATGAAGGGGAGAAAGTGAGGACTGCAGATACTGGAATTCAGGATACAGTGAGAGCAACCGATTCTGAAGATCGGGAGAATGTGAGGACTGCAGATGCTAGAGATCAGGACAAATTGAGGAGGCAGATACTGTGATTCAGGAGGAGAAAGTGAGGACTGCAGATAATGGAGATCAGGAGAAAGTGAGGATTACAGATGTTGGAGGTCAGGAGAAAGTGAGGACTGCAGATACCGAAGGAGAAAGTGAGGACTACAGGAGCTGGAGATCAGGAGAAAGGGAGGACTGCAGATATTGGAGATCAGGAGGAGAAAGTGATGACTGCAGATACTGGAGTTCAGGAGAGTGAGGACTGCAGATATTGGAGATCAGGAGAGTGAGGACTGCAGATACTGGAGATCAGGAGTATGTGAAGACAACAGATGCTGGAGATGAAGGGGAGAAAGTGAGGACTGCAGATACTGGAGATCATGAGCAGAAAGTGAGGACTGCAGATACTGGATATCATGAGCAGAAAGTGAGGACTGCAGTTACTGGAGATCAGGTGACGAAAGTGAGGACAGCAGATACTGGAGATCAGGAGTATGTGAAGGCAACAGATGCTGGAGATGAAGGTGTGAAAGTGAGGTCTGCAGATACTTGTAATCAGGACGAGAAAGTGAGGACTGCAGATACTGGATATCATGAGCAGAAAGTGAGGACTGCAGTTACTGGAGATCAGGTGACGAAAGTGAGGACTGCAGATACTGGAGATCAGGAGAAAGTGAGGACTGCAGATACTGGAGATCAGGAGTACAAAGTGAGGACTGCAGATACTGGAGATCAGGAGTAGAAAGTGAGGACTGCAGATATTGGAGATCAGGAGGAGAAAGTGATGACTGCAGATACTGGAGTTCAGGAGAGTGAGGACTGCAGATATTGGAGATCAGGAGAGTGAGGACTGCAGATACTGGAGATCAGGAGTATGTGAAGACAACAGATGCTGGAGATGAAGGGGAGAAAGTGAGGACTGCAGATACTGGAGATCATGAGCAGAAAGTGAGGACTGCAGATACTGGATATCATGAGCAGAAAGCGAGGACTGCAGTTACTGGAGATCAGGTGACGAAAGTGAGGACAGCAGATACTGGAGATCAGGAGTATGTGAAGGCAACAGATGCTGGAGATGAAGGAGTGAAAGTGAGGTCTGCAGATACTTGTAATCAGGACGAGAAAGTGAGGACTGCAGATACTGGATATCATGAGCAGAAAGTGAGGACTGCAGTTACTGGAGATCAGGTGACGAAAGTGAGGACTGCAGATACTGGAGATCAGGAGAAAGTGAGGACTGCAGATACTGGAGATCAGGAGTACAAAGTGAGGACTGCAGATACTGGAGATCAGGAGTAGAAAGTGAGGACTGCAGATACTGGAGATCAGAAGTAAGTGAAGACAACAGATGCAGGAGATCAAGTGAAGAAAGTGAGGACTGCAGATGCTGGAGATCAGGAGGAAGTGAGGACAGCAGATAATGGAGATCAAGAGTATGTGAAGGCAACAGATGCTGGAGATGAAGGGGAGAAAGTGAGGACTGCAGATACTGGATATCAGGGGTAGAAAGTGAGGACTGCAGATACTGGAGATCAGAAGTAAGTGAAGACAACAGATGCAGGAGATCAGGTGACGAAAGTGAGGACTGCAGACACTGGAGATCAGGAGAAAGTGAGGACTGCAGATACTGGAGATCAGGAGTAGACAGTGGGGACTGCAGATACTGGAGATCAGAAGTAAGTGAAGACAACAGATGCAGGAGATCAAGTGGAGAAAGTGATGACTGCAGATACTGGAGATCAGGAGTATGTGAAGACAACAGATGCTGGAGATGAAGGGGAGAAAGTGAGGACTGCAGATACTGGAGATCATGAGCAGAAAGTGAGGACTGCAGATACTGGATATCATGAGCAGAAAGCGAGGACTGCAGTTACTGGAGATCAGGTGACGAAAGTGAGGACAGCAGATACTGGAGATCAGGAGTATGTGAAGGCAACAGATGCTGGAGATGAAGGAGTGAAAGTGAGGTCTGCAGATACTTGTAATCAGGACGAGAAAGTGAGGACTGCAGATACTGGATATCATGAGCAGAAAGTGAGGACTGCAGTTACTGGAGATCAGGTGACGAAAGTGAGGACTGCAGATACTGGAGATCAGGAGAAAGTGAGGACTGCAGATACTGGCGATCAGGAGTACAAAGTGAGGACTGCAGATACTGGAGATCAGGAGTAGAAAGTGGGGACTGCAGATACTGGAGATCAGAAGTAAGTGAAGACAACAGATGCAGGAGATCAGGTGATGAAAGTGAGGACTGCAGACACTGGAGATCAGGAGAAAGTGAGGACTGCAGATACTGGATATCAGGAGTACAAAGTGAGGACTGCAGATACTGGAGATCAGGAGCAGATAGTGGGGACTGCAGATACTGGAGATCAGAAGTAAGTGAAGACAACAGATGCAGGAGATCAAGTGGAGAAAGTGAGGACTGCAGATGCTGGTGATCAGGAGGAAGTGAGAACTGCCGATGCTGGTGGTCAGGAGGAGAAAGTGAGGACTGCAGATACTGGAGATCAGTAGAGTGAGAACTGCAGATACTGGAGATCAGAAGTAAGTGAAGACAACAGATGCAGGAGATCAAGTGAAGAAAGTGAGGACTGAAGATTCTGGAATTCAAAATACAGTGAGAGCAACAGATTCTGAAGATCGGGATAATGTGAGGACTGCAGATGCTGAAGATCAGGAGAATGTGAAGACAGCAGATGTTGGAGATCAGTAGAAAGTGAGGACTGCAGATACTGGAGATCAGGAGGAGAAAGTGAGGACTGCAGATACTGGATATCAGGTGACGAAAGTGAGGAGTGCAGATGCTGGAGATCAGGAGAGAGTGAGGACTGCAGATACTAGATATCAGGAGTAGAAAGTGATGACTGCAGATACTGGAGATCAGGAGTAAGCGAAGACAACAGATGCAGGAGATCAAGTGGAGAAAGTGAGGACTGCAGATGCTGGAATTCAGGATACAGTGAGAGCAACAGATTCTTAAAATCGGGAGAATGTGAGGACTGCAGATGCTGAAGATCAGCAGAATGTAAAGACAGCAGATGCTGGAGGTCAGGACAAAGTGAGGACAGCAGATACTGTTGTTCAGGTGGAGAAAGTGAGGACTGCAGATGGTGGAGATCAAGAGGAGAAAGTGAGGACTGCAGATGCTGGAGATCAGGAGAATGTGAGGACTGCAGATAGTGGAGATTAGGAGGATAAATTGAGGACTGCAGATACTGGAGATCAGGAGTATGTGAAGACAACAGATGCTGGAGATCAAGGGGAGAAAGTGTAGACTGCAGATACTGGTGATCAGGTGACGAAAGTTAGGACACAGATACTGGAGATCAGGAGAATGTGAGAACTGCAGATGCTGGATATCAGGAGAAGAAAGTGAGGACTACAGGAGCTGGAGATCAGGAGAAAGAGAGGACTGCAGATATAATGGAGTTCAGGAGAGTGAGGACTGCAGATACTGGAGATCAGGAGAGTGAGGACAGCAGATACTGGAGATCAGGAGTATGTGAAGACAACAGATGCTGGAGATGAAGGGGAGAAAGTGAGGACTGCAGATACTGGAATTCAGGATACAGTGAGAGCAACCGATTCTGAAGATCGGGAGAATGTGAGGACTGCAGATGCTAGAGATCAGGACAAATTGAGGAGGCAGATACTGTGATTCAGGAGGAGAAAGTGAGGACTGCAGATAATGGAGATCAGGAGAAAGTGAGGATTACAGATGTTGGAGGTCAGGAGAAAGTGAGGACTGCAGATACCGAAGGAGAAAGTGAGGACTACAGGAGCTGGAGATCAGGAGAAAGGGAGGACTGCAGATATTGGAGATCAGGAGGAGAAAGTGATGACTGCAGATACTGGAGTTCAGGAGAGTGAGGACTGCAGATAATGGAGATCAGGAGAGTGAGGACTGCCGATACAGGAGATCAGAAGTAAGTGAAGACAACAGATGCAGGAGATCAAGTGGAGAAAGTGAGGACTGCAGATGCTAGAGATCAGGAGGAAGTGAGGACAGCAGATACTGGAGATCAGGAGTATGTGAAGGCAACAGATGCTGGAGATGAAGGGGAGAAAGTGAGGACTGCAGATACTGGAATTCAGGATACAGTGAGAGCAACCGATTCTGAAGATCGGGAGAATGTGAGGACTGCAGATGCTAGAGATCAGGACAAATTGAGGAGGCAGATACTGTGATTCAGGAGGAGAAAGTGAGGACTGCAGATAATGGAGATCAGGAGAAAGTGAGGATTACAGATGTTGGAGGTCAGGAGAAAGTGAGGACTGCAGATACCGAAGGAGAAAGTGAGGACTACAGGAGCTGGAGATCAGGAGAAAGGGAGGACTGCAGATATTGGAGATCAGGAGGAGAAAGTGATGACTGCAGATACTGGAGTTCAGGAGAGTGAGGACTGCAGATATTGGAGATCAGGAGAGTGAGGACTGCAGATACTGGAGATCAGGAGTATGTGAAGACAACAGATGCTGGAGATGAAGGGGAGAAAGTGAGGACTGCAGATACTGGAGATCATGAGCAGAAAGTGAGGACTGCAGATACTGGATATCATGAGCAGAAAGTGAGGACTGCAGTTACTGGAGATCAGGTGACGAAAGTGAGGACAGCAGATACTGGAGATCAGGAGTATGTGAAGGCAACAGATGCTGGAGATGAAGGTGTGAAAGTGAGGTCTGCAGATACTTGTAATCAGGACGAGAAAGTGAGGACTGCAGATACTGGATATCATGAGCAGAAAGTGAGGACTGCAGTTACTGGAGATCAGGTGACGAAAGTGAGGACTGCAGATACTGGAGATCAGGAGAAAGTGAGGACTGCAGATACTGGAGATCAGGAGTACAAAGTGAGGACTGCAGATACTGGAGATCAGGAGTAGAAAGTGAGGACTGCAGATATTGGAGATCAGGAGGAGAAAGTGATGACTGCAGATACTGGAGTTCAGGAGAGTGAGGACTGCAGATATTGGAGATCAGGAGAGTGAGGACTGCAGATACTGGAGATCAGGAGTATGTGAAGACAACAGATGCTGGAGATGAAGGGGAGAAAGTGAGGACTGCAGATACTGGAGATCATGAGCAGAAAGTGAGGACTGCAGATACTGGATATCATGAGCAGAAAGCGAGGACTGCAGTTACTGGAGATCAGGTGACGAAAGTGAGGACAGCAGATACTGGAGATCAGGAGTATGTGAAGGCAACAGATGCTGGAGATGAAGGAGTGAAAGTGAGGTCTGCAGATACTTGTAATCAGGACGAGAAAGTGAGGACTGCAGATACTGGATATCATGAGCAGAAAGTGAGGACTGCAGTTACTGGAGATCAGGTGACGAAAGTGAGGACTGCAGATACTGGAGATCAGGAGAAAGTGAGGACTGCAGATACTGGAGATCAGGAGTACAAAGTGAGGACTGCAGATACTGGAGATCAGGAGTAGAAAGTGAGGACTGCAGATACTGGAGATCAGAAGTAAGTGAAGACAACAGATGCAGGAGATCAAGTGAAGAAAGTGAGGACTGCAGATGCTGGAGATCAGGAGGAAGTGAGGACAGCAGATAATGGAGATCAAGAGTATGTGAAGGCAACAGATGCTGGAGATGAAGGGGAGAAAGTGAGGACTGCAGATACTGGATATCAGGGGTAGAAAGTGAGGACTGCAGATACTGGAGATCAGAAGTAAGTGAAGACAACAGATGCAGGAGATCAGGTGACGAAAGTGAGGACTGCAGACACTGGAGATCAGGAGAAAGTGAGGACTGCAGATACTGGAGATCAGGAGTAGACAGTGGGGACTGCAGATACTGGAGATCAGAAGTAAGTGAAGACAACAGATGCAGGAGATCAAGTGGAGAAAGTGATGACTGCAGATACTGGAGATCAGGAGTATGTGAAGACAACAGATGCTGGAGATGAAGGGGAGAAAGTGAGGACTGCAGATACTGGAGATCATGAGCAGAAAGTGAGGACTGCAGATACTGGATATCATGAGCAGAAAGCGAGGACTGCAGTTACTGGAGATCAGGTGACGAAAGTGAGGACAGCAGATACTGGAGATCAGGAGTATGTGAAGGCAACAGATGCTGGAGATGAAGGAGTGAAAGTGAGGTCTGCAGATACTTGTAATCAGGACGAGAAAGTGAGGACTGCAGATACTGGATATCATGAGCAGAAAGTGAGGACTGCAGTTACTGGAGATCAGGTGACGAAAGTGAGGACTGCAGATACTGGAGATCAGGAGAAAGTGAGGACTGCAGATACTGGCGATCAGGAGTACAAAGTGAGGACTGCAGATACTGGAGATCAGGAGTAGAAAGTGAGGACTGCAGATACTGGAGATCAGAAGTAAGTGAAGACAACAGATGCAGGAGATCAAGTGAAGAAAGTGAGGACTGCAGATGCTGGAGATCAGGAGGAAGTGAGGACAGCAGATAATGGAGATCAAGAGTATGTGAAGGCAACAGATGCTGGAGATGAAGGGGAGAAAGTGAGGACTGCAGATACTGGATATCAGGGGTAGAAAGTGAGGACTGCAGATACTGGAGATCAGAAGTAAGTGAAGACAACAGATGCAGGAGATCAGGTGACGAAAGTGAGGACTGCAGACACTGGAGATCAGGAGAAAGTGAGGACTGCAGATACTGGAGATCAGGAGTAGACAGTGGGGACTGCAGATACTGGAGATCAGAAGTAAGTGAAGACAACAGATGCAGGAGATCAAGTGGAGAAAGTGATGACTGCAGATACTGGAGATCATGCGCAGAAAGTGAGGACTTGCAGATACTGGAGATCAGGAGAAAGTGAGAACTGCCGATGCTGGTGGTCAGGAGGAGAAAGTGAGGACTGCAGATACTGGAGATCAGTAGAGTGAGAACTGCAGATACTGGAGATCAGAAGTAAGTGAAGACAACAGATGCAGGAGATCAAGTGAAGAAAGTGAGGACTGAAGATTCTGGAATTCAAGATACAGTGAGAGCAACAGATTCTGAAGATCGGGAGAATGTGAGGACTGCCGATGCTGAAGATCAGGAGAATGTGAAGACAGCAGATGTTGGAGATCAGTAGAAAGTGAGGACTGCAGATACTGGAGATCAGGAGGAGAAAGTGAGGACTGCAGATACTGGATATCAGGTGACGAAAGTGAGGACTGCAGATGCTGGAGATCAGGAGAAAGTGAGGACTGCAGATACTGGATTTCAGGAGTAGAAAGTGAGGACTGCAGATACTGGAGATCAGGAGTAAGCGAAGACAACAGATGCAGGAGATCAAGTGGAGAAAGTGAGGACTGCAGATGCTGGAATTCAGGATACAGTGAGAGCAACAGATTCTTAAGATCGGGAGAATGTGAGGACTGCAGATGCTGAAGATCAGGAGAATGTAAAGTCAGCAGATGCTGGAGGTCAGGACAAAGTGAGGACAGCAGATACTGTTGTTCAGGTGGAGAAAGTGAGGACTGCAGATGGTGGAGATCAAGAGGAGAAAGTGAAGACTGCAGATGCTGGAGATCAGGAGAATGTGAGGACTGAAGATAGTGGAGATTAGGAGGATAAATTGAGGACTGCAGATACTGGAGATCAGGAGTATGTGAAGACAACAGATGCTGGAGAACAAGGGGAGAAAGTGTGGACTGCAGATACTGGAGATCAGGTGATGAAAGTTAGGACTGCCGATGCTGAAGATCAGGAGAATGTGAAGACAGCAGATGTTGGAGATCAGTAGAAAGTGAGGACTGCAGATACTGGAGATCAGGAGGAGAAAGTGAGGACTGCAGATACTGGATATCAGGTGACGAAAGTGAGGACTGCAGATGCTGGAGATCAGGAGAAAGTGAGGACTGCAGATACTGGATATCAGGAGTAGAAAGTGAGGACTGCAGATACTGGAGATCAGGAGTAAGCGAAGACAACAGATGCAGGAGATCAAGTGGAGAAAGTGAGGACTGCAGACGCTGGAATTCAGGATACAGTGAGAGCAACAGATTCTGAAGATCGGGACATGTGGGGTCTGCAGATACTGGAGTTCAGGAGAATGTGAGGACAGCAGATACTGGAGATCAGGAGTATGTGAAGGCAACAGATGCTGGAGATCAAGGGGAGAAAGTGAGGACTGCAGATACTGCTAATCAGGACGAGAAAGTGAGGACTGCAGATACTGGATATCATGAGCAGAAAGTGAGGACTGCAGTTACTGGAGATCAGGTAACGAAAGTGAGGACTGCAGATACTGGAGATCAGGAGAAAGTGAGAACTGCCGATGCTGGAGGTCAGGAGGAGAAACTGCGGACAGCAGATGCTGGAGATCAGGAGGAAGTGAGGACAGCAGATACTGGAGATCAGGTGTATGTGAAGGCAACAGATGCTGGAGATGAAGGGGAGAAAGTGAGGACTGCAGTATCTGGAGATCAGGACGAGAAAGTGGGGACTGCAGATACTGGATATCAGGTGACGAAAGTGAGGACTGCAGATGCTGGATATCAGGAGTAGAAAGTGAGGACTGCAGATACTGGAGATCAGGAGTAAGCGAAGACAACAGATGCAGGAGATCAAGTGGAGAAAGTGAGGACTGCAGATGCTGGAATTCAGGATACAGTGAGAGCAACAGATTCTTAAGATCGGGAGAATGTGAGGACTGCAGATGCTGAAGATCAGGAGAATGTAAAGTCAGCAGATGCTGGAGGTCAGGACAAAGTGAGGACAGCAGATACTGTTGTTCAGGTGGAGAAAGTGAGGACTGCAGATGGTGGAGATCAAGAGGAGAAAGTGAAGACTGCAGATGCTGGAGATCAGGAGAATGTGAGGACTGAAGATAGTGGAGATTAGGAGGATAAATTGAGGACTGCAGATACTGGAGATCAGGAGTATGTGAAGACAACAGATGCTGGAGAACAAGGGGAGAAAGTGTGGACTGCAGATACTGGAGATCAGGTGATGAAAGTTAGGACTGCAGATACTGGAGATCAGGAGAATGTGAGAACTGCAGATGCTGGATATCAGGAGTAGAAAGTGAGGACTACAGGAGCTGGAGATCAGGAGAAACAGAGGTCTGCAGATATTGGAGTTCAGGAGAGTGAGGACTGCAGATACTGGAGATCAGGAGAGTGAGGACAGCAGATACGGGAGATCAGGAGTATGTGAAGACAACAGATGCTGGAGATCAAGGGGAGAAAGTGAGGACTGCAGATACTGGAGATCATGAGCAGAAAGTGAGGACTGTAGATACTGGAGATAATGTGACGAAAGTGAGGCCTGCCGATCCTGGAGATCAGGAGAAAGTGAGAACTGCCGATGCGGGATGTCAGGAGGAGAAAGTGAGGACTGCAGATACTGGAGATCAGGAGTAGAAAGTGAGGACAGCAGATACTGGAGATCAGAAGTAAGTGAAGACAACAGATGCAGGAGATCAAGTGAAGAAAGTGAGGACTGCAGATGCTGGAGATCAGGAGGAAGTGAGGACAGCAGATAATGGAGATCAAGAGTATGTGAAGGCAACAGATGCTGGAGATGAAGGGGAGAAAGTGAGGACTGCAGATACTGGATATCAGGAGTAGAAAGTGAGGACTGCAGATACTGGAGATCAGAAGTAAGTGAAGACAACAGATGCAGGAGATCAGGTGACGAAAGTGAGGACTGCAGACACTGGAGATCAGGAGAAAGTGAGGACTGCAGATACTGGAGATCAGGAGTAGACAGTGGGGACTGCAGATACTGGAGATCAGAAGTAAGTGAAGACAACAGATGCAGGAGATCAAGTGGAGAAAGTGATGACTGCAGATACTGGAGATCATGCGCAGAAAGTGAGGACTTGCAGATACTGGAGATCAGGAGAAAGTGAGAACTGCCGATGCTGGTGGTCAGGAGGAGAAAGTGAGGACTGCAGATACTGGAGATCAGTAGAGTGAGAACTGCAGATACTGGAGATCAGAAGTAAGTGAAGACAACAGATGCAGGAGATCAAGTGAAGAAAGTGAGGACTGAAGATTCTGGAATTCAAGATACAGTGAGAGCAACAGATTCTGAAGATCGGGAGAATGTGAGGACTGCCGATGCTGAAGATCAGGAGAATGTGAAGACAGCAGATGTTGGAGATCAGTAGAAAGTGAGGACTGCAGATACTGGAGATCAGGAGGAGAAAGTGAGGACTGCAGATACTGGATATCAGGTGACGAAAGTGAGGACTGCAGATGCTGGAGATCAGGAGAAAGTGAGGACTGCAGATACTGGATTTCAGGAGTAGAAAGTGAGGACTGCAGATACTGGAGATCAGGAGTAAGCGAAGACAACAGATGCAGGAGATCAAGTGGAGAAAGTGAGGACTGCAGACGCTGGAATTCAGGATACAGTGAGAGCAACAGATTCTGAAGATCGGGACATGTGGGGTCTGCAGATACTGGAGTTCAGGAGAATGTGAGGACAGCAGATACTGGAGATCAGGAGTATGTGAAGGCAACAGATGCTGGAGATGAAGGGGAGAAAGTGAGGACTGCAGATACTGCTAATCAGGACGAGAAAGTGAGGACTGCAGATACTGGATATCATGAGCAGAAAGTGAGGACTGCAGTTACTGGAGATCAGGTAACGAAAGTGAGGACTGCAGATACTGGAGATCAGGAGAAAGTGAGAACTGCCGATGCTGGAGGTCAGGAGGAGAAACTGCGGACAGCAGATGCTGGAGATCAGGAGGAAGTGAGGACAGCAGATACTGGAGATCAGGTGTATGTGAAGGCAACAGATGCTGGAGATGAAGGGGAGAAAGTGAGGACTGCAGTATCTGGAGATCAGGACGAGAAAGTGGGGACTGCAGATACTGGATATCAGGTGACGAAAGTGAGGACTGCAGATGCTGGATATCAGGAGTAGAAAGTGAGGACTGCAGATACTGGAGATCAGGAGTAAGCGAAGACAACAGATGCAGGAGATCAAGTGGAGAAAGTGAGGACTGCAGATGCTGGAATTCAGGATACAGTGAGAGCAACAGATTCTTAAGATCGGGAGAATGTGAGGACTGCAGATGCTGAAGATCAGGAGAATGTAAAGTCAGCAGATGCTGGAGGTCAGGACAAAGTGAGGACAGCAGATACTGTTGTTCAGGTGGAGAAAGTGAGGACTGCAGATGGTGGAGATCAAGAGGAGAAAGTGAAGACTGCAGATGCTGGAGATCAGGAGAATGTGAGGACTGAAGATAGTGGAGATTAGGAGGATAAATTGAGGACTGCAGATACTGGAGATCAGGAGTATGTGAAGACAACAGATGCTGGAGAACAAGGGGAGAAAGTGTGGACTGCAGATACTGGAGATCAGGTGATGAAAGTTAGGACTGCCGATGCTGAAGATCAGGAGAATGTGAAGACAGCAGATGTTGGAGATCAGTAGAAAGTGAGGACTGCAGATACTGGAGATCAGGAGGAGAAAGTGAGGACTGCAGATACTGGAGATCAGGAGTAGAAAGTGAGGACTGCAGATACTGGAGATCAGGAGTAAGCGAAGACAACAGATGCAGGAGATCAAGTTGAGAAAGTGAGGACTGCAGATGCTGGAATTCAGGATACAGTGAGAGCAACAGATTCTGAAGATCGGGAGAATGTGAGGACTGCAGATGCTGAAGATCAGAAGAATGTAAAGACAGCAGATGCTGGAGATCAGGACAAAGTGAGGACAGCAGATACTGTTGTTCAGGTGGAGAAAGTGAGGACTGTAGTTACTGGAGATCAGGCGAATGTGAGGACTGCAGATGCTGGACACCAGGAGGGGAAAGTCAGGACTGGAGATACTGGAGATCAGGAGAAAGTGAGGACTGAAGATAGTGGAGATTAGGAGGATAAATTGAGGATTGCAGATACTGGAGATCAGGAGTATGTGAAGACAACAGATGCTCGAGATTAAAGGGAGAAAGTGATTACTGCAGATACTGGAAATCAGGACGAGAACGTGTGGACTGCAGATACTGGAGATCATGAGCAGAAAGTGAGGACTGCAGATACTGGAGATCAGGTGATGAAGGTGAGGACTGCAGATACTGGAAATCAGGAGAATGTGAGGACTGCAGATGCTGGAGATCAGGGAAAGTGAGGACTTGAGATCCTGGATATCAGGAGAAAGCGAAGACAACAGATGCTGGAGATCAAGTGGAGAAAGTGAGGACTGCAGATACTGGAGATCAGGAGAAAGCGAAGACAACAGATGCTGGAGATCAAGTGGAGAAAGTGAGGACTGCAGATACGGGAATTCAGGATACAGTGAGCGCAACGGATTCTGAAGATCGGGAGAATGTGAGGACTGCAGATACCGAAGGAGAAAGTGAGGACTACAGGAGCTGGAGATTAGGAGAAAGTGAGGACTGCAGATACTGGAGATCAGAAGTACAAAGTGAGGACTGCAGATACTGGAGATCAGGAGTAGAAAGTGGGGACTGCAGATACTGGAGATCAGAAGTAAGTGAAGACAACAGATGCAGGAGATCAAGTGTAGAAAGTGAGGACTGCAGATGCTGGAGATCAGGAGGAAGTGAGGACAGCAGATACTGGAGATCAGGAGTATGTGAAGGCAACAGATGCTGGAGATGAAGGGGAGAAAGTGAGCACTGCTGTATCTGGAGATCAGGACGAGAAAGTGAGGACTGCAGATACTGGATATCAGGTGACGAAAGTGAGGACTGCAGATGCTGGAGATCAGGAGAAAGTGAGGACTGCAGATACTGGATATCAGGAGTAGAAAGTGAGGACTGCAGATACTGGAGATCAGGAGTAAGCGAAGACAACAGATGCAGGAGATCAAGTTGAGAAAGTGAGGACTGCAGATGCTGCAATTCAGGATACAGTGAGAGCAACAGATTCGTAAGATCGGGAGAATGTGAGGACTGCAGATGCTGAAGATCAGGAGAATGTAAAGACAGCAGATGCTGGAGGTCAGGACAAAGTGAGGACAGCAGATACTGTTGTTCAGGTGGAGAAAGTGAGGACTGCAGATGGTGGAGATCAAGAGGAGAAAGTGAAGACTGCAGATGCTGGAGATCAGGAGAATGTGAGGACTGAAGATAGTGGAGATTAGGAGGATAAATTGAGGACTGCAGATACTGGAGATCAGGAGTATGTGAAGACAACAGATGCTGGAGAACAAGGGGAGAAAGTGTGGACTGCAGATACTGGAGATCAGGTGATGAAAGTTAGGACTGCCGATGCTGAAGATCAGGAGAATGTGAAGACAGCAGATGTTGGAGATCAGTAGAAAGTGAGGACTGCAGATACTGGAGATCAGGAGGAGAAAGTGAGGACTGCAGATACTGGAGATCAGAAGTAAGTGAAGACAACAGATGCAGGAGATCAAGTGGAGAAAGTGAGGACTGCAGATGCTGGAGATCAGGAGGAAGTGAGGACAGCAGATAATGGAGATCAAGAGTATGTGAAGGCAACAGATGCTGGAGATGAAGGGGAGAAAGTGAGGACTGCAGATACTGGATATCAGGAGTAGAAAGTGAGGACTGCAGATACTGGAGATCAGAAGTAAGTGAAGACAACAGATGCAGGAGATCAGGTGACGAAAGTGAGGACTGCAGACACTGGAGATCAGGAGAAAGTGAGGACTGCAGATACTGGAGATCAGGAGTAGGCAGTGGGGACTGCAGATACTGGAGATCAGAAGTAAGTGAAGACAACAGATGCAGGAGATCAAGTGGAGAAAGTGATGACTGCAGATACTGGAGATCATGCGCAGAAAGTGAGGACTTGCAGATACTGGAGATCAGGAGAAAGTGAGAACTGCCGATGCTGGTGGTCAGGAGGAGAAAGTGAGGACTGCAGATACTGGAGATCAGTAGAGTGAGAACTGCAGATACTGGAGATCAGAAGTAAGTGAAGACAACAGATGCAGGAGATCAAGTGAAGAAAGTGAGGACTGAAGATTCTGGAATTCAAGATACAGTGAGAGCAACAGATTCTGAAGATCAGGAGAATGTGAGGACTGCCGATGCTGAAGATCAGGAGAATGTGAAGACAGCAGATGTTGGAGATCAGTAGAAAGTGAGGACTGCAGATACTGGAGATCAGGAGGAGAAAGTGAGGACTGCAGATACTGGATATCAGGTGACGAAAGTGAGGACTGCAGATGCTGGAGATCAGGAGAAAGTGAGGACTGCAGATACTGGATATCAGGAGTAGAAAGTGAGGACTGCAGATACTGGAGATCAGGAGTAAGCGAAGACAACAGATGCAGGAGATCAAGTGGAGAAAGTGAGGACTGCAGACGCTGGAATTCAGGATACAGTGAGAGCAACAGATTCTGAAGATCGGGACATGTGGGGTCTGCAGATACTGGAGTTCAGGAGAATGTGAGGACAGCAGATACTGGAGATCAGGAGTATGTGAAGGCAACAGATGCTGGAGATCAAGGGGAGAAAGTGAGGACTGCAGATACTGCTAATCAGGACGAGAAAGTGAGGACTGCAGATACTGGATATCATGAGCAGAAAGTGAGGACTGCAGTTACTGGAGATCAGGTAACGAAAGTGAGGACTGCAGATACTGGAGATCAGGAGAAAGTGAGAACTGCCGATGCTGGAGGTCAGGAGGAGAAACTGCGGACAGCAGATGCTGGAGATCAGGAGGAAGTGAGGACAGCAGATACTGGAGATCAGGTGTATGTGAAGGCAACAGATGCTGGAGATGAAGGGGAGAAAGTGAGGACTGCAGTATCTGGAGATCAGGACGAGAAAGTGGGGACTGCAGATACTGGATATCAGGTGACGAAAGTGAGGACTGCAGATGCTGGATATCAGGAGTAGAAAGTGAGGACTGCAGATACTGGAGATCAGGAGTAAGCGAAGACAACAGATGCAGGAGATCAAGTGGAGAAAGTGAGGACTGCAGATGCTGGAATTCAGGATACAGTGAGAGCAACAGATTCTTAAGATCGGGAGAATGTGAGGACTGCAGATGCTGAAGATCAGGAGAATGTAAAGTCAGCAGATGCTGGAGGTCAGGACAAAGTGAGGACAGCAGATACTGTTGTTCAGGTGGAGAAAGTGAGGACTGCAGATGGTGGAGATCAAGAGGAGAAAGTGAAGACTGCAGATGCTGGAGATCAGGAGAATGTGAGGACTGAAGATAGTGGAGATTAGGAGGATAAATTGAGGACTGCAGATACTGGAGATCAGGAGTATGTGAAGACAACAGATGCTGGAGAACAAGGGGAGAAAGTGTGGACTGCAGATACTGGAGATCAGGTGATGAAAGTTAGGACTGCAGATACTGGAGATCAGGAGAATGTGAGAACTGCAGATGCTGGATATCAGGAGTAGAAAGTGAGGACTACAGGAGCTGGAGATCAGGAGAAACAGAGGTCTGCAGATATTGGAGTTCAGGAGAGTGAGGACTGCAGATACTGGAGATCAGGAGAGTGAGGACAGCAGATACGGGAGATCAGGAGTATGTGAAGACAACAGATGCTGGAGATCAAGGGGAGAAAGTGAGGACTGCAGATACTGGAGATCATGAGCAGAAAGTGAGGACTGTCGATACTGGAGATAACGTGACGAAAGTGAGGCCTGCCGATGCTGGAGATCAGGAAAAAGTGAGAACTGCCGATGCGGGATGTCAGGAGGAGAAAGTGAGGACTGCAGATACTGGAGATCAGGAGAGTGAGGACTGCAGATACTGGAGGTCAGGAGGAAGTGAGGACAGCAGATACTGGAGATCAGGAGTATGTGAAGGCAACAGATGCTGGAGATGAAGGGGAGAAAGTGAGGACTGCAGATACTGGTAATCAGGACGAGAAAGTGATTACTGCAGATACTGGATATCATGAGCAGAAAGCGAGGACTGCAGTTACTGGAGATCAGGTGACGAAAGTGAGGACTGCAGATGCTGGAGATCAGGAGAAAGTGAGGACTGCAGATACTGGATTTCAGGAGTAGAAAGTGAGGACTGCAGATACTGGAGATCAGGAGGAAGCGAAGACAACAGATGCAGGAGATCAAGTGGAGAAAGTGAGGACTGCAGATGCTGGAATTCAGGATACAGTGAGAGCAACAGATTCTGAAGATCGGGAGAATGTGAGGACTGCAGATGCTGAAGATCAGAAGAATGTAAAGACAGCAGATGCTGGAGATCAGGACAAAGTGAGGACAGCAGATACTGTTGTTCAGGTGGAGAAAGTGAGGACTGTAGTTACTGGAGATCAGGAGAATGTGAGGACTGCAGATGCTGGACACCAGGAGGGGAAAGTCAGGACTGGAGATACTGGAGATCAGGAGAAAGTGAGGACTGAAGATAGTGGAGATTAGGAGGATAAATTGAGGATTGCAGATACTGGAGATCAGGAGTATGTGAAGACAACAGATGCTGGAGATTACAGGGAGAAAGTGAGGACTGCAGATACTGGAAATCAGGACGAGAAAGTGAGGACTGCAGATACTGGAGATCATGAGCAGAAAGTGAGGACTGCAGATACTGGAGATCAGGTGACGAAGGTGAGGACTGCAGATACTGGAAATCAGGAGAATGTGAGGACTGCAGATGCTGGAGATCAGGGAAAGTGAGGACTTGAGATCCTGGATATCAGGAGAAAGCGAAGACAACAGATGCTGGAGATCAAGTGGAGAAAGTGAGGACTGCAGATACTGGAGATCAGGAGAAAGCGAAGACAACAGATGCTGGAGATCAAGTGGAGAAAGTGAGGACTGCAGATACGGGAATTCAGGATACAGTGAGCGCAACGGATTCTGAAGATCGGGAGAATGTGAGGACTGCATATACCGAAGGTGAAAGTGGAGCTGGAGATTAGGAGAAATGGAGGACTGCAGATATTGGAGATCAGGAGGCGAAAGTGATGACTGCAGATACTGGAGTTCAGGAGAGTGAGGACTGCAGATACTGGAGATCAGGAGAGTGAGGACAGCAGATACTGGAGATCAGGAGTATGTGAAGACAACAGATGCTGGAGATCAAGGGGGAAAAGTGAGGACTGCAGATACTGGAGGTCAGGAGGAGAAAGTGAGACTGCAGATACTGGAGATCAGGAGAGTGAGGACTGCAGATACTGGAGGTCAGGAGGACGTGAGGACAGCAGATACTGGAGATCTGGAGTATGTGAAGGCAACAGATGCTGGAGATGAAGGGGAGAAAGTGAGGACTGCAGATACTGGTAATCAGGACCAGAAAGTGAGGACTGCAGATACTGGATATCATGAGCAGAAAGTGAGTACTGCAGTTACTGGAGATCAGGTGACGAAAGTGAGGACTACAGATACTGGAGATCAGGAGAAAGTGAGGACTGCAGATACTGGAGATCAGAAGTACAAAGTGAGGACTGCAGATACTGGAGATCAGGAGTAGAAAGTGGGGATTGCAGATACTGGAGATCAGGAGGAGAAAGTGAGGACTGCAGATACTGGATATCAGGAGGAGAATGTGAGGACTGCAGATACTGGATATCAGATGCAGAAAGTGAGGACTGCAGATACTGGAGATCAGGAGTAGAAAGTGAGGACTGCAGATACTGGAGATCAGGTGGAGAAAGTGTGGACTGCAGGTGCTGGAGATCAGGGAAAGTGAGGACTGTAGATACTGGAGATCAGGAGTAAGCGAAGACAACAGATGCTGGAGATCAAGTGGAGAAAGTGAGGACTGCAGATGCTGGAATTCAGGATACAGTGAGAGCAACGGATTCTGGAGATCGGGAGAATGTGAGGACTGCAGATGCTAGAGATCAGGACAAAGTGAGGACAGCAGATACTGTGGTTCAGGAGGAGAAAGTCAGGACTGCAGATACTGGAGATCAGGAGAAAGGGACGACAGCAGATGTTGGAGATCAGTACAAAGTGAGGACTGCAGATAGTGGTGATCAGGAGGAGAAAGTGAGGACTGCAGATACTGGAGACCAGGTGACGAAGGTGAGGACTGCAGATACTGGAAATCAGGAGAATGTGAGGACTGCAGATGCTGGAGATCAGGGAAAGTGAGGACTTGAGATCCTGGATATCAGGAGAAAGCGAAGACAACAGATGCTGGAGATCAAGTGGAGAAAGTGAGGACTGCAGATACTGGAGATCAGGAGAAAGCGAAGACAACAGATGCTGGAGATCAAGTGGAGAAAGTGAGGACTGCAGATACGGGAATTCAGGATACAGTGAGCGCAACGGATTCTGAAGATCGGGAGAATGTGAGGACTGCAGATACCGAAGGAGAAAGTGAGGACTACAGGAGCTGGAGATTAGGAGAAATGGAGGACTGCAGATATTGGAGATCAGGAGGAGAAAGTGATGACTGCAGATACTGGAGTTCAGGAGAGTGAGGACTGCAGATACTGGAGATCAGGAGAGTGAGGACAGCAGATACTGGAGATCAGGAGTATGTGAAGACAACAGATGCTGGAGATCAAGGGGGAAAAGTGAGGACTGCAGATACTGGAGGTCAGGAGGAGAAAGTGAGGACTGCAGATACTGGAGATCAGGAGAGTGAGGACTGCAGATACTGGAGGTCAGGAGGAAGTGAGGACAGCAGATACTGGAGATCTGGAGTATGTGAAGGCAACAGATGCTGGAGATGAAGGGGAGAAAGTGAGGACTGCAGATACTGGTAATCAGGACCAGAAAGTGAGGACTGCAGATACTGGATATCATGAGCAGAAAGTGAGGACTGCAGTTACTGGAGATCAGGTGACGAAAGTGTGGACTGCAGATACTGGAGATCAGGAGAAAGTGAGGACTGCAGATACTGGAGATCAGAAGTACAAAGTGAGGACTGCAGATACTGGAGATCAGGAGTAGAAAGTGGGGACTGCAGATCCTGGAGATCAGAAGTCAGTGAAGACAACAGATGCAGGAGATCAATTGGAGAAAGTGAGGACTGCAGATGCTGGAGATCAGGAGGAAGTGAGGACAGCAGATACTGGAGATCAGGAGTATGTGAAGGCAACAGATGCTGGAGATGAAGGGGAGAAAGTGAGCACTGCTGTATCTGGAGATCAGGACGAGAAAGTGAGGACTGCAGATACTGGATATCAGGAGTAGAAAGTGAGGACTGCAGATACTGGAGATCAGAAGTAAGTGAAGACAACAGATGCAGGAGATCAGGTGACGAAAGTGAGGACTGCAGATGCTGGAGATCAGGAGAAAGTGAGGACTGCAGATATTGGATTTCAGGAGTAGAAAGTGAGGACTGCAGATACTGGAGATCAGGAGTAAGCGAAGACAACAGATGCAGGAGATCAAGTGGAGAAAGTGAGGACTGCAGATGCTGGAATTCAGGATACAGTGAGAGCAACAGATTCTGAAGATCGGGAGAATGTGAGGACTGCAGATGCTGAAGATCAGAAGAATGTAAAGACAGCAGATGCTGGAGATCAGGACAAAGTGAGGACAGCAGATACTGTTGTTCAGGTGGAGAAAGTGAGGACTGTAGTTACTGGAGATCAGGCGAATGTGAGGACTGCAGATGCTGGACACCAGGAGGGGAAAGTCAGGACTGGAGATACTGGAGATCAGGAGAAAGTGAGGACTGAAGATAGTGGAGATTAGGAGGATAAATTGAGGATTGCAGATACTGGAGATCAGGAGTATGTGAAGACAACAGATGCTCGAGATTAAAGGGAGAAAGTGAGGACTGCAGATACTGGAAATCAGGACGAGAAAGTGTGGACTGCAGATACTGGAGATCATGAGCAGAAAGTGAGGACTGCAGATACTGGAGATCAGGTGATGAAGGTGAGGACTGCAGATACTGGAAATCAGGAGAATGTGAGGACTGCAGATGCTGGAGATCAGGGAAAGTGAGGACTTGAGATCCTGGATATCAGGAGAAAGCGAAGACAACAGATGCTGGAGATCAAGTGGAGAAAGTGAGGACTGCAGATACTGGAGATCAGGAGAAAGCGAAGACAACAGATGCTGGAGATCAAGTGGAGAAAGTGAGGACTGCAGATACGGGAATTCAGGATACAGTGAGCGCAACGGATTCTGAAGATCGGGAGAATGTGAGGACTGCAGATACCGAAGGAGAAAGTGAGGACTACAGGAGCTGGAGATTAGGAGAAAGTGAGGACTGCAGATACTGGAGATCAGAAGTACAAAGTGAGGACTGCAGATACTGGAGATCAGGAGTAGAAAGTGGGGACTGCAGATACTGGAGATCAGAAGTAAGTGAAGACAACAGATGCAGGAGATCAAGTGTAGAAAGTGAGGACTGCAGATGCTGGAGATCAGGAGGAAGTGAGGACAGCAGATACTGGAGATCAGGAGTATGTGAAGGCAACAGATGCTGGAGATGAAGGGGAGAAAGTGAGCACTGCTGTATCTGGAGATCAGGACGAGAAAGTGAGGACTGCAGATACTGGATATCAGGTGACGAAAGTGAGGACTGCAGATGCTGGAGATCAGGAGAAAGTGAGGACTGCAGATACTGGATATCAGGAGTAGAAAGTGAGGACTGCAGATACTGGAGATCAGGAGTAAGCGAAGACAACAGATGCAGGAGATCAAGTTGAGAAAGTGAGGACTGCAGATGCTGCAATTCAGGATACAGTGAGAGCAACAGATTCGTAAGATCGGGAGAATGTGAGGACTGCAGATGCTGAAGATCAGGAGAATGTAAAGACAGCAGATGCTGGAGGTCAGGACAAAGTGAGGACAGCAGATACTGTTGTTCAGGTGGAGAAAGTGAGGACTGCAGATGGTGGAGATCAAGAGGAGAAAGGGAGGACTGCAGTTACTGGAGAGCAGGAGAATGTGAGCACTGCAGATGCTGGAGATCAGGAGAATGTGAGGACTGCAGATAGTGGAGATTAGGACGATAAATTGAGGACTGCAGATACTGGAGATCAGGAGTATGTGAAGACAACAGATGCTGGAGATCAAGGGGAGAAAGTGTGGACTGCAGATACTGGAGATCAGGTGATGAAAGTTAGGACCGCAGATACTGAAGGAGAAAGTGAGGACTACAGGAGCTGGAGATCAGGAGAAAGGGAGGACTGCAGATATTGGAGATCAGGAGGAGAAAGTGATGACTGCAGATACTGGAGTTCAGGAGAGTGAGGACTGCAGATATTGGAGATCAGGAGAGTGAGGACTGCAGATACTGGAGATCAGGAGTATGTGAAGACAACAGATGCTGGAGATGAAGGGGAGAAAGTGAGGACTGCAGATACTGGAGATCATGAGCAGAAAGTGAGGACTGCAGATACTGGATATCATGAGCAGAAAGCGAGGACTGCAGTTACTGGAGATCAGGTGACGAAAGTGAGGACAGCAGATACTGGAGATCAGGACTATGTGAAGGGAACAGATGCTGGAGATGAAGGGGAGAAAGTGAGCACTGCTGTATCTGGAGATCAGGACGAGAAAGTGAGGACTGCAGATACTGGATATCAGGTGACGAAAGTGAGGACTGCAGATGCTGGAGATCAGGAGAAAGTGAGGACTGCAGATACTGGATATCAGGAGTAGAAAGTGAGGACTGCAGATACTGGAGATCAGGAGTAAGCGAAGACAACAGATGCAGGAGATCAAGTTGAGAAAGTGAGGACTGCAGATGCTGCAATTCAGGATACAGTGAGAGCAACAGATTCGTAAGATCGGGAGAATGTGAGGACTGCAGATGCTGAAGATCAGGAGAATGTAAAGACAGCAGATGCTGGAGGTCAGGACAAAGTGAGGACAGCAGATACTGTTGTTCAGGTGGAGAAAGTGAGGACTGCAGATGGTGGAGATCAAGAGGAGAAAGGGAGGACTGCAGTTACTGGAGAGCAGGAGAATGTGAGCACTGCAGATGCTGGAGATCAGGAGAATGTGAGGACTGCAGATAGTGGAGATTAGGACGATAAATTGAGGACTGCAGATACTGGAGATCAGGAGTATGTGAAGACAACAGATGCTGGAGATCAAGGGGAGAAAGTGTGCACTGCAGATACTGGAGATCAGGTGATGAAAGTTAGGACCGCAGATACTGAAGGAGAAAGTGAGGACTACAGGAGCTGGAGATCAGGAGAAAGGGAGGACTGCAGATATTGGAGATCAGGAGGAGAAAGTGATGACTGCAGATACTGGAGTTCAGGAGAGTGAGGACTGCAGATATTGGAGATCAGGAGAGTGAGGACTGCAGATACTGGAGATCAGGAGTATGTGAAGACAACAGATGCTGGAGATGAAGGGGAGAAAGTGAGGACTGCAGATACTGGAGATCATGAGCAGAAAGTGAGGACTGCAGATACTGGATATCATGAGCAGAAAGCGAGGACTGCAGTTACTGGAGATCAGGTGACGAAAGTGAGGACAGCAGATACTGGAGATCAGGACTATGTGAAGGGAACAGATGCTGGAGATGAAGGGGTGAAAGTGAGGTCTGCAGATACTTGTAATCAGGACGATAAAGTGAGGACTGCAGATACTGGATATCATGAGCAGAAACTGATGACTGCAGTTACTGGAGATCAGGTGACGAAAGTGAGGACTGCAGATACTGGAGATCAGGAGAAAGTGAGGACTGCAGATACTGGAGATCAGGAGTACAAAGTGAGGACTGCAGATACTGGAGATCAGGAGTAGAAAGTGAGGACTGCAGATACTGGAGATCAGAAGTAAGTGAAGACAACAGATGCAGGAGATCAGGTGACGAAAGTGAGGACTGCAGATGCTGGAGATCAGGAGAAAGTGAGGACTGCAGATACT
Source organism: Chiloscyllium plagiosum (assembly GCF_037043375.1). Classification (NCBI taxonomy): domain Eukaryota; kingdom Metazoa; phylum Chordata; class Chondrichthyes; order Orectolobiformes; family Hemiscylliidae; genus Chiloscyllium; species Chiloscyllium plagiosum. The sequence continues at coordinate 91,562,981 of NW_028270146.1, read as the reverse complement.
GGATTTCAGGAGTAGAAAGTGAGGACTGCAGATACTGGAGATCAGGAGGAAGCGAAGACAACAGATGCAGGTGATCAAGTGGAGAAAGTGAGGACTGCAGATGCTGGAATTCAGGATACAGTGAGAGCAACAGATTCTGAAGATCGGGAGAATGTGAGGACTGCAGATGCTGAAGATCAGAAGAATGTAAAGACAGCAGATGCTGGAGATCAGGACAAAGTGAGGACAGCAGATACTGTTGTTCAGGTGGAGAAAGTGAGGACTGTAGTTACTGGAGATCAGGAGAATGTGAGGACTGCAGATGCTGGACACCAGGAGGGGAAAGTCAGGACTGGAGATACTGGAGATCAGGAGAAAGTGAGGACTGAAGATAGTGGAGATTAGGAGGATAAATTGAGGATTGCAGATACTGGAGATCAGGAGTATGTGAAGACAACAGATGCTGGATTTTACAGGGAGAAAGTGAGGACTGCAGATACTGGAAATCTGGACGAGAAAGTGTGGACTGCAGATACTGGAGATCATGAGCAGAAAGTGAGGACTGCAGATACTGGAGATCAGGACTATGTGAAGGGAACAGATGCTGGAGATGAAGGGGTGAAAGTGAGGTCTGCAGATACTTGTAATCAGGACGATAAAGTGAGGACTGCAGATACTGGATATCATGAGCAGAAACTGATGACTGCAGTTACTGGAGATCAGGTGACGAAAGTGAGGACTGCAGATACTGGAGATCAGGAGAAAGTGAGGACTGCAGATACTGGAGATCAGGAGTACAAAGTGAGGACTGCAGATACTGGAGATCAGGAGTAGAAAGTGAGGACTGCAGATACTGGAGATCAGAAGTAAGTGAAGACAACAGATGCAGGAGATCAGGTGACGAAAGTGAGGACTGCAGATGCTGGAGATCAGGAGAAAGTGAGGACTGCAGATACTGGATTTCAGGAGTAGAAAGTGAGGACTGCAGATACTGGAGATCAGGAGGAAGCGAAGACAACAGATGCAGGTGATCAAGTGGAGAAAGTGAGGACTGCAGATGCTGGAATTCAGGATACAGTGAGAGCAACAGATTCTGAAGATCGGGAGAATGTGAGGACTGCAGATGCTGAAGATCAGAAGAATGTAAAGACAGCAGATGCTGGAGATCAGGACAAAGTGAGGACAGCAGATACTGTTGTTCAGGTGGAGAAAGTGAGGACTGTAGTTACTGGAGATCAGGAGAATGTGAGGACTGCAGATGCTGGACACCAGGAGGGGAAAGTCAGGACTGGAGATACTGGAGATCAGGAGAAAGTGAGGACTGAAGATAGTGGAGATTAGGAGGATAAATTGAGGATTGCAGATACTGGAGATCAGGAGTATGTGAAGACAACAGATGCTGGATTTTACAGGGAGAAAGTGAGGACTGCAGATACTGGAAATCTGGACGAGAAAGTGTGGACTGCAGATACTGGAGATCATGAGCAGAAAGTGAGGACTGCAGATACTGGAGATCAGGTGACGAAGGTGAGGACTGCAGATACTGGAAATCAGGAGAATGTGAGGACTGCAGATGCTGGAGATCAGGGAAAGTGAGGACTTGAGATCCTGGATATCAGGAGAAAGCGAAGACAACAGATGCTGGAGATCAAGTGGAGAAAGTGAGGACTGCAGATACTGGAGATCAGGAGAAAGCGAAGACAACAGATGCTGGAGATCAAGTGGAGAAAGTGAGGACTGCAGACACGGGAATTCAGGATACAGTGAGCGCAACGGATTCTGAAGATCGGGAGAATGTGAGGACTGCAGATACCGAAGGAGAAAGTGAGGACTACAGGAGCTGGAGATTAGGAGAAATGGAGGACTGCAGATATTGGAGATCAGGAGGAGAAAGTGATGACTGCAGATACTGGAGTTCAGGAGAGTGAGGACTGCAGATACTGGAGATCAGGAGAGTGAGGACAGCAGATACTGGAGATCAGGAGTATGTGAAGACAACAGATGCTGGAGATCAAGGGGGAAAAGTGAGGACTGCAGATACTGGAGGTCAGGAGGAGAAAGTGAGGACTGCAGATACTGAAGATCAGGAGAGTGAGGACTGCAGATACTGGAGGTCAGGAGGACGTGAGGACAGCAGATACTGGAGATCTGGAGTATGTGAAGGCAACAGATGCTGGAGATGAAGGGGAGAAAGTGAGGACTGCAGATACTGGTAATCAGGACCAGAAAGTGAGGACTGCAGATACTGGATATCATGAGCAGAAAGTGAGTACTGCAGTTACTGGAGATCAGGTGACGAAAGTGTGGACTGCAGATACTGGAGATCAGGAGAAAGTGAGGACTGCAGATACTGGAGATCAGAAGTACAAAGTGAGGACTGCAGATACTGGAGATCAGGAGTAGAAAGTGGGGACTGCAGATACTGGAGATCAGAAGTAAGTGAAGACAACAGATGCAGGAGATCAATTGGAGAAAGTGAGGACTGCAGATGCTGGAGATCAGGAGGAAGTGAGGACAGCAGATACTGGAGATCAGGAGTATGTGAAGGCAACAGATGCTGGAGATGAAGGGGAGAAAGTGAGCACTGCTGTATCTGGAGATCAGGACGAGAAAGTGAGGACTGCAGATACTGGATATCAGGAGTAGAAAGTGAGGACTGCAGATACTGGAGATCAGAAGTAAGTGAAGACAACAGATGCAGGAGATCAGGTGACGAAAGTGAGGACTGCAGATGCTGGAGATCAGGAGAAAGTGAGGACTGCAGATACTGGATTTCAGGAGTAGAAAGTGAGGACTGCAGATACTGGAGATCAGGAGGAAGCGAAGACAACAGATGCAGGAGATCAAGTGGAGAAAGTGAGGACTGCAGATGCTGGAATTCAGGATACAGTGAGAGCAACAGATTCTGAAGATCGGGAGAATGTGAGGACTGCAGATGCTGAAGATCAGAAGAATGTAAAGACAGCAGATGCTGGAGATCAGGACAAAGTGAGGACAGCAGATACTGTTGTTCAGGTGGAGAAAGTGAGGACTGTAGTTACTGGAGATCAGGCGAATGTGAGGACTGCAGATGCTGGACACCAGGAGGGGAAAGTCAGGACTGGAGATACTGGAGATCAGGAGAAAGTGAGGACTGAAGATAGTGGAGATTAGGAGGATAAATTGAGGATTGCAGATACTGGAGATCAGGAGTATGTGAAGACAACAGATGCTCGAGATTAAAGGGAGAAAGTGAGTACTGCAGATACTGGAAATCAGGACGAGAAAGTGTGGACTGCAGATACTGGAGATCATGAGCAGAAAGTGAGGACTGCAGATACTTGAGATCAGGTGATGAAGGTGAGGACTGCAGATACTGGAAATCAGGAGAATGTGAGGACTGCAGATGCTGGAGATCAGGGAAAGTGAGGACTTGAGATCCTGGATATCAGGAGAAAGCGAAGACAACAGATGCTGGAGATCAAGTGGAGAAAGTGAGGACTGCAGATACTGGAGATCAGGAGAAAGCGAAGACAACAGATGCTGGAGATCAAGTGGAGAAAGTGAGGACTGCAGATACGGGAATTCAGGATACAGTGAGCGCAACGGATTCTGAAGATCGGGAGAATGTGAGGACTGCAGATACCGAAGGAGAAAGTGAGGACTACAGGAGCTGGAGATTAGGAGAAAGTGAGGACTGCAGATACTGGAGATCAGAAGTACAAAGTGAGGACTGCAGATACTGGAGATCAGGAGTAGAAAGTGGGGACTGCAGATACTGGAGATCAGAAGTAAGTGAAGACAACAGATGCAGGAGATCAAGTGTAGAAAGTGAGGACTGCAGATGCTGGAGATCAGGAGGAAGTGAGGACAGCAGATACTGGAGATCAGGAGTATGTGATGGCAACAGATGCTGGAGATGAAGGGGAGAAAGTGAGCACTGCTGTATCTGGAGATCAGGACGAGAAAGTGAGGACTGCAGATACTGGATATCAGGTGACGAAAGTGAGGACTGCAGATGCTGGAGATCAGGAGAAAGTGAGGACTGCAGATACTGGATATCAGGAGTAGAAAGTGAGGACTGCAGATACTGGAGATCAGGAGTAAGCGAAGACAACAGATGCAGGAGATCAAGTTGAGAAAGTGAGGACTGCAGATGCTGCAATTCAGGATACAGTGAGAGCAACAGATTCGTAAGATCGGGAGAATGTGAGGACTGCAGATGCTGAAGATCAGGAGAATGTAAAGACAGCAGATGCTGGAGGTCAGGACAAAGTGAGGACAGCAGATACTGTTGTTCAGGTGGAGAAAGTGAGGACTGCAGATGGTGGAGATCAAGAGGAGAAAGTGAGGACTGCAGTTACTGGAGAGCAGGAGAATGTGAGCACTGCAGATGCTGGAGATCAGGAGAATGTGAGGACTGCAGATAGTGGAGATTAGGACGATAAATTGAGGACTGCAGATACTGGAGATCAGGAGTATGTGAAGACAACAGATGCTGGAGATCAAGGGGAGAAAGTGTGGACTGCAGATACTGGAGATCAGGTGATGAAAGTTAGGACCGCAGATACTGAAGGAGAAAGTGAAGACTACAGGAGCTGGAGATCAGGAGAAAGGGAGGACTGCAGATATTGGAGATCAGGAGGAGAAAGTGATGACTGCAGATACTGGAGTTCAGGAGAGTGAGGACTGCAGATATTGGAGATCAGGAGAGTGAGGACTGCAGATACTGGAGATCAGGAGTATGTGAAGACAACAGATGCTGGAGATGAAGGGGAGAAAGTGAGGACTGCAGATACTGGAGATCATGAGCAGAAAGTGAGGACTGCAGATACTGGATATCATGAGCAGAAAGCGAGGACTGCAGTTACTGGAGATCAGGTGACGAAAGTGAGGACAGCAGATACTGGAGATCAGGACTATGTGAAGGAAACAGATGCTGGAGATGAAGGGGTGAAAGTGAGGTCTGCAGATACTTGTAATCAGGACGATAAAGTGAGGACTGCAGATACTGGATATCATGAGCAGAAACTGATGACTGCAGTTACTGGAGATCAGGTGACGAAAGTGAGGACTGCAGATACTGGAGATCAGGAGTACAAAGTGAGGACTGCAGATACTGGAGATCAGGAGTAGAAAGTGAGGACTGCAGATACTGGAGATCAGAAGTAAGTGAAGACAACAGATGCAGGAGATCAAGTGGAGAAAGTGAGGACTGCAGATGCTGGAGATCAGGAGGAGGTGAGGACAGCAGATAATGGAGATCAGGAGTATGTGAAGGCAACAGATGCTGGAGATGAAGGGGAGAAAGTGAGGACTGCAGATACTGGATATCAGGAGTAGAAAGTGAGGACTGCAGATACTGGAGATCAGAAGTAAGTGAAGACAACAGATGCAGGAGATCAGGTGACGAAAGTGAGGACTGCAGATGCTGGAGATCAGGAGAAAGTGAGGACTGCAGATACTGGATTTCAGGAGTAGAAAGTGAGGACTGCAGATACTGGAGATCAGGAGGAAGCGAAGACAACAGATGCAGGAGATCAAGTGGAGAAAGTGAGGACTGCAGATGCTGGAATTCAGGATACAGTGAGAGCAACAGATTCTGAAGATCGGGAGAATGTGAGGACTGCAGATGCTGAAGATCAGAAGAATGTAAAGACAGCAGATGCTGGAGATCAGGACAAAGTGAGGACAGCAGATACTGTTGTTCAGGTGGAGAAAGTGAGGACTGTAGTTACTGGAGATCAGGAGAATGTGAGGACTGCAGATGCTGGACACCAGGAGGGGAAAGTCAGGACTGGAGATACTGGAGATCAGGAGAAAGTGAGGACTGAAGATAGTGGAGATTAGGAGGATAAATTGAGGATTGCAGATACTGGAGATCAGGAGTATGTGAAGACAACAGATGCTGGAGATTACAGGGAGAAAGTGAGGACTGCAGATACTGGAAATCTGGACGAGAAAGTGTGGACTGCAGATACTGGAGATCATGAGCAGAAAGTGAGGACTGCAGATACTGGAGATCAGGTGACGAAGGTGAGGACTGCAGATACTGGAAATCAGGAGAATGTGAGGACTGCAGATGCTGGAGATCAGGGAAAGTGAGGGCTTGAGATCCTGGATATCAGGAGAAAGCGAAGACAACAGATGCTGGAGATCAAGTGGAGAAAGTGAGGACTGCAGATACTGGAGATCAGGAGAAAGCGAAGACAACAGATGCTGGAGATCAAGTGGAGAAAGTGAGGGCTGCAGATACGGGAATTCAGGATACAGTGAGCGCAACGGATTCTGAAGATCGGGAGAATGTGAGGACTGCAGATACCGAAGGAGAAAGTGAGGACTACAGGAGCTGGAGATTAGGAGAAATGGAGGACTGCAGATATTGGAGATCAGGAGGAGAAAGTGATGACTGCAGATACTGGAGTTCAGGAGAGTGAGGACTGCAGATACTGGAGATCAGGAGAGTGAGGACAGCAGATACTGGAGATCAGGAGTATGTGAAGACAACAGATGCTGGAGATCAAGGGGGAAAAGTGAGGACTGCAGATACTGGAGGTCAGGAGGAGAAAGTGAGGACTGCAGATACTGGAGATCAGGAGAGTGAGGACTGCAGATCCTGGAGGTCAGGAGGACGTGAGGACAGCAGATACTGGAGATCTGGAGTATGTGAAGGCAACAGATGCTGGAGATGAAGGGGAGAAAGTGAGGACTGCAGATACTGGTAATCAGGACCAGAAAGTGAGGACTGCAGATACTGGATATCATGAGCAGAAAGTGAGGACTGCAGTTACTGGAGATCAGGTGACAAAAGTGTGGACTGCAGATACTGGAGATCAGGAGAAAGTGAGGACTGCAGATACTGGAGATCAGAAGTACAAAGTGAGGACTGCAGATACTGGAGATCAGGAGTAGAAAGTGGGGACTGCAGATACTGGAGATCAGAAGTAAGTGAAGACAACAGATGCAGGAGATCAATTGGAGAAAGTGAGGACTGCAGATGCTGGAGATCAGGAGGAAGTGAGGACAGCAGTTACTGGAAATCAGGAGTATGTGAAGGCAACAGATGCAGGAGATGAAGGGGAGAAAGTGAGCACTGCTGTATCTGGAGATCAGGACGAGAAAGTGAGGACTGCAGATACTGGATATCAGGAGTAGAAAGTGAGGACTGCAGATACTGGAGATCAGAAGTAAGTGAAGACAACAGATGCAGGAGATCAGGTGACGAAAGTGAGGACTGCAGATGCTGGAGATCAGGAGAAAGTGAGGACTGCAGATACTGGATTTCAGGAGTAGAAAGTAAGGACTGCAGATACTGGAGATCAGGAGGAAGCGAAGACAACAGATGCAGGAGATCAAGTGGAGAAAGTGAGGACTGCAGATGCTGGAATTCAGGATACAGTGAGAGCAACAGATTCTGAAGATCGGGAGAATGTGAGGACTGCAGATGCTGAAGATCAGAAGAATGTAAAGACAGCAGATGCTGGAGATCAGGACAAAGTGAGGACAGCAGATACTGTTGTTCAGGTGGAGAAAGTGAGGACTGTAGTTACTGGTGATCAGGAGAATGTGAGGACTGCAGATGCTGGACACCAGGAGGGGAAAGTCAGGACTGGAGATACTGGAGATCAGGAGAAAGTGAGGACTGAAGATAGTGGAGATTAGGAGGATAAATTGAGGATTGCAGATACTGGAGATCAGGAGTATGTGAAGACAACAGATGCTCGAGATTAAAGGGAGAAAGTGAGGACTGCAGATACTGGAAATCAGGACGAGAAAGTGTGGACTACAGATACTGGAGATCATGAGCAGAAAGTGAGGACTGCAGATACTGGAGATCAGGTGATGAAGGTGAGGACTGCAGATACTGGAAATCAGGAGAATGTGAGGACTGCAGATGCTGGAGATCAGGGAAAGTGAGGACTTGAGATCCTGGATATCAGGAGAAAGCGAAGACAACAGATGCTGGAGATCAAGTGGAGAAAGTGAGGACTGCAGATACTGGAGATCAGGAGAAAGCGAAGACAACAGATGCTGGAGATCAAGTGGAGAAAGTGAGGACTGCAGATACGGGAATTCAGGATACAGTGAGCGCAACGGATTCTGAAGATCGGGAGAATGTGAGGACTGCAGATACCGAAGGAGAAAGTGAGGACTACAGGAGCTGGAGATTAGGAGAAAGTGAGGACTGCAGATACTGGAGATCAGAAGTACAAAGTGAGGACTGCAGATACTGGAGATCAGGAGTAGAAAGTGGGGACTGCAGATACTGGAGATCAGAAGTAAGTGAAGACAACAGATGCAGGAGATTAAGTGTAGAAAGTGAGGACTGCAGATGCTGGAGATCAGGAGGAAGTGAGGACAGCAGATACTGGAGATCAGGAGTATGTGAAGGCAACAGATGCTGGAGATGAAGGGGAGAAAGTGAGCACTGCTGTATCTGGAGATCAGGACGAGAAAGTGAGGACTGCAGATACTGGATATCAGGTGACGAAAGTGAGGACTGCAGATGCTGGAGATCAGGAGAAAGTGAGGACTGCAGATACTGGATATCAGGAGTAGAAAGTGAGGACTGCAGATACTGGAGATCAGGAGTAAGCGAAGACAACAGATGCAGGAGATCAAGTTGAGAAAGTGAGGACTGCAGATGCTGCAATTCAGGATACAGTGAGAGCAACAGATTCGTAAGATCGGGAGAATGTGAGGACTGCAGATGCTGAAGATCAGGAGAATGTAAAGACAGCAGATGCTGGAGGTCAGGACAAAGTGAGGACAGCAGATACTGTTGTTCAGGTGGAGAAAGTGAGGACTGCAGATGGTGGAGATCAAGAGGAGAAAGTGAGGACTGCAGTTACTGGAGAGCAGGAGAATGTGAGCACTGCAGATGCTGGAGATCAGGAGAATGTGAGGACTGCAGATAGTGGAGATTAGGACGATAAATTGAGGACTGCAGATACTGGAGATCAGGAGTATGTGAAGACAACAGATGCTGGAGATCAAGGGGAGAAAGTGTGGACTGCAGATACTGGAGATCAGGTGATGAAAGTTAGGACCGCAGATACTGAAGGAGAAAGTGAGGACTACAGGAGCTGGAGATCAGGAGAAAGGGAGGACTGCAGATATTGGAGATCAGGAGGAGAAAGTGATGACTGCAGATAATGGAGTTCAGGAGAGTGAGGACTGCAGATATTGGAGATCAGGAGAGTGAGGACTGCAGATACTGGAGATCAGGAGTATGTGAAGACAACAGATGCTGGAGATGAAGGGGAGAAAGTGAGGACTGCAGATACTGGAGATCATGAGCAGAAAGTGAGGACTGCAGATACTGGATATCATGAGCAGAAAGCGAGGACTGCAGTTACTGGAGATCAGGTGACGAAAGTGAGGACAGCAGATACTGGAGATCAGGACTATGTGAAGGGAACAGATGCTGGAGATGAAGGGGTGAAAGTGAGGTCTGCAGATACTTGTAATCAGGACGATAAAGTGAGGACTGCAGATACTGGATATCATGAGCAGAAACTGATGACTGCAGATACTGGAGATCAGGTGACGAAAGTGAGGACTGCAGATACTGGAGATCAGGAGAAAGTGAGGACTGCAGATACTGGAGATCAGGAGTACAAAGTGAGGACTGCAGATACTGGAGATCAGGAGTAGAAAGTGAGGACTACAGATACTGGAGATCAGAAGTAAGTGAAGACAACAGATGCAGGAGATCAAGTGGAGAAAGTGAGGACTGCAGATGCTGGAGATCAGGAGGAGGTGAGGACAGCAGATAATGGAGATCAGGAGTATGTGAAGGCAACAGATGCTGGAGATGAAGGGGAGAAAGTGAGGACTGCAGATACTGGATATCAGGAGTAGAAAGTGAGGACTGCAGATACTGGAGATCAGAAGTAAGTGAAGACAACAGATGCAGGAGATCAGGTGACGAAAGTGAGGACTGCAGATGCTGGAGATCAGGAGAAAGTGAGGACTGCAGATACTGGATTTCAGGAGTAGAAAGTGAGGACTGCAGATACTGGAGATCAGGAGGAAGCGAAGACAATAGATGCAGGAGATCAAGTGGAGAAAGTGAGGACTGCAGATGCTGGAATTCAGGATACAGTGAGAGCAACAGATTCTGAAGATCGGGAGAATGTGAGGACTGCAGATGCTGAAGATCAGAAGAATGTAAAGACAGCAGATGCTGGAGATCAGGACAAAGTGAGGACAGCAGATACTGTTGTTCAGGTGGAGAAAGTGAGGACTGTAGTTACTGGAGATCAGGAGAATGTGAGGACTGCAGATGCTGGACACCAGGAGGGGAAAGTCAGGACTGGAGATACTGGAGATCAGGAGAAAGTGAGGACTGAAGATAGTGGAGATTAGGAGGATAAATTGAGGATTGCAGATACTGGAGATCAGGAGTATGTGAAGACAACAGATGCTGGAGATTACAGGGAGAAAGTGAGGACTGCAGATACTGGAAATCTGGACGAGAAAGTGTGGACTGCAGATACTGGAGATCATGAGCAGAAAGTGAGGACTGCAGATACTGGAGATCAGGTGACGAAGGTGAGGACTGCAGATACTGGAAATCAGGAGAATGTGAGGACTGCAGATGCTGGAGATCAGGGAAAGTGAGGACTTGAGATCCTGGATATCAGGAGAAAGCGAAGACAACAGATGCTGGAGATCAAGTGGAGAAAGTGAGGACTGCAGATACTGGAGATCAGGAGAAAGCGAAGACAACAGATGCTGGAGATCAAGTGGAGAAAGTGAGGACTGCAGATACGGGAATTCAGGATACAGTGAGCGCAACGGATTCTGAAGATCGGGAGAATGTGAGGACTGCAGATACCGAAGGAGAAAGTGAGGACTACAGGAGCTGGAGATTAGGAGAAATGGAGGACTGCAGATATTGGAGTTCAGGAGAGTGAGGACTGCAGATACTGGAGATCAGGAGAGTGAGGACAGCAGATACTGGAGATCAGGAGTATGTGAAGACAACAGATGCTGGAGATCAAGGGGGAAAAGTGAGGACTGCAGATACTGGAGGTCAGGAGGAGAAAGTGAGGACTGCAGATACTGGAGATCAGGAGAGTGAGGACTGCAGATACTGGAGGTCAGGAGGACGTGAGGACAGCAGATACTGGAGATCTGGAGTATGTGAAGGCAACAGATGCTGGAGATGAAGGGGAGAAAGTGAGGACTGCAGATACTGGTAATCAGGACCAGAAAGTGAGGACTGCAGATACTGGATATCATGAGCAGAAAGTGAGGACTGCAGTTACTGGAGATCAGGTGATGAAAGTGTGGACTGCAGATACTGGAGATCAGGAGAAAGTGAGGACTGCAGATACTGCAGATCAGAAGTACAAAGTGAGGACTGCAGATACTGGAGATCAGGAGTAGAAAGTGGGGACTGCAGATACTGGAGATCAGAAGTAAGTGAAGACAACAGATGCAGGAGATCAATTGGAGAAAGTGAGGACTGCAGATGCTGGAGTTCAGGAGGAAGTGAGGACAGCAGATACTGGAAATCAGGAGTATGTGAAGGCAACAGATGCTGGAGATGAAGGGGAGAAAGTGAGCACTGCTGTATCTGGAGATCAGGACGAGAAAGTGAGGACTGCAGATACTGGATATCAGGAGTAGAAAGTGAGGACTGCAGATACTGGAGATCAGAAGTAAGTGAAGACAACAGATGCAGGAGATCAGGTGACGAAAGTGAGGACTGCAGATGCTGGAGATCAGGAGAAAGTGAGGACTGCAGATACTGGATTTCAGGAGAAAGTGAGGACTGCAGATACTGGATTTCAGGAGTAGAAAGTGAGGACTGCAGATACTGGAGATCAGGAGGAAGCGAAGACAACAGATGCAGGAGATCAAGTGGAGAAAGTGAGGACTGCAGATGCTGCAATTCAGGATACAGTGAGAGCAACAGATTCTGAAGATCGGGAGAATGTGAGGACTGCAGATGCTGAAGATCAGAAGAATGTAAAGACAGCAGATGCTGGAGATCAGGACAAAGTGAGGACAGCAGATACTGTTGTTCAGGTGGAGAAAGTGAGGACTGCAGATGGTGGAGATCAAGAGGAGAAAGTGAGGACTGCAGTTACTGGAGAGCAGGAGAATGTGAGCACTGCAGATGCTGGAGATCAGGAGAATGTGAGCACTGCAGATACTGGAGTTCAGGAGAGTGAGGACTGCAGATACTGGAGATCAGGAGAGTGAGGACAGCAGACACTGGAGATCAGGAGTATGTGAAGACAACAGATGCTGGAGATCAAGGGGAAAAAGTGAGGACTGCAGATACTGGAGGTCAGGAGGAGAAAGTGAGGACTGCAGATACTGGAGATCAGGAGAGTGAGGACTGCAGATACTGGAGGTCAGGAGGAAGTGAGGACAGCAGATACTGGAGATCTGGAGTATGTGAAGGCAACAGATGCTGGAGATGAAGGGGAGAAAGTGAGGACTGCAGATACTGGTAATCAGGACCAGAAAGTGAGGACTGCAGATACTGGATATCATGAGCAGAAAGTGAGGACTGCAGTTACTGGAGATCAGGTGACAAAAGTGAGGACTGCAGATACTGGAGATCAGGAGAAAGTGAGGACTGCAGATACTAGAGATCAGAAGTACAAAGTGAGGACTGCAGATACTGGAGATCAGGAGTAGAAAGTGGGGATTGCAGATACTGGAGATCAGGAGGAGAAAGTGAGGACTGCAGATACTGGATATCAGGAGGAGAAAGTGAGGACTGCAGATACTGGATATCAGATGCAGAAAGTGAGGACTGCAGATACTGGAGATTAGGAGTAGAAAGTGAGGACTGCAGATACTGGAGATCAGGTGGAGAAAGTGTGGACTGCAGGTGCTGGAGATCAGGGAAAGTGAGGACTGTAGATACTGGAGATCAGGAGTAAGCGAAGACAACAGATGCTGGAGATCAAGTGGGGAAAGTGAGGACTGCAGATACTGGATATCAGGAGAAAGCGAAGACAACAGATGCTGGAGATCAAGTGGAGAAAGTGAGGACTGCAGATGCTGGTGATCAGGAGGAAGTGAAGACAACAGATGCTGGAGATCAAGTGGAGAAAGTGAGGACTGCAGATGCTGGAATTCAGGATACAGTGAGAGCAACGGATTCTGGAGATCGGGAGAATGTGAGGACTGCAGATGCTAGAGATCAGGACAAAGTGAGGACAGCAGATACTGTAGTTCAGGAGGAGAAAGTGAGGACTGCAGATACTGGAGATCAGGAGAAAGGGATGACAGCAGATGTTGGAGATCAGTACAAAGTGAGGACTGCAGATAGTGGTGATCAGGAGGAGAAAGTGAGGATTACAGATGTTGGAGGTCAGGAGAAAGTGAGGACTGCAGATACTGGAAATCTGGACGAGAAAGTGTGGACTGCAGATACTGGAGATCATGAGCAGAAAGTGAGGACTGCAGATACTGGAGATCAGGTGACGAAGGTGAGGACTGCAGATACTGGAAATCAGGAGAATGTGAGGACTGCAGATGCTGGAGATCAGGGAAGGTGAGGACTTGAGATCCTGGATATCAGGAGAAAGCGAAGACAACAGATGCTGGAGATCAAGTGGAGAAAGTGAGGACTGCAGATACTGGAGATCAGGAGAAAGCGAAGACAACAGATGCTGGAGATCAAGTGGAGAAAGTGAGGACTGCAGATACGGGAATTCAGGATACAGTGAGCGCAACGGATTCTGAAGATCGGGAGAATGTGAGGACTGCAGATACCGAAGGAGAAAGTGAGGACTACAGGAGCTGGAGATTAGGAGAAATGGAGGACTGCAGATATTGGAGATCAGGAGGAGAAAGTGATGACTGCAGATACTGGAGTTCAGGAGAGTGAGGACTGCAGATACTGGAGATCAGGAGAGTGAGGACAGCAGATACTGGAGATCAGGAGTATGTGAAGACAACAGATGCTGGAGATCAAGGGGAAAAAGTGAGGACTGCAGATACTGGAGGTCAGGAGGAGAAAGTGAGGACTGCAGATACTGGAGATCAGGAGAGTGAGGACTGCAGATACTGGAGGTCAGGAGGAAGTGAGGACAGCAGATACTGGAGATCTGGAGTATGTGAAGGCAACAGATGCTGGAGATGAAGGGGAGAAAGTGAGGACTGCAGATACTGGTAATCAGGACCAGAAAGTGAGGACTGCAGATACTGGATATCATGAGCAGAAAGTGAGGACTGCAGTTACTGGAGATCAGGTGACGAAAGTGTGGACTGCAGATACTGGAGATCAGGAGAAAGTGAGGACTGCAGATACTGGAGATCAGAAGTACAAAGTGAGGACTGCAGATACTGGAGATTTAGGAGTAGAAAGTGGGGACTGCAGATACTGGAGATCATGAGCAGAAAGTGAGGACTGCAGATACTGGAGATCAGGTGACGAAGGTGAGGACTGCAGATACTGGAAATCAGGAGAATGTGAGGACTGCAGATGCTGGAGATCAGGAGGAAGTGAGGACAGCAGATACTGGAGATCAGGAGTATGTGAAGGCAACAGATGCTGGAGATGAAGGGGAGAAAGTGAGCACTGCTGTATCTGGAGATCAGAACGAGAAAGTGAGGACTGCAGATACTGGATATCAGGAGTAGAAAGTGAGGACTGCAGATACTGGAGATCAGAAGTAAGTGAAGACAACAGATGCAGGAGATCAGGAGTAGAAAGTGAGGACTGCAGATACTGGAGATCAGGAGGAAGCGAAGACAACAGATGCAGGAGATCAAGTGGAGAAAGTGAGGACTGCAGATGCTGGAATTCAGGATACAGTGAGAGCAACAGATTCTGAAGATCGGGAGAATGTGAGGACTGCAGATGCTGAAGATCAGAAGAATGTAAAGACAGCAGATGCTGGAGATCAGGACAAAGTGAGGACAGCAGATACTGTTGTTCAGGTGGAGAAAGTGAGGACTGTAGTTACTGGAGATCAGGAGAATGTGAGGACTGCAGATGCTGAACACCAGGAGGGGACAGTCAGGACTGGAGATACTGGAGATCAGGAGAAAGTGAGGACTGAAGATAGTGGAGATTAGGAGGATAAATTGAGGATTGCAGATACAGGAGATCAGGAGTATGTGAAGACAACAGATGCTCGAGATTAAAGGGAGAAAGTGAGGACTGCAGATACTGGAAATCAGGACGAGAAAGTGTGGACTGCAGATACTGGAGATCATGAGCAGAAAGTGAGGACTGCAGATACTGGAGATCAGGTGACGAAGGTGAGGACTGCAGATACTGGAAATCAGGAGAATGTGAGGACTGCAGATGCTGGAGATCAGGGAAAGTGAGGACTTGAGATCCTGGATATCAGGAGAAAGCGAAGACAACAGATGCTGGAGATCAAGTGGAGAAAGTGAGGACTGCAGATACTGGAGATCAGGAGAAAGCGAAGACAACAGATGCTGGAGATCAAGTGGAGAAAGTGAGGACTGCAGATACGGGAATTCAGGATACAGTGAGCGCAACGGATTCTGAAGATCGGGAGAATGTGAGGACTGCAAATACCGAAGGAGATAGTGAGGACTACAGGAGCTGGAGATTAGGAGAAAGTGAGGACTGCAGATACTGGAGATCAGAAGTACAAAGTGAGGACTGCAGATACTGGAGATCAGGAGTAGAAAGTGGGGACTGCAGATACTGGAGATCAGAAGTAAGTGAAGACAACAGATGCAGGAGATCAAGTGGAGAAAGTGAGGACTGCAGATGCTGGAGATCAGGAGGAAGTGAGGACAGCAGATACTGGAGATCAGGAGTATGTGAAGGCAACAGATGCTGGAGATGAAGGGGAGAAAGTGAGCACTGCTGTATCTGGAGATCAGGACGAGAAAGTGAGGACTGCAGATACTGGATATCAGGTGACGAAAGTGAGGACTGCAGATGCTGGAGATCAGGAGAAAGTGAGGACTGCAGATACTGGATATCAGGAGTAGAAAGTGAGGACTGCAGATACTGGAGATCAGGAGTAAGCGAAGACAACAGATGCAGGAGATCAAGTTGAGAAAGTGAGGACTGCAGATGCTGCAATTCAGGATACAGTGAGAGCAACAGATTCTTAAGATCGGGAGAATGTGAGGACTGCAGATGCTGAAGATCAGGAGAATGTAAAGACAGCAGATGCTGGAGGTCAGGACAAAGTGAGGACAGCAGATACTGTTGTTCAGGTGGAGAAAGTGAGGACTGCAGATGGTGGAGATCAAGAGGAGAAAGTGAGGACTGCAGTTACTGGAGATTAGGAGAATGTGAGCACTGCAGATGCTGGAGATCAGGAGAATGTGAGGACTGCAGATAGTGGAGATTAGGACGATAAATTGAGGACTGCAGATACTGGAGATCAGGAGTATGTGAAGACAACAGATGCTGGAGATCAAGGGGAGAAAGTGTGGACTGCAGATACTGGAGATCAGGTGATGAAAGTTAGTACTGCAGATACTGGAGATCAGGAGAATGTGAGAACTGCAGATGCTGGATATCAGGAGTAGAAAGTGAGGACTGCAGATGCTAGAGATCAGGAGTGAGCGAAGACAACAAATGCTGGAGATCAAGTGGAGACAGTGAGGACTGCAGATGCTGGAATTCAGGATACAGTGAGAGCAACGGATTCTGAAGATCGGCAGAATGTGAGGACTGCAGATGCAAGAGATCAAGACAAAGTGAGGACAGCAGATACTGTGGTTCAGGAGGAGAAAGTGAGGACTGCAGATACTGGAGATCAGGAGAAAGGGACAACAGCAGATGTTAGAGATCAGTAGAAAGTGAGGACTGCAGATAGTGGTGATCAGGAGGAGAAAGTGCAGACTGCAGATGCTGGAGGTCAGGAGAAAGTGAGGACTGCAGATACCAAAGGAGAAAGTGAGGTCTGCAGATACTGGAGATCAGGAGAAAGTGAGAGGTGCAGATGCTGGATATCAGCAGAAAGTGAGGAATGCAGATACTGGATATCAAGAGTAGAAAGTGAGGACTGCAGATACTGGAGATCAGATGGAGAAAGTGAGGACTGCAGATACTGGAGATCAGAAGGAAGTGAATACAACAGATGCTGGAGATCAAATGGTGAAAGTGAGGAGTGCAGATGCTGGAATTCAGGATACAGTGAGAGCAACAGATTCTGAAAATCGGGAGAATGTGAGGATTGCAGATGCTGGAGATCAGGACAAAGTGAGGACAGCAGATAGTGGAGATCAGGAGGAGAAAGTGAGTCCTGCAGATACTGGAGATCAGGAGAAAGTGAGAGCGGCAGATGCTGGAGATCCGCAGAAAGTGAGGAATGCAGATATTGGAAATCAGGAGGAGAAAGTGAGGATTGCAGATACTGGAGATCAGGAGGAGAAAGTGAGGACAGCAGATACTGGATATCAGGAGGAGAAAGTGAGGACTGCAGATACTGGATATCAGATGCAGAAAGTGAGGACTGCAGATACTGGAGATCAGGAGTAGAAAGTGAGGACTGCAGATACTGGAGATCAGGTGGAGAAAGTGTGGACTGCAGGTGCTGGAGATCAGGGAAAGTGAGGACTGTAGATACTGGAGATCAGGAGTAAGCGAAGACAACAGATGCTGGAGATCAAGTGGAGAAAGTGAGGACTGCAGATACTGGAGATCAGGAGAAAGTGAGAGCGGCAGATGCTGGAGATCAGCAGAAAGTGAGGAATGCAGATACTGGATATCAGGAGGAGAAAGTGAACTCTGGCGATACTGGAGATCAGATGGAGAAAGTGAGGACTGCAGATACTGGAGATCAGAATGAAGTGAAGACAACAGATGCTGGAGATCAGGTGGAGAAAGTGAGGACTGCAGATACTGTAGATCAGGAGGAAGTGAAGACAACAGATGCTGGAGATCAAGTGGAGAAAGTGAGGACTGCAGATACTGGAATTCAGGATACAGTGAGAGCAACAGATTCTGAAGATCGGGAGAATATGAGGACTGCAGATGCTGAAGATCAGGAGAATGTGACGACAGCAGATGCTGGAGATCAGGACAAAGTGAGGACAGCAGATACTGTGGTTCAGGAGGAGAAAGTGAGGACTGCAGATACTGGAGATCAGGAGAAAGGGACGACAGCAGATGTTGGAAATCAGTAGATAGTGAGGACTGCAGATATTGGAGATCAGGAGGAGAAAGTGAGGATTAAAGATGCTGGACGTCAGGAAAAAGTGAGGACTGCAGATACCGAAGGAGAAAGTGAGGACTGCAGATACTGGCGATCAGGAGAAAGTGAGGAATGCAGATATTGGATATCAGGAGGAGAAAGTGAGGACTGCAGGT
This sequence comes from Chiloscyllium plagiosum, assembly GCF_037043375.1. Classification (NCBI taxonomy): domain Eukaryota; kingdom Metazoa; phylum Chordata; class Chondrichthyes; order Orectolobiformes; family Hemiscylliidae; genus Chiloscyllium; species Chiloscyllium plagiosum. The sequence continues at coordinate 91,544,734 of NW_028270146.1, read as the reverse complement.
GCTGGAAATCAGGAGGAGAAAGTGAGGACTGCAGATAGTGGAAATCAGGAGGCGAAAGTGAGGACTGCAGATGCTGGAGGTCAGGAGAAAGTGAGGACTGCAGATACCGAAAGAGAAAGTGAGTACTGCAGATACTGGCGATCAGGAGAAAGTGAGAGCTGCAGATGCTGGAGATCAGCAGAAAGTGAGGAATGCAGATACTGGATATCAGGAGGAGAAAGTGAGGGTTGCAGATGCTGGAAATCAGGAGGTGAAAGTGAGGACTGCAGATACTGGAGATCAGGAGGTGAAAGTTAGAACTGCAGATGCTGGAAATCAGGAGGAGAAAGTGCGGACTGCAGATACTGGAGATCAGAAGAAAGTCACGACTGGCAGATACTGGTGATCAGGAGAAAAAAATGAGGACTGCAGATACTGGAGATCAGGAGTATGTGAAGACGACAGATTCTGGAGATCAAGCGGAGAAAGTGAGGACTGCAGATACTGGAGATCATGAGCAGAAAGTGAGGACTGCAGGTACTGGAGATCAGGGGAATGTGAGGACTGCAGATACTGGAGATCAGGAGGAAAAAGTGAGGACAGCAGATACTGGAGATCAGGAGTAAGTGAAGACAACAGATGCTGGAGATGAAGTGGTGAAAGTGAGGACTGCGGATACTGGAGATTAGGAGGATAAATTGAGGACTGCCGATACTGGAGATCAGGCGTATGTGAAGACAACAAATGCTGGAGATCAAGGGGAGAAAGTGAGGACTGCAGATACTGGAGATCATGAGCAGAAAGTGAGGACTGCAGGTACTGGAGATCAGGAGAATGTGAGGACTGCAGATGCTGGAGATCAGGAGGAAAAAGTGAGGACTGCAGATACTGGAGATCAGGAGGAGAAACTGAGAACTGCAGATGCTGGCGATCAAGTGGAGCAAGTGAGGACTGCAGATGCTGAAGATCTGGAGAAAGTGAGGATGGCAGATGTTGAAATTCAGGAGAAAGTGAGGACAACAGATTCTGAAGATCAGGAGAATGTGAGGACTGCAGATTCTGAAGATCAGGAGAATGTGAGGACTGCAGATGCTGAAGATCAGGAGAATGTGAAGACAGCAGATGCTGGAGATCAGGACAAAGTGAGGACAGCAGATACTGTCGTTCAGGTGGCGAAAGTGAGGACTGCAGATAGTGGAGTTCAGGTGGCGAAAGTGAGGACTGCAGATAGTGGAGTTCACGTGGCGAAAGTGAGGACTGCAGATGGTAGAGATCAAGAGGACTGCAGATGCTGGAGTTCAGGAGTAGAATGAGGACAAAGGATACTGGAGATCAGGAGGAAAAGTTGAGGACTGCACATGCTGGAGATCAGGAGGAGAAACTGAGGACTACAGATACTGGTGATCAGGAGAAAGTTAGGACTGCAGATGCTGGAGGTCAGGAGGAGAAAGTGAGGACTGCAGATACTGGAGATCAGGAGTATGTGAAGACAACACATGCTGGAGAACAAGAGGGGAAAGTGAGGACTGCAGATACTGGAAATCAGGATGAGAAAGTGAGGACTGCAGATACTCGAGATCAGGTGACGAAAGTGAGGACTGCAGGTACTGGAGATCAGGAGAATGTGAGGACTGCAGATGCTGGAGATCAGGAGAAAGTGAGGACTGCAGATGCTGGAGATCAGCAGAACGTGAGGACTGCAGATAGTGGAGATCAGGAGGAGAAAGTGAGAACTGCAGTTGCTGGAGGTCAGGAGAAGGTGGGGACTGCAGAAAGTGGAGATCAGGTGAAGAAAGTGAGGATTGCAGATTTTGGATATCAGGGGAAAGTGAGGACATCAGATACTGGAGATCAGGAGGAGAAAGAGAGGACTGCAGATACTGGAGTTCAGGAGGAAGTGAGTACCTCAGATACTGTAGATCAGGAGGAGAAAGTGAGGACTACAGTTGCTGGAGATCAATAGGAGAAAGTGAGGACTACAGATACTGGAGACCAGGAGAAAGTGATGACTGCAGATTTTGGAGATCAGGAGAAAGTGAGGACTGCAGATATTGGAGAACAGGATAAAGTGAGGACTGCAGATACTGGAGATCAGGAGGAGAAAGTGAGGACGGCAGATGCGGGACATCAGAAGAAAGTGAGGACTGCAGATATTGCAGATCAGGAGGAGTAAGTGAGGACAGGAGACACTGGAGATCAGGGGAACGTGAGGACTGCAGATACTGTAGATCAGGAGGTGAAAGTGAGGACTGCAGCTACTGGAGATCAGGAGAATATGAGAACTGCAGATACTGGTGACCCGGTGAAAGTGAGGACTGCAGATACTGCAGATCAGGAGAATATGAGAACTGCAGATACTGGAGATCAGGAGAAAGTGAGAACTGCAGATACTGAGATCAGGGTAAAGTGAAGACAGAAGATACTGGAGATCAGGAGGAGAACGTGAGGACTGCAGATGCTGGAGATCAGAAGGAAATGAGGACTGCAGATACTGGAAATCTGGAGCAAGTGAGGACTGCAGTTGGTGGACATCGGGGAGAAAGAGAGGACTGCAGATACTGCAGATCAGCAGGAGAAGCAGAGGACTGCAGATACTGGAGATCATGACGAGAAAGTGAGGACTGCAGATGGTAGAGATCAAGAGGACTGCAGATGCTGGAGATCAGGAGTAGAATGAGGACAAAGGATACTGGAGATCAGGAGGAAAAGTTGAGGACTGCACATGCTGGAGATTAGGAGGAGAAACTGAGGACTACAGATACTGGTGATCAGGAGAAAGTTAGGACTGCAGATGCTGGAGGTCAGGAGGAGAAAGTGAGGACTGCAGATACTGGAGATCAGGAGTATGTGAAGACAACACATGCTGGAGAACAAGAGGGGAAAGTGAGGACTGCAGATACTGGAAATCAGGATGAGAAAGTGAGGACTGCAGATACTCGAGATCAGGTGACGAAAGTGAGGACTGCAGATGCTGGAGATCAGGAGAATATGAGAACTGCAGATACTGGAGATCAGGAGAAAGTGAGAACTGCAGATACTGAGATCAGGGTAAAGTGAAGACAGAAGATACTGGAGATCAGGAGGAGAAAGTGAGGACTGCAGATGCTGGAGATCAGAAGGAAATGAGGACTGCAGATACTGGAAATCTGGAGCAAGTGAGGACTGCAGTTGGTGGACATCGGGGAGAAAGAGAGGACTGCAGATACTGCAGATCAGCAGGAGAAACTGAGGACATCAGATACTGGAGATCATGACGAGAAAGAGAGGACTGCAGATACTGGAGATCAGGAGAATGTGAGAACTGCAGATGCTGAAGATCAGGGCAATGAGAGGACTGCAGATACTGCAGATCAGCAGGAGAAAGTGAGGACTGCAGACACTGGCGATCAGGAGAAAGTGAGGAATGCAGATACTGGATATCAGGAGGAGAAAGTGAGGACTACAGATGCTGGAAATCAGGAGGAGAAAGTGAGGACTGCAGATACTGGAGATCAGAAGAAAGTCAGGACTGGCAGATACTGGTGATCAGGAGAAAAAAATGAGGACTGCAGATACTGGAGATCAGGAGTATGTGAAGACGACAGATTCTGGAGATCAAGCGGAGAAAGTGAGGACTGCAGATACTGGAGATAATGAGCAGAAAGTGAGGACTGCAGGTACTGGAGATCAGGAGAATGTGAGGACTGCAGATACTGGTGATCAGGAGGAAAAAGTGAGGACAGCAGATACTGGAGATCAGGAGTAAGTGAAGACAACAGATGCTGGAGATGAAGTGGTGAAAGTGAGGACTGCAGATACTGGAGATTAGGAGGATAAATTGAGGACTGCCGATACTGGAGATCAGGCGTATGTGAAGACAACAACTGCTGGAGATCATGAGCAGAAAGTGAGGACTGCAGGTACTGGAGATCAGGAGAATGTGAGGACTGCAGATGCTGGAGATCAGGAGGAAAAAGTGAGGACTGCCGATACTGGAGATCAGGCGTATGTGAAGACAACAAATGCTGGAGATGAAGTGGAGAAAGTGAGGACTGCAGATACTGGAGATCATGAGCAGAAAGTGAGGACTGCAGATACTGGAGATCAGGTGACGAAAGTGAGGACTGCAGATGCTGGAGATCAGGAGAAAGTGAGGACTGCAGATACTGGAGATCAGGAGTAGAAAGTGAGGACTGCAGATACTGGAGATCAGGAGTATGTGAAGACAACAGATGCTGGAAATCAAGGGGAGAAAGTGTGGACTGCAGATACTGGAGATCAGGAGAAAGTGAAAACAACAGATGCTGGAGATGAAGTGGTGAAAGTGAGGACTGCAGATACTGGAGATCAGGAGGAGAAACTGAGAACTGCAGATGCTGGCGATCAAGTGGAGCAAGTGAGGACTGCAGATGCTGAAGATCTGGAGAAAGTGAGGATGGCAGATGTTGAAATTCAGGAGAAAGTGAGGACAACAGATTCTGAAGATCAGGAGAATGTGAGGACTGCAGATGCTGAAGATCAGGAGAATGTGAAGACAGCAGATGCTGGAGATCAGGACAAAGTGAGGACAGCAGATACTGTCGTTCAGGTGGCGAAAGTGAGGACTGCAGATAGTGGAGTTCAGGTGGCGAAAGTGAGGACTGCAGATAGTGGAGTTCACGTGGCGAAAGTGAGGACTGCAGATGGTAGAGATCAAGAGGACTGCAGATGCTGGAGATCAGGAGTAGAATGAGGACAAAGGATACTGGAGATCAGGAGGAAAAGTTGAGGACTGCACATGCTGGAGATCAGGAGGAGAAACTGAGGACTACAGATACTGGTGATCAGGAGAAAGTTAGGACTGCAGATGCTGGAGGTCAGGAGGAGAAAGTGAGGACTGCAGATACTGGAGATCAGGAGTATGTGAAGACAACACATGCTGGAGAACAAGAGGGGAAAGTGAGGACTGCAGATACTGGAAATCAGGATGAGAAAGTGATGACTGCAGATACTCGAGATCAGGTGACGAAAGTGAGGACTGCAGGTACTGGAGATCAGGAGAATGTGAGGACTGCAGATGCTGGAGATCAGGAGAAAGTGAGGACTGCAGATGCTGGAGATCAGCAGAACGTGAGGACTGCAGATAGTGGAGATCAGGAGGAGAAAGTGAGAACTGCAGTTGCTGGAGGTCAGGAGAAAGTGGGGACTGCAGAAAGTGGAGATCAGGTGAAGAAAGTGAGGATTGCAGATTTTGGATATCAGGGGAAAGTGAGGACATCAGATACTGGAGATCAGGAGGAGAAAGAGAGGACTGCAGATACTGGAGTTCAGGAGGAAGTGAGTACCTCAGATACTGTAGATCAGGAGGAGAAAGTGAGGACTACAGTTGCTGGAGATCAGGACAAAGTGAGGACTACAGATATTGGAGAACAGGATAAAGTGAGGACTGCAGATACTGGAGATCAGGAGGAGAAAGTGAGGACGGCAGATGCGGGACATCAGAAGAAAGTGAGGACTGCAGATATTGCAGATCAGGAGGAGTAAGTGAGGACAGGAGACACTGGAGATCAGGGGAACGTGAGGACTGCAGATACTGTAGATCAGGAGGAGAAAGTGAGGACTGCAGCTACTGGAGATCAGGAGAAGGTGAGGATTGCAGATATTGGAGAACCTGAGAAGGAAGAGAGACTGCAGATACTGGTGACCCAGTGAAAGTGAGGACTGCAGATACTGCAGATCAGGAGAATATGAGAACTGCAGATACTGGAGATCAGGAGAAAGTGAGAACTGCAGATACTGAGATCAGGGTAAAGTGAAGACGGAATATACTGGAGATCAGGAGGAGAAAGTGAGGACTGCAGATGCTGGAGATCAGAAGGAAATGAGGACTGCAGATACTGGAAATCTGGAGCAAGTGAGGACTGCAGTTGGTGGACATCGGGGAGAAAGAGAGGACTGCAGATACTGCAGATCAGCAGGAGAAACTGAGGACTGCAGATACTGGAGATCATGACGAGAAAGTGAGGACTGCAGATGGTAGAGATCAAGAGGACTGCAGATGCTGGAGATCAGGAGTAGAATGAGGACAAAGGATACTGGAGATCAGGAGGAAAAGTTGAGGACTGCACATGCTGGAGATCAGGAGGAGAAACTGAGGACTACAGATACTGGTGATTAGGAGAAAGTTAGGACTGCAGATGCTGGAGGTCAGGAGGAGAAAGTGAGGACTGCAGATACTGGAGATCAGGAGTATGTGAAGACAACACATGCTGGAGAACAAGAGGGGATAGTGAGGACTGCAGATACCGGAAATCAGGATGAGAAAGTGAGGACTGCAGATACTGGAAATCAGGATGAGAAAGTGAGGACTGCAGATACTCGAGATCAGGTGACGAAAGTGAGGACTGCAGATACTGGAGATCAGGAGAATGTGAGGGCTGCAGATGCTGGAGATCAGGAGAAAGTGAGGACTGCAGATGCTGGAGATCAGCAGAACGTGAGGACTGCAGATAGTGGAGATCAGGAGGAGAAAGTGAGAACTGCAGTTGCTGGAGGTCAGGAGAAAGTGGGGACTGCAGAAAGTGGAGATCAGGTGGAGAAAGTGAGGATTGCAGATTTTGGATATCAGGGGAAAGTGAGGACATCAGATACTGGAGATCAGGAGGAGAAAGAGAGGACTGCAGATACTGGAGTTCAGGAGAAAGTGAGTACCTCAGATACTGTAGATCAGGAGGAGAAAGTGAGGACTACAGTTGCTGGAGATCAATAGGAGAAAGTGAGGACTACAGATACTGGAGACCAGGAGAAAGTGAGGACTGCAGATTTTGGAGATCAGGAGAAAGTGAGGACTGCAGATATTGGAGAACAGGATAAAGTGAGGACTGCAGATACTGGAGATCAGGAGGAGAAAGTGAGGACGGCAGATGCGGGACATCAGAAGAAAGTGAGGACTGCAGATATTGCAGATCAGGAGGAGTAAGTGAGGACAGGAGACACTGGAGATCAGGGGAACGTGAGGACTGCAGATACTGGAAATCTGGAGCAAGTGAGGACTGCAGTTGGTGGACATCGGGGAGAAAGAGAGGACTGCAGATACTGCAGATCAGCAGGAGAAACTGAGGACTGCAGATACTGGAGATCATGACGAGAAAGTGAGGACTGCAGCTGGTAGAGATCAAGAGGACTGCAGATGCTGGAGATCAGGAGTAGAATGAGGACAAAGGATACTGGAGATCAGGAGGAAAAGTTGAGGACTGCACATGCTGGAGATCAGGAGGAGAAACTGAGGACTACAGATACTGGTGATCAGGAGAAAGTTAGGACTGCAGATGCTGGAGGTCAGGAGGAGAAAGTGAGGACTGCAGATACTGGAGATCAGGAGTATGTGAAGACAACACATGCTGGAGAACAAGAGGGGAAAGTGAGGACTGCAGATACTGGAAATCAGGATGAGAAAGTGAGGACTGCAGATACTCGAGATCAGGTGACGAAAGTGAGGACTGCAGATACTGGAGATCAGGAGAATGTGAGGACTGCAGATGCTGGAGATCAGGAGAAAGTGAGGACTGCAGATGCTGGAGATCAGCAGAACGTGAGGACTGCAGATAGTGGAGATCAGGAGGAGAAAGTGAGAACTGCAGTTGCTGGAGGTCAGGAGAAAGTGGGGACTGCAGAAAGTGGAGATCAGGTGGAGAAAGTGAGGATTGCAGATTTTGGATATCAGGGGAAAGTGAGGACATCAGATACTGGAGATCAGGAGGAGAAAGAGAGGACTGCAGATACTGGAGTTCAGGAGAAAGTGAGTACCTCAGATACTGTAGATCAGGAGGAGAAAGTGAGGACTACAGTTGCTGGAGATCAGGACAAAGTGAGGACTACAGATATTGGAGAACAGGATAAAGTGAGGACTGCAGATACTGGAGATCAGGAGGAGAAAGTGAGGACAGGAGACACTGGAGATCAGGGGAACGTGAGGACTGCAGATACTGTAGATCAGGAGGTGAAAGTGAGGACTGCAGCTACTGGAGATCAGGAGAAAGTGAGGATTGCAGATATTGGAGAACCTGAGAAGGAAGAGAGACTGCAGATACTGGTTACCCAGTGAAAGTGAGGACTGCAGATACTGCAGATCAGGAGAATATGAGAACTGCAGATACTGGAGATCAGGAGAAAGTGAGAACTGCAGATACTGAGATCAGGGTAAAGTGAAGACAGAAGATACTGGAGATCAGGAGGAGAAAGTGAGGACTGCAGATGCTGGAGATCAGAAGGAAATGAGGACTGCAGATACTGGAAATCTGGAGCAAGTGAGGACTGCAGTTGGTGGACATCGGGGAGAAAGAGAGGACTGCAGATACTGCAGATCAGCAGGAGAAACTGAGGACTGCAGATACTGGAGATCATGACGAGAAAGTGAGGACTGCAGATGGTAGAGATCAAGAGGACTGCAGATGCTGGAGATCAGGAGTAGAATGAGGACAAAGGATACTGGAGATCAGGAGGAAACGTTGAGGACTGCACATGCTGGAGATCAGGAGGAGAAACTGAGGACTACAGATACTGGTGATCAGGAGAAAGTTAGGACTGCAGATGCTGGAGGTCAGGAGGAGAAAGTGAGGACTGCAGATATTGGAGATCAGGAGTATGTGAAGACAACACATGCTGGAGAACAAGAGGGGAAAGTGAGGACTACAGATACTGGAAATCAGGATGAGAAAGTGAGGACTGCAGATACTGGAAATCAGGATGAGAAAGTGAGGACTGCAGATATTGGAGATCAGGAGTATGTGAAGACAACACATGCTGGAGAACAAGAGGGGAAAGTGAGGACTGCAGATACTGGAAATCAGGATGAGAAAGTGAGGACTGCAGATACTCGAGATCAGGTGACGAAAGTGAGGACTGCAGATACTGGAGATCAGGAGAATGTGAGGACTGCAGATGCTGGAGATCAGGAGAAAGTGAGGACGGCAGGTGCTGGAGATCAGCAGAACGTGAGGACTGCAGATAGTGGAGATCAGGAGGAGAAAGTGAGAACTGCAGTTGCTGGAGGTCAGGAGAAAGTGGGGACTGCAGAAAGTGGAGATCAGGTGGAGAAAGTGAGGATTGCAGATTTTGGATATCAGGGGAAAGTGAGGACATCAGATACTGGAGATCAGGAGGAGAAAGAGAGGACTGCAGATACTGGAGTTCAGGAGAAAGTGAGTACCTCAGATACTGTCGATCAGGAGGAGAAAGTGAGGACTACAGTTGCTGGAGATCAATAGGAGAAAGTGAGGACTACAGATACTGGAGACCAGGAGAAAGTGAGGACTGCAGATTTTGGAGATCAGGAGAAAGTGAGGACTGCAGATATTGGAGAACAGGATAAAGTGAGGACTGCAGATACTGGAGATCAGGAGGAGAAAGTGAGGACGGCAGATGCGGGACATCAGAAGAAAGTGAGGACTGCAGATATTGCAGATCAGGAGGAGTAAATGAGGACAGGAGACACTGGAGATCAGGGGAACGTGAGGACTGCAGATACTGGAAATCTGGAGCAAGTGAGGACTGCAGTTGGTGGACATCGGGGAGAAAGAGAGGACTGCAGATACTGCAGATCAGCAGGAGAAACTGAGGACTGCAGATACTGGAGATCATGACGAGAAAGTGAGGACTGCAGCTGGTAGAGATCAAGAGGACTGCAGATGCTGGAGATCAGGAGTAGAATGAGGACAAAGGATACTGGAGATCAGGAGGAAAAGTTGAGGACTGCACATGCTGGAGATCAGGAGGAGAAACTGAGGACTACAGATACTGGTGATCAGGAGAAAGTTAGGACTGCAGATGCTGGAGGTCAGGAGGAGAAAGTGAGGACTGCAGATACTGGAGATCAGGAGTATGTGAAGACAACACATGCTGGAGAACAAGAGGGGAAAGTGAGGACTGCAGATACTGGAAATCAGGATGAGAAAGTGAGGACTGCAGATACTCGAGATCAGGTGACGAAAGTGAGGACTGCAGATACTGGAGATCAGGAGAATGTGAGGACTGCAGATGCTGGAGATCAGGAGAAAGTGAGGACTGCAGATGCTGGAGATCAGCAGAACGTGAGGACTGCAGATAGTGGAGATCAGGAGGAGAAAGTGAGAACTGCAGTTGCTGGAGGTCAGGAGAAAGTGGGGACTGCAGAAAGTGGAGATCAGGTGGAGAAAGTGAGGATTGCAGATTTTGGATATCAGGGGAAAGTGAGGACATCAGATACTGGAGATCAGGAGGAGAAAGAGAGGACTGCAGATACTGGAGTTCAGGAGAAAGTGAGTACCTCAGATACTGTAGATCAGGAGGAGAAAGTGAGGACTACAGTTGCTGGAGATCAGGACAAAGTGAGGACTACAGATATTGGAGAACAGGATAAAGTGAGGACTGCAGATACTGGAGATCAGGAGGAGAAAGTGAGGACGGCAGATGCGGGACATCAGAAGAAAGTGAAGACTGCAGATATTGCAGATCAGGAGGAGTAAGTGAGGACAGGAGACACTGGAGATCAGGGGAACGTGAGGACTGCTGATACTGTAGATCAGGAGGAGAAAGTGAGGACTGCAGCTACTGGAGATCAGGAGAAGGTGAGGATTGCAGATATTGGAGAACCTGAGAAGGAAGAGAGACTGCAGATACTGGTGACCCAGTGAAAGTGAGGACTGCAGATACTGCAGATCAGGAGAATATGAGAACTGCAGATACTGGAGATCAGGAGAAAGTGAGAACTGCAGATACTGAGATCAGGGTAAAGTGAAGACAGAAGATACTGGAGATCAGGAGGAGAAAGTGAGGACTGCAGATGCTGGAGATCAGAAGGAAATGAGGACTGCAGATACTGGAAATCTGGAGCAAGTGAGGACTGCAGTTGGTGGACATCGGGGAGAAAGAGAGGACTGCAGATACTGCAGATCAGCAGGAGAAACTGAGGACTGCAGATACTGGAGATCATGACGAGAAAGTGAGGACTGCAGATGGTAGAGATCAAGAGGACTGCAGATGCTGGAGATCAGGAGTTGAATGAGGACAAAGGATACTGGAGATCAGGAGGAAAAGTTGAGGACTGCACATGCTGGAGATCAGGAGGAGAAACTGAGGACTACAGATACTGGTGATCAGGAGAAAGTTAGGACTGCAGATGCTGGAGGTCAGGAGGAGAAAGTGAGGACTGCAGATATTGGAGATCAGGAGTATGTGAAGACAACACATGCTGGAGAACAAGAGGGGAAAGTGAGGACTACAGATACTGGAAATCAGGATGAGAAAGTGAGGACTGCAGATACTGGAAATCAGGATGAGAAAGTGAGGACTGCAGATACTCGAGATCAGGTGACGAAAGTGAGGACTGCAGATACTCGAGATCAGGAGAATGTGAGGACTGCAGATTCTGGAGATCAGGAGAAAGTGAGGACTGCAGATGCTGGAGATCAGCAGAACGTGAGGACTGCAGATAGTGGAGATCAGGAGGAGAAAGTGAGAACTGCAGTTGCTGGAGGTCAGGAGAAAGTGGGGACTGCAGAAAGTGGAGATCAGGTGGAGAAAGTGAGGATTGCAGATTTTGGATATCAGGGGAAAGTGAGGACATCAGATACTGGAGATCAGGAGGAGAAAGAGAGGACTGCAGATACTGGAGTTCAGGAGAAAGTGAGTACCTCAGATACTGTCGATCAGGAGGAGAATGTGAGGACTACAGTTGCTGGAGATCAATAGGAGAAAGTGAGGACTACGGATACTGGAGACCAGGAGAAAGTGAGGACTGCAGATTTTGGAGATCAGGAGAAAGTGAGGATTGCAGATATTGGAGAACAGAATAAAGTGAGGACTGCAGATACTGGAGATCAGGAGGAGAAAGTGAGGACGGCAGATGCGGGACATCAGAAGAAAGTGAGGACTGCAGATATTGCAGATCAGGAGGAGTAAGTGAGGACAGGAGACACTGGAGATCAGGGGAACGTGAGGACTGCAGATACTGTAGATCAGGAGGTGAAAGTGAGGACTGCAGCTACTGGAGATCAGGAGAAAGTGAGGATTGCAGATATTGGAGAACCTGAGAAGGAAGAGAGACTGCAGATACTGGTTACCCAGTGAAAGTGAGGACTGCAGATACTGCAGATCAGGAGAATATGAGAACTGCAGATACTGGAGATCAGGAGAAAGTGAGAACTGCAGATACTGAGATCAGGGTAAAGTGAAGACAGAAGATACTGGAGATCAGGAGGAGAAAGTGAGGACTGCAGATGCTGGAGATCAGAAGGAAATGAGGACTGCAGATACTGGAAATCTGGAGCAAGTGAGGACTGCAGTTGGTGGACATCGGGGAGAAAGAGAGGACTGCAGATACTGCAGATCAGCAGGAGAAACTGAGGACTGCAAATACTGGAGATCATGACGAGAAAGAGAGGACTGCAGATACTGGAGATCAGGAGAATGTGAGAACTGCAGATGTTGAAGATCAGGGCAATGAGAGGACGGCAGATACTGCAGATCAGCAGGAGAAAGTGAGGACTGCAGACACTGGCGATCAGGAGAAAGTGAGGAATGCAGATACTGGATATCAGGAGGAGAAAGTGAGGACTGCAGATGCTGGAAATCAGGAGGAGAAAGTGAGGACTGCAGATAGTGGAAATCAGGAGGCGAAAGTGAGGACTGCAGATGCTGGAGGTCAGGAGAAAGTGAGGACTGCAGATACCGAAGGAGAAAGTGAGTACTGCAGATACTGGCGATCAGGAGAAAGTGAGAGCTGCAGATGCTGGAGATCAGCAGAAAGTGAGGAATGCAGATACTGGATATCAGGAGGAGAAAGTGAGGGTTGCAGATGCTGGAAATCAGGAAGAGAAAGTGAGGACTGCAGATACTGGAGATTAGGAGGTGAAAGTTAGGACTGCAGATGCTGGAAATCAGGAGGAGAAAGTGAGGACTGCAGATACTGGAGATCAGAAGAAAGTCAGGACTGGCAGATACTGGTGATCAGGAGAAAAAAATGAGGACTGCAGATACTAGAGATCAGGAGTATGTGAATACGACAGATTCTGGAGATCAAGCGGAGAAAGTGAGGACTGCAGATACTGGAGATCATGAGCAGAAAGTGAGGACTGCAGGTACTGGAGATCAGGAGAATGTGAGGACTGCAGATACTGGAGATCAGGAGGAAAAAGTGAGGACAGCAGATACTGGAGATCAGGAGTAAGTGAAGACAACAGATGCTGGAGATGAAGTGGTGAAAATGAGGACTGCAGATACTGGAGATTAGGAGGATAAATTGAGGACTGCCGAAACTGGAGATCAGGCGTATGTGAAGACAACAGATGCTGGAGATCAAGGGGAGAAAGTGAGGACTGCAGATACTGGAGATCATGAGCAGAAAGTGAGGACTGCAGGTACTGGAGATCAGGAGAATGTGAGGACTGCAGATGCTGGAGATCAGGAGGAAAAAGTGAGGACTGCCGATACTGGAGATCAGGAGTAAGTGAAGACAACAGATGCTGGAGATGAAGTGGTGAAAGTGAGGACTGCAGATACTGGAGATCAGGAGGAGAAACTGAGAACTGCAGATGCTGGCGATCAAGTGGAGCAAGTGAGGACTGCAGATGCTGATGATCTGGAGAAAGTGAGGATGGCAGATGTTGGAATTCAGGAGAAAGTGAGGACAACAGATTCTGAAGATCAGGAGAATGTGAGGACTGCAGATGCTGAAGATCAGGAGAATGTGAAGACAGCAGATGCTGGAGATCAGGACAAAGTGAGGACAGCAGATACTGTCGTTCGGGTGGCGAAAGTGAGGACTGCAGATAGTGGAGTTCAGGTGGCGAAAGTGAGGACTGCAGATAGTGGAGTTCACGTGGCGAAAGTGAGGACTGCAGATGGTAGAGATCAAGAGGACTGCAGATGCTGGAGATCAGGAGTAGAATGAGGACAAAGGATACTGGAGATCAGGAGGAAAAGTTGAGGACTGCACATGCTGGAGATCAGGAGGAGAAACTGAGGACTACAGATACTGGTGATCAGGAGAAAGTTAGGACTGCAGATGCTGGAGGTCAGGAGGAGAAAGTGAGGACTGCAGATACTGGAGATCAGGAGTATGTGAAGACAACACATGCTGGAGAACAAGAGGGGAAAGTGAGGACTGCAGATACTGGAAATCAGGAGGAGAAAGTGAGGACTGCAGATACTCGAGATCAGGTGACGAAAGTGAGGACTGCAGATACTGGAGATCAGGAGAATGTGAGGACTGCAGATGCTGGAGATCAGGAGAAAGTGAGGACTGCAGATAGTGGAGATCAGGAGGAGAAAGTGAGAACTGCAGTTGCTGGAGGTCAGGAGAAAGTGGGGACTGCAGAAAGTGGAGATCAGGTGGAGAAAGTGAGGATTGCAGATTTTGGATATCAGGGGAAAGTGAGGACATCAGATACTGGAGATCAGGAGGAGAAAGAGAGGACTGCAGATACTGGAGTTCAGGAGAAAGTGAGTACCTCAGATACTGTATATCAGGAGGAGAAAGTGAGGACTACAGTTGCTGGAGATCAATAGGAGAAAGTGAGGACTACAGATACTGGAGACCAGGAGAAAGTGAGGACTGCAGATTTTGGAGATCAGGAGAAAGTGAGGACTGCAGATATTGGAGAACAGGATAAAGTGAGGACTGCAGATACTGGAGATCAGGAGGAGAAAGTGAGGACGGCAGATGCGGGACATCAGAAGAAAGTGAGGACTGCAGATATTGCAGATCAGGAGGAGTAAGTGAGGACAGGAGACACTGGAGATCAGGGGAACGTGAGGACTGCAGATACTGTAGATCAGGAGGAGAAAGTGAGGACTGCAGCTACTGGAGATCAGGTGACGAAAGTGAGGACTGCAGATACTGGAGATCAGGAGAATGTGAGGACTGCAGATGCTGGAGATCAGGAGTAGAATGAGGACAAAGGATACTGGAGATCAGGAGGAAAGGTTGAGGACTGCACATGCTGGAGATCAGGAGGAGAAACTGAGGACTACAGATACTGGTGATCAGGAGAAAGTTAGGACTGCAGATGCTGGAGGTCAGGAGGAGAAAGTGAGGACTGCAGATACTGGAGATCAGGAGTATGTGAAGACAACACATGCTGGAGATCAGGAGAAAGTGAGGACTGCAGATGCTGGAGATCAGCAGAACGTGAGGACTGCAGAAAGTGGAGATCAGGTGGAGAAAGTGAGGATTGCAGATTTTGGATATCAGGGGAAAGTGAGGACATCAGATACTGGAGATCAGGAGGAGAAAGAGAGGACTGCAGATACTGGAGTTCAGGAGAAAGTGAGTACCTCAGATACTGTAGATCAGGAGGAGAAAGTGAGGACTACAGTTGCTGGAGATCAGGACAAAGTGAGGACTACAGATATTGGAGAACAGGATAAAGTGAGGACTGCAGATACTGGAGATCAGGAGGAGAAAGTGAGGACGGCAGATGCGGGACATCAGAAGAAAGTGAGGACTGCAGATATTGCAGATCAGGAGGAGTAAGTGAGGACAGGAGACACTGGAGATCAGGGGAACGTGAGGACTGCAGATACTGTCGATCAGGAGGAGAAAGTGAGGACTGCAGCTACTGGAGATCAGGAGAAGGTGAGGATTGCAGATATTGGAGAACCTGAGAAGGAAGAGAGACTGCAGATACTGGTGACCCGGTGAAAGTGAGGACTGCAGATACTGCAGATCAGGAGAATATGAGAACTGCAGATACTGGAGATCAGGAGAAAGTGAGAACTGCAGATACTGAGATCAGGGTAAAGTGAAGACAGAAGATACTGGAGTTCAGGAGGAGAAAGTGAGGACTGCAGATGCTGGAGATCAGAAGGAAATGAGGACTGCAGATACTGGAAATCTGGAGCAAGTGAGGACTGCAGTTGGTGGACATCGGGGAGAAAGAGAGGACTGCAGATACTGCAGATCAGCAGGAGAAACTGAGGACTGCAGATACTGGAGATCATGACGAGAAAGTGAGGACTGCAGATGGTAGAGATCAAGAGGACTGCAGATGCTGGAGATCAGGAGGAGAATGAGGACAAAGGATACTGGAGATCAGGAGGAAAAGTTGAGGACTGCACATGCTGGAGATCAGGAGGAGAAACTGAGGACTACAGATACTGGTGATCAGGAGAAAGTTAGGACTGCAGATGCTGGAGGTCAGGAGTATGTGAAGACAACACATGCTGGAGAACAAGAGGGGAAAGTGAGGACTGCAGATACTGGAAATCAGGATGAGAAAGTGAGGACTGCAGATACTGGAAATCAGGATGAGAAAGTGAGGACTGCAGATACTCGAGATCAGGTGACGAAAGTGAGGACTGCAGATACTGGAGATCAGGAGAATGTGAGGACTGCAGATGCTGGAGATCAGGAGAAAGTGAGGACTGCAGATGCTGGAGATCAGCAGAACGTGAGGACTGCAGATAGTGGAGATCAGGAGGAGAAAGTGAGAACTGCAGTTGCTGGAGTTCAGGAGAAAGTGGGGACTGCAGAAAGTGGAGATCAGGTGGAGAAAGTGAGGATTGCAGATTTTGGATATCAGGGGAAAGTGAGGACATCAGATACTGGAGATCAGGAGGAGAAAGAGAGGACTGCAGATACTGGAGTTCAGGAGAAAGTGAGTACCTCAGATACTGTAGATCAGGAGGAGAAAGTGAGGACTACAGTTGCTGGAGATCAATAGGAGAAAGTGAGGACTACGGATACTGGAGACCAGGAGAAAGTGAGGACTGCAGATTTTGGAGATCAGGAGAAAGTGAGGACTGCAGATATTGGAGAACAGGATAAAGTGAGGACTGCAGATACTGGAGATCAGGAGGAGAAAGTGAGGACGGCAGATGCGGGACATCAGAAGAAAGTGAGGACTGCAGATATTGCAGATCAGGAGGAGTAAGTGAGGACAGGAGACACTGGAGATCAGGGGAACGTGAGGACTGCAGATACTGTAGATCAGGAGGTGAAAGTGAGGACTGCAGCTACTGGAGATCAGGAGAAAGTGAGGATTGCAGATATTGGAGAACCTGAGAAGGAAGAGAGACTGCAGATACTGGTGACCCAGTGAAAGTGAGGACTGCAGATACTGCAGATCAGGAGAATATGAGAACTGCAGATACTGGAGATCAGGAGAAAGTGAGAACTGCAGATACTGAGATCAGGGTAAAGTGAAGACAGAAGATACTGGAGATCAGGAGGAGAAAGTGAGGTCTGCAGATGCTGGAGATCAGAAGGAAATGAGGACTGCAGATACTGGAAATCTGGAGCAAGTGAGGACTGCAGTTAGTGGACATCGGGGAGAAAGAGAGGACTGCAGATACTGCAGATCAGCAGGAGAAACTGAGGACTGCAGATACTGGAGATCATGACGAGAAAGAGAGGACTGCAGATACTGGAGATCAGGAGAATGTGAGAACTGCAGATGCTGGAGATCAGGGCAAAGAGAGGACTGCAGATACTGCAGATCAGCAGGAGAAAGTGAGGACTGCAGACACTGGTGATCATGAGGAGAAAGAGAGGACTGCAGATACTGGAGATCAGGAGAAAGTGTGGACAGCAGATACTGGAGATCGGGGAAAGTGAGGACTGCAGGTATTTGAGATCAGTAGAATGTGAGGACTGCAGATGTTGGAGATCAGGAAGAGAACGTGAGGACTGCAGATGCTTTCGAGCACTACACTCTTCAACTCTGATGCTATCCGCAATCAAGGAGTCAGTTGCTTGTGAGATGTGAGCAATGTTTGGCCATAGCAACCACTTCGATCCTTGATTCGGAGATGCCGGTGTTGGACTGGGGTGTACAAAGTTAAAAATCACACAACACCAGGTTATAGTCCAACAGGTTTAATTGGAAGCACACTAGCTTTCGGAGCGACGCTCCTTCATCAGGTGATTGTGGAGGGCTCGATCGTAACACAGAATTTATAGCAAAAATTTGCAGTGTGATGTAACTGAAATTATACATTGAAGAATTGATTGTCTGTTAAGCCTTTCATCTGTTAGAATACAGTGATAGTTTCACTTCTTTCATGTGCAAATCACAAAACCCTTTTTTTAAAGTTGCATTCTCGGGTTAGCTGTTAACAATGGTGATAGCTAGACAATATGTTGAAGGTGTTAGCCCCCTGTGTTCTCTGTCTATGACCTGATGTTTAGATTGATTCCAATCTAAAAAGTGAGATAACAGAGTTTTACATAAATTCATGCAGTTTTTGAGCTCAGAGTTCGACATGAATGTTTGCAGTTTTTGAGCAAAGTGCAATGTAACTCTGCAAGTACAAAAAAATTCACCCCACAAAATATATGTGTGCATGTGGGTCTTTGTCTGTCTGTGTGTGTGTGTGTCTGTCTGGGGTAGGGGTTGTGAGTGTGAGAAAGTGTGTAGTGAGTGCAGAGTGTCTTAAGTCTGTGGGGGGATGCATATGTGAGAGTGTGTGTGTCTATAAGGGTGTGTGTAGGTGTCTGTGTGTGTGTCTGTGTGTACCTGTGTCCGTGTGTATGTGAGAGTGTGTGTGTGTAGGAATATCTGTGTATGTGTGTGTGTGTGTGTGCAGTGCAATGGTGATCACCTGTAATGTGACATGAACCCAAGGTCCCGGTTGAGGCCCTCCCTATGGGTACCGAACTTAGCTATCAGCCTCTGTTCGGCCACTTTCCTCTGCTGCCTGTCCCAAAGTCCACCTTGGAGGATTGTCACCCGAAGGTCCGAGGCTGAATGTCCTGGACCACTGAAGTGTTCCCCAACTGGGAGGGAACCCTCCTGTCTGTTGATTGTTGTGCGGTGCCCATTCATCCGTTGCCATAGCCTTTGCTCGGTTTCCCCAATGTACCATGCCTCCGGGCATCCTTGCCTGCAACGTATAAGATAGACAATGTTGGCTGAGTCACATGAGTACCTGCCATGTACAAGGCGGGAGGTGTTCCCATGTGTAATGCTGGTATCTATGTCCACAATCTGACACGTCCTACAGCGTCCACTGTGACAGGGTTGTATGGAGTTGTCCTGAGAGCCGGGCAGTTTGCTACGAACAATGATCTGTTTGAGGTTTGGCGGTAGTTTAAAGGCAAGTAGTGGAGGTATGGGGAAGGTCTTGGTGAGGTGCTCATCCTCATTGATAATGTGTTGCAAGTCACGAAGAACATGGCGTAATTTTTCAGCCCCTGGGAAGTACTGAACAACGAAGGGTACCCTGTCAGTCGCAGCACGTGTCTGTCTCCTGAGGAGGTCATTACGGTTCCTTGCTGTGGCACGTCGGAACTGGCGGTCGATGAGTTGAGCATCGTACCCCATTCTTGTGAGGGCATCCTTGAGTACTTCCAGGTGTCCGTCACGTTCCTTCTCATCTGAGCAGATCCGGTGTATGCGTAGGACTTGTCCATAGGGAATGGCTGTTTTAATATGTTTTGGGTGGAAGCTGGAGAAGTGTAGCATTGTGAGGTTGTCTGTGGGTTTGCAGTAGAGTGTGGTGCTGAGGTGTCCGTCCGTGATGGAGACACACGTGTCCAAGAATGAGACAGACAGTCGAGAGTAGTCCATGGTGAGTTTGATGGTGGGATGAAATTTGTTGATGTCACTGTGTACTTTTATCAGTGACTCTTCGCCATGGGTCCAGAGGAAGAAAATGTCATCAATGTACCTGATGCCTTTGTCGATTGGAGATCCTGCATAGAGAAGAAATCTTGTTCGAACCTGTGCATAAAAATGTTGGCATATTGGGGTGCAAATTTGGTCCCTATGGCTGTTCCATGTGTCTGGGTGAAGAATCGGTTGTCAAAGGTGAAGACGTTCTGATTGAGGATAAAGCGGATGAGTTGTAGGATGGTGTTTGGAGACTGGCAGTTGTTGGTGTTGAGGACTGAGGCTGTTGCTGCGATGCCATCCTTGTGGGGGATGCTGGTGTAGAGTGGGGAAACGTCCATTGTGACGAGGAATGTTCCCTGTTTGACTGGTCCGTGGGTGCTGAGTTTCTGTAAGAAATCCGTAGTGTCGCGACAGAAGCTGGGGATCCCCTGTACAAAAGGTTTCAAGATGTCTTCCACATAGCCAGTGAGATTCTCACATAGGGTCCCATTTCCCGACACGATGGGATGTCCCGGTGTGTTGGCTTGGTGTACCTTTGGAAGGCAGTAGAGGTCGCCTACACGAGAAGTACGTGGGATGAGGGCGCGTTGGGAACCCTGAAGGACTGGATCCAAAGTTCTGATCAGTGTGTTTAATTCTCGGGTATGTTCTTTGATCAGATCAGCTGGTAGTTGCCTGTAGTGTTCCTGGTTGTTTAGTTGTCGGTACACTTCCTTGCAGTAATCTGTTCTATCCTAAATGACAACGGCTCCTCCTTTATCTGCTGGTTTGATGACAATGTTGTCATTGGTTTTGAGAGCCTGGATGGCATTGCGTTGTGAACGGGTGATGTTTTGCTCTACCTTATGGGTACGGCTGATGAATCTGGCATTTATATATTTCCTGACAGTTTGAGCATACATGTCAAGCCCAGGGCAGCGGCCCTCCGGTGGGGTCCATGTTGACACCTTCTTTGGTCGCTCCTCTACAGATCCCTGTGATGACTGTTCTAGTTCATCAGTGGGATCAATGCTGGCACCTTGAAAGAATTCCCGGAGTCTCATTCGTCTGATGAACTCCTCTGTGTCTGCTGCCAGAACCAACGGGTCCATTTTGGTGGTGGGGCAGAAGTTGAGACCCCTACTTAGGACTTCAATCTCTTCCGGTCGAAGGGTGTGGTCCGATAAGTTGACAATAGACTTCCCCGCAGTGATAATGTTGTCTACTGTGGTTCCAGGGCGGGCTTTGCTATTACTGGTAAGAATGCCAAGCTTCTCCAGTTTTTTGTTCTTGGTGTGCATGTACGTGGTGTAGTTTTGTCGCCTTATCTGTTTGGCAATATCACCTAATTGTACTGATGTATCCTGTGTGCAGGCTGTGAGCATGGTACATTGGGGAAACCGAGCAAAGGCTACGACAACGGATGAATGGGCACCGCACAACAATCAACAGACAGGAGGGTTTCCTCCCAGTTGGGGAACACTTCAGTGGTCCAGGACATTCAGCCTTGGACCTTCGGGTGACCATCCTCCAAGATGGACTTCGGGACAGGCAGCAGAGGAAAGTGGCCGAGCAGAGGCTGGTAGCTAAGTTTGGTACCCATAGGGAGGGCCTCAACCGGGACCTTGGGTTCATGTCACATTACAGGTGATCACCATTGCACTGCACACACACACACACACACACGGACACAGGTACACACAGACACGCACACAGACACCCACACACACCCTTAGAGACACACACACTCCCACACATGCACCCTCTCACAGACTTAAGACACTCTGCACTCACTACACACTTTCTCACACTCACAACCCCTACCCCAGACAGACAGACACACACACAGACAGACAAAGACCCACATGCACACATATATTTTGTGTGGTGAATTTTTTTGTACTTGCAGAGTTACATTGCACTTTGCTCAAAAACTGCATACATTCATGTCGAACTCTGAGCTCAAAAACTGCATGAATTTATGTAAAACTCTGTTATCTCACTTTTTAGATTGGAATCAATCTAAACATCAGGTCATAGACAGAGAACACAGGGGGCTAACACCTTCAACATATTGTCTAGCTATCACCATTGTTAACAGCTAACCCGAGAATGCAACTTTAAAAAAAGGGTTTTGTGATTTATACATGAAAGAAGTGAAACTATCACTGTATTCTAACAGATGAAAGGCTTAACAGACAATCAATTCTTCAATGTATAATTTCAGTTACATCACACTGCAAATTTGTGCTATAAATTCTGTGTTACGATCGAGCCCTCCACAATCACCTGATGAAGGAGCGTCGCTCCGAAAGTTAGTGTGCTTCCAATTAAACCTGTTGGACCATAACCTGGTGTTGTGTGATTTTTATCTTCGATCCTTGGGACGTCTGAAGAAACTGCTCGTATATTTTTCATGGATGTGACTCAAAGACACTAGAGCAGGAGTGTGAGTAAACATCTCTCTCCCAAAAGTGTTGGATTATTTGCAATGAAGGAGGATACTGGGTCCCTCTCAAGTTTCCTGGGAGGAAGCTTCTGGTGGGGGGAGGGAAAAGGGTTTGTTTTCCTACTTGCAGCGCCACTATCTCCCTGGGAAGGGGGACTTAGAGAGAAAGAGAGACAGAGACGGAGAGATAGATAGATCGAGAGAGAGATAGATAGAAGATGAGCTCCCCTATCCCCCTCTCATCTTGCAGTTGATGCTCAGCACCTCTGGCTGGAGCAGGTTTTTGTGCACATCCAGCAGAAGCTAATTGTGTTCAATCTGGCTCTCTCTTGGATGTAACAGGACTAGTGGACTCTTCCATCCTTCAATCCAGTTCACCATCTCGATTGAAACCTGCCTGATATTTCTGAACCCAGTTGGGAGGTCATGTTGCAGCTATACACAACATTGGTAGGTCACTTTTGGAATACTGTGTTCAATCCTGCCCTTCCTGCTACGGGAAATATGTTGTTAAACTTTCAGTGAAGAAAGGATTTACAAGGATATGTGGAGGGTTGAACTATAGGAAGAGACTGAATACGTCGGGGCCGATTCCTCTGGAGTGACAGAGGCTGAGGGGTTAACTTATAGAGGTTTATAAAATCTAGAGGGGGCATGGATAGGGTAAACAGACAAAGTCTTTTTTCCCAGGGGACAGAAGTCCAAAACTAGAGGACATAGGTTTAAAATGAGAGGGGAAAAGTTTAAAAGTGACCTAAGGGACAACTTTTTCACACAGAGGATATTGCGAGTATGGAATGAGCTGCCAGAGGAAGTGGGGGAGGCTGGTACAATTACAGCATTTAAAAGGCATCTGGACGAGTCCATGAATAGGAAGGGTTTGGAGGGATATTGGCCAAGTGCTGGCAAATGGGACTAGATTAGGTTAGGATATCTGATCAGCATGGCCATGTTGGGCTGAAGGGTCTGTTTCTGTGCTGTACATCTCTATGACTCCCTGTGTGTTCTGAATAAGTCACTAATGGTGGAGACCATGGGTCAAGTCCTGTCCTGGGGCTAACAGGTGCCTGATTGATGGCAGTTCTCTGAGTGCCAGCGATCTGGGGCATTTTCCTTCTGAAGCAGCTGCAGAAATGTGGCAATGATGTGCTTACTCAACTGTGTTCCCAAGTCTGATCTGGAAAGAGAAAGTCTCTGAGCTGGTGGAGGGAACAGGTCAAAGCCTTGTCAGTGCATTCTCTGAGGGATGAGTGACTTCCTCGTCGGAGGTGGAGGTAGAGCTGAGGTTAGATAGTGCCGGCCTCTTTTGTGATAGAGAAGCAGGAGAGCTGTTGAGGTGTCCCTAGTGAATGAGTAGGAAGTTCAGAGTGAAGGAAAGTTTCATATTTTGGGAGGTTCATAGTTCATAAGAGGGAGCCATTGAACAGACATGCAGCAATAGTGAGAGCTCATGGCTATCCATGGGCCTTGGTGCGAGGTGTGTGCAGTGGCAGTGTTAGACTGAGTAGTAGTCATAGTTCTACAGCACAGAAAGGGGCCTTTCAGCCCATCATAATCTGTGCTGGTCATCAAGAACATATCCATTACAATTTTCTAGCACTTGGAGCTGTGGTGTTTGAAGTGCTCATTGAAATACATCTTAAATGTTGTAAGGGATCCTGCCACTACTGCCCTTTCAGGCAGTGAGTTCCAGATACCCACAGCATGTTTTCCTTAAATCCCCTTCAAATCTTCTGTCCCTTACCTTCAATCTATGCCCCTTGGTTATGGACTCCACTATTAAGGGGAACTGTTTCTACCTAACAACTCCATTTACACCCATCATGATTTTATACACCCCATACAGGATCCCCCCTCAATCTTTTCTATTCTAAAGAAATCAACCCCAATCCTGTCTAGTCTCTCTTCATAGCTGAATGGCTCCAGCCCAGGCAGCGGCCTGGTGAATATCCTCACTACTATAATCACATTGCTCCTATAGTGTGGTGACCAGAACTGTACATAGTAACCCAGCCGTGGTCCAACTAACAGGCTCACCATAACCTATTTCCCCTTTTTTTGGGGGCTGGGGTTTGCGCTTGGCATCAGTGGCCAGAACCTCACAAGTTCCCAGCAGTGGTCAGCACTTCCTCCTCTCCTGCACCACAATTCCTTGAGCCGGGCAGTAAAGAGGCCAGCTGCTTAATGAAGGAGCTGTAGAGTAAAGGAAATACATGAGAAAGGTAGACAGGGATCATGGCGGGACATCCAGCCTGAGTCTCACCGAAAACAACCCTTCACCAGGAAGTGGGAAGTTCCAGCTCTTATTTCGAGCGTTATGTTTTTACACAGTGCCGTTGAGAACAGGGTAACAGGATTTTGCCCCAATGATGATGAAGAAGTGGTGACTCAGTGGTTAGCACTGCTGCCTCACAGCATTAGGGACCTGGGTTTGATTCTAGCCTCCACAGAGCCTGTGTGTGTGGAGTTTGCACATTCTCCCTGTATCTCTGTGGGTTTCCTCCGGGTGCTCTGGTTTCCTCCCACAGTCCAAAGATGAGCAGGTTAGGTGGATTGGCCATGCTGAATTACTTGTACTGTCTAATGATTATGCAGGTTAGGTGGATCGGCCATGGGAAATTGTCCCACAGTGTCCAGGGATGTGCAGGTTAGGTGGATTGGCCATGGGAAATGCAGGGTTACAGAGATGGGTTAGGCCTGGTTGGATTCGATGAGCCAAATAGACAGACAGGAGGCTGGAAGGACACACCAAGCATTAGGAGGTGGAGAAGTCAACGTTTTGGGTTGAGCTGCTTCATCAGGACTCAATAGGCTGAATGGCCTGCTTCCACCTGGTAGAGATTCTCTGCTGGTGAGCTTCTTGTGAGTTGCTGGAGCTGCACCAGACAAACGTAGCAATTTTTCCAAACCCCTTCAACAAACATTAAAAGATGTGGAAACAAAAGCTGCCCAGACAAAAAGAATTTCAGTTCTTGCGAAACTGTGGGACTGGTAGATCCATCGAGGGACCTCTTTGTTGCAAATCAAACTGGATCAGCTCAATCTCCGAGAATAAATTTCCAATCCTTTGGGGGTTAATCTGGTTGCTTCACTTCCCCATATCCTGTGAGGAGGCAACCATTCCCATGGGAAGCCAAGGCCGCTCTCAGACTGCTGGGCCCGGAGCTGTGTTTACACAGCTGAGATGTTGCCCAGTCAGCTGGCTGTCAAATAGTCTATTGTTTCTCAGTGTTGGAGCGGGAGTTGAAGTGCTATTGGCCATGATTCAGTGTAATTCTATCAGTCACTTTGCTCCAACACTGTCAGGTTTCAGATCTCACAGCTGAGAGCAGATTGATTTGTTCATATGTTTTTCCAAAAGCAGATCTGACCGCAACTTTAGAGGTTCCAGTCCGCCCTATTAGTTTACTGTGTAAATCTGGAGAATGTAAGACAGGTCAAGTAATGGTACGGGTGGTGACGGAGTAGTGGAAGGTTAGGGGCTGCAAAGGTGGGGCACACACATTCAGTGACTCCGCGCACTTCGAGAGGGATGAAATTAAGTACGTCTCCCTGCCAACTATTTCTCACCAGTTGTTACTACTCATACTGCTACAAAACTTCCACTCGTGTCCTCAGCAGCAGGTATCATTAATTTACTCCATTGTTTTCACTTCTGAGCTAGCCTGGTCTTCTCAGTCTGGGACAAGTCCCTGGTGACACTGTCCATCCAGTGTTTTCTATGTCTTCCATGGGTTTTTGTTCCATGTCCTGTCCGGTATTTATTCCTTAAGTAACATCACTAAAATAAGGAATTAATTTATTCAGTTGTGGGATGTGGGCGTCGCTGGCTGGTCAGTATTTATTGCCCATCCCTAGTTGCCCTTGAGAAGGTGGTGGTGAGTTGCTTTCTTGAACTACTGCAGCCCATGATGCAGTGGATTAACCCACAATGCCATCAGGGAGGGAGTTCCAGGATTTTGACCCAGTGATGTTGAAGGAACAGTGATATACTCCCAAGTCAGCATGGTGAGTGGCTAGGAGGGGAACTTGCAGTTGGTGGTGTTTCCATGTTTCTGCTACCCTTGTCCTTCTAGATGGAAGTAGTTGTGGCTTTGGAAGGTGCAGTCTGAGGATCTTTGGTGAAATTCTGCACGGCATCTTGTAGAAAGTACACACTGCTGCTACAGAACGTTGGTGGTGGGTGAAGTAGATGCTTGAATCACACATTCGTTAGGGAGCATTATTTGTGGTTGCCTCCAGTGTGCACACAATTGCTGCATTTCCTACACTTCAGAAGAACTTTGTGGGTTGTGAATCCCTTTCATAGAATCCCTGAGGTGTGGAAGCAGGTTGATTGGCCCATTGAGTCCATATCAAACCTTTGAAGAGCATCCCACCCAGATCAATACCCCTTACACTATCCCTGTAATCCTACATTTCCATGGTTAATCCACCTAACCTGCACATCGCTGGATGCTATGGGTAATTTAGCATGGCCAATCCACCTAACCTGCACATCGCTGGATGCTATGGGTAATTTAGCATGGCCAATCCATCTAACCTGCACATCGTTGGATGCTATGGGTAATTTAGCATGGCCAATCCACCTAACCTGCACATCGTTGGACTGCAGGAGGAGCACCTGGAGGAAACCCTCACAGACACGAGAAGAACATGCAAACTTCACACAGTTGACCAAGCATGGAATCGAACCCAGATCCCTGGTGCTGTGAGGCAGCAGTGCTAACCACTGAGCCCATCATTGCCTACCCTATTCGTAGCCTGAAGTTGTGTAATGTACTCTATAAATGCAAATTTCTATTTGATCTTTGTGAGCTGGATAGCTAAAGTTAAATTATAATGTGAGTTTTAAACTGTGCCCTATCAAGCCACATTACATAATGTTCTTACATTCGAAATGTTTTAAAAACGGGACACAAATGGACTATTCAAAAGGCGCCTGCAAAGCATTTGACGTTGGAGCCACAGTTAGTACCGAGTCACGGGTGAATACCTAATCAAATATGGACATTCCTAGTCTTCTAGGAAATTCACTTAGCTCTTCTTTTAAAGTTCATTCAACAAAAAAAAAGTCTACACAATCGCCAGTCTATTTATCTTCAAGGTTCATTCTGAACAAGAGGAGCAATCAAAACGCAATTAGTGCAGATGGAAATGAATGGACAAGATCAATCTTCCATTACATGTCTAGGACTGGGTGAATTTCAAAGGTATTAGACATCAATGCAGGATGTTCAGATCTACATGAACACCACCCCTTACCTGGAGAATGGCACTGGACCTGTGAGAAGTCACATTAGACCAGAAGATATAGGAGCAGAAATAGACCATTCGGCCCATCGATTCTGGCTCTGTTATTCATGACTGATTTGATCATCCACCTTCCTGCCTTTTCCCCATAATCTTTCATCCCCTTACTGACTGAAAATCTGTTGGGTGAAACCTATACTTTTGAAGTATAGGAAATGTGGCAATTGTTTGCACACTGCAAGCAACCACAAATAATGCTCGGTAATGAGTGTGTGATTCAAGCGTCTACTCCCTCCACCACCGGTGCTCAATAGCAGCAGTGTGTACTATCTACAAGATGTACTGCAGAAATTCACCCATGATCCTCAGGGCGGATCTAATGGAACAGTGAGAAGCTGTTTGCAGACAGTTCCTACAAAAGCCGTTGAGCCAACAGTTAGTGGAGTTTGGTCAGAATGCCAGCAAATGGCTGTCATTTATCTTGTTGAGTTGGAACAGGTGTCGTCTGCATATGCGTTCTGTCTCAATGCAAATAACAAGGCCCTGGGTATTAGTATACACAAATGTGCCACTCAGTGAACTTGCATGACAATCCTAAATTGATTGTCAGTGTAATTCTCTGTGCACTCAAGATTATCTTGCAAATGTTGCACAATTGCAAAATCAACATCTAATCCTTTTCCAGAGTTTGCCAGTATTGTCAGTACCTTGCTTGTTGGAAACAGGCAAATGGATACGCCATTTGATGCTTTTGGGATGGAACAACTACATACCCAGCATCACACCAGCACTGGTAATCTGAGGTAGACTGGGAAGAATGACCTGCCTTAGGGCCATTCGTAAGCTTGTGTGATGTGCAGTGAGAAATGATCCGATCAGGGTCGTCTGAAGAATGACTTTGATACATTCTGTTTAAGCATCGAACTTGCACAAGTTTGAACCTCATTTATGAGATTGTTGATGAAAAGCACTCATATAGTGCACAGGAATGTGGGAATCCTTACCAGTGAAGGGTAGGTTTGTCGTAAACTGTAGTAGGGAAAGCCCTGTCAAATTTCTCAAACAGATATTGAGAAAAGAGAATTAATTTAACTGCTTCGTTTCAAGGTGAATTTGAGTGCAGGATGGAGCCCCTGTAAGACAGATAAAAAATGCAGCACCCGCCTACCTTCCGAGTACCCCTTCTCCCACCTCCAACATCTGATCTCCAGCATCTGCAGTCCTCACTTTCTCCACAGGAATTGGGATGTCATGCTTCAGATGTACAAGACCTCGGTGAGGCCACATTTGGAGTACTGCATACAATTCTGGTCATCCTGCCATAGGAAGGATGCTCTTAAACTGGAAAGGGCTCGAGAAAGATTTACAAGGGTGTTACTGAGACTGGAGGGTTTGAGTCATAAGGAGAGGCTGGATAGGCTGGGACTTCCTTCTCTGGAGCGTAGGAGGGTGACGTTAAAGAGATTTATAAAATCATGTGTGGCGAATAGCTCATTTCTCCAGATGGGGGAGTCCAAAACTATAAGGCATAGATTTAAGGTGAGAGGGGAAAGATTTAAAAGGGACCCAAGGGGCAGCTTTTTCATGCAAAAGGTGGTGCATGTATGGAATAAGCTGCCGATGGAAGTGGTAGAGGCGGGTACAATTACAACATTTCAAAGACATTTGAACAGATAGGAAAGGCTTAGAGGGATAGAGGAGAAAGTGAGGTCTGCAGATGCTGGAGATCAGAGCTGAAAATGTGTTGCTGGAAAAGCGCAGCAGGTCAGGCAGCATCCAGGGAACAGGAGAATCAACGTTTCGGGCATAAGCCCTTCTTCACGAATGAGGAAAGTGTGTCCAGCAGGCTAAGATAAAAGGTAGGGAGGAGGGACTTGGCGGAGGGGCGTCGGAAATGCGATAGGTGGAAAGAGGTCAAGGTGAGGGTGATAGGTCAGACTGGGGTGGGGGCGGAGAGGTCAGGAAGAAGATTGCAGGTTAGGAAGGCGGTGCTGAGTTCGATGGATTTGACTGAGACAAGGTGGGGGAGGGGAAATGAGGAAACTGGTGAAATCCGAGTTCATCCCTTGTGGTCCTCACCTACCACCCCACCAATCTCCATGTACAGCGTATCATCCGCCGTCATTTCCGCCACCTCCAAACGGACCCCACCACCAAGGATATATTTCCCTCCCCTCCCCGAGGCGGAAGATGAGGCGCTCATCTTCCGAATCAACACGGACATCTACTACAAACCGACCGACTCCCACAGCTACCTGGACTACACCTCCTCCCATCCTGCCCCCTGTAAAAACGCCATCCCATTCTCCCAATTCCTTCGTCTCCGCCGCATCTGCTCCCAGGAGGACCAGTTCCAAAAACGTACAACCCAGATGGCCTCCTTCTTCAAGGACCGCAATCTCCCCCCCGATGTGATCGACGAGGCCCTCCACTGCATCTCTTCCACTTCCCGCTCCTCCGCCCTTGAGCCCCGCCCCTCCAACCGCCACCAGGACAGAACCCCACTGGTCCTCACCTACCACCCCACCAATCTCCATGTACAGCGTATCATCCGCCGTCATTTCCGCCACCTCCAAACGGACCCCACCACCAAGGATATATTTCCCTCCCCTCCCCTATCAGCATTCCACAAAGACCACTCTCTCCGTGACTCCCTCGTCAGATCCACACCCCCTACCAACCCAACCTCCACTCCCGGCACCTTCCCCTGCAACCGCAGGAAGTGCAAGACTTGCGCCCACACCTCCCCCCTCACCTCTCTCCAAGGCCCCAAAGGAAACTTTCATATCCGCCACAAATTCACCTGCACCTCCACACACATCATCGATTGCATCATCTGCACCCGATGTGGCCTCCTCTATATTGGGGAGACAGGCCGCCTACTTGTGGAGCGTTTCAGAGAACACCTCTGGGACACCCGGACCAACCAACCCAACCACCCTGTGGCTCAACACTTCAACTCCCCCTCCCACTCCACCAAGGATTTGCAGGTCTTTGGACTCCTCCATCGCCAGACCACAACAACACGACGGTTGGAGGATGGGCGCCTCATCTTCCGCCTAGGAACCCTCCAACCACAAGATGAACTCGGATTTCACCAGTTTCCTCATTTCCCCTCCCCCCACCTTGTCTCAGTCAAATCCATCAAACTCAGCACCGCCTTCCTAACCTGCAATCTTCTTCCTGACCTCTCTGCCCCCACCCCAGTCTGACCTATCACCCTCACCTTGACCTCTTTCCACCTATCGCATTTCCGACGCCCCTCCCCCAAGTCCCTCCTCCCTACCTTTTATCTTAGCCTGCTGGACACACTTTCCTCATTCGTGAAGAAGGGCTTATGCCCGAAACGTCGATTCTCCTGTTCCCTGGATGCTGCCTGACCTGCTGCGCTTTTCTAGCAACACATTTTCAGCTTAGAGGGATAGAGACCAAACGCAGGCAAGTGGGACGAGTTCAGTTTAGGAAGCCTGGTCGGCATGGAGGAGTCAGGCTGGAGGGCCTGTTTCCATGCTGCAAGACTCTATAACTCTATGTCTCTCTCCACACCACAGATGCTACGAGGCCTGGTGAGTTTTTCCAGCATTCTATGTGCTTGTTTCAGACTTCCAGCATCAACAGTATTTTGCTTTCAATCGAATGGTAGAGCAGGTCTAAGGGGCCGAATGGCTTGTGATGTTCCCATGTTTCTATCAATGGAAAGTGTGAGGGCAAATTATATTGTTTAGCATTGCAGACTGATTAGATTATTTACAGTGTGGAAACAGGTCCTTCGGCCCAACAAGTCCGCACCGACCCACCGAAGCACAACCCACCCAGACCCATTCCCCTACATTTACCCCTTCACCTAACACTACGGGCAATTTAGCATGGCCAATTCACCTGACCTGCACACCTTTGGATTGTGGGAGGAAACCAGAGCACCCGGAGTAAACCCACGCAGACACGGGGAGAATGTGCAAACTCCACACAGTGTGTCGCCTGAGGCGGGAATTGAACCCGGGTCTCTGGGACAGCGGTGCTAACCACTGTGCCACCGGGGCTCCCATTCTGAACCTACATGAAACCATGGCTCTGCACCATTGGCCTTGCTAAGTGTCTACGTATTTTGCTCAATATAGATCTTTTCTGACCTCCGCCATTGAGACTGCATAGTGCAACCCATCCTGTTGGCTGCTTTGGTCAATTTCCTCTGAAATACCAGCTTATTTGCCTCATTTTATTCAGTCTTGAAGATATTAGAAGCCGCTGATGTCATAGAAAGTAGGCATTATTGATTGGGTTTTCAAACTCATTTCAATTTATAAAGGGATGGGGGGGAGGTGTCAGATTTCCAGACATGAGCAGCCAAAATAAGACAGAAATTAATGTAAATGACATTAATGCGTGAATTCACATTGAGTTCCCTCACTGCATTATAATTGACAGCACTGTTACTCCTTTTAAAATAACTCTACAAATGCTCCATTAAAATAGCAGAGAAAGGAATTTGCTATGAGCATGTTAAGTGCTTGACAGATAAGATCAGCAACAGGAGTTTGCAGCCCTGTATGTTGGCTGAGGCAAACAAAGGAGTAGAGAAGATTAGCTGAGGTCAGAAGTGAAGAAGTAGATGTTCCAATAGATTCTTCCCCCAGCCCCCTTCCCCCCAACCCCCACAGCCCAAAAATGTCTGAGAACAGACTTAATTTCACTTCGGTGTATTGTGCAGCTGGTTAGTAATTCCAGATCCGGCCACCAGGCTTCCTATACCCGGAATGCCTCTTGGATCAACATTTACTTCAAGTCATCGCCACCCATTTCACAGAATCCAGCTTCTGCGATACAAAGTGCCTTTAACTCTCATCCTGCCACACTGCTTCAGTACACAACTATTGCATTGCTTTGACTCCAAATGTTGACTCTGTTTCTCTCTCCTCAGAGAATGCCAGGAAAACAGAGTCTCCCCAGCGATTTCTGTTTTGGTTTCAGACCTTCAGCACCCGTCATTTTGTTATTCGATCTAACACTTCATAGCTCTTCTGTCTGGCCTTTCTTCTTACTTCCTGCCCCAAATCTGAACTAATCCAAACTCTCTCAGCCGTCACCTCAAAATGAGAGATCACTCATTTAAGACAGAGATGGGGATGTGGTTTGTCACTCAGAGGGGGTGGAATTTAGTTTACTGCCAAGGCTGGGTCTTCAAGTGCATTCGAGGCTGAGATAGGCAGAATTTTAATCAATAGGGGAATCGAGGGCTATGCTGAAAAGACAGCAAGGTGGTGTGAAAGATGACGCCATGATCTCATTGGATAGCAGAGCAGACTGAATGGGCTGAATGGCCTACTTCTATTCCAACTTCTTGTGGTCTTATTTCCTAACTCACACCAAGTGCCATTCACCTGAACTTAGGAGGACAGAATGATGTGATGTGGTCTGCAGCATAGCGTTTCCTGGATGCAGTAGAGCTATAGAGTCGTGGAGTCTTAGCAATGTACAGCATGGAAACAGACTCTTCGGTCCAACTCGTCCATGCCGACCAGATATCTCAACCCGATCTAGTCCCATTTGCCAGCACTTGGCCCATACCCCTGTAAACCCTTCCTATTCATATACCCATCCAGATATCTTTTAAGTGTTGCAATTGTACCAGCCTCCACCACTTCCTCTGGCAGATCATTCCATACACACACCACCCTCTGCGTGAAAAGTTGCCCCATAGGTCCCTTTTAAGTCTTCCCCCTCTCACCTTAAACCTACACCCACCAGTTCTGGACTCCCCAAACCCAGGGAAAAGATCTTGTCTATTCACCCTATCCATACCCCTCATGATTTTATAAACCTTTGTAAGATCACCCCTAAGCTTCTGACAATCCAGGGAAAACAGCCTGTTCAGCCTCTCCCTATAGCTCAAACCCTCCAACCCTGGCAACATGCTTGCAAATCTTTTCTGAACCCTTCCAAGTTTCCCAACATCTTTCCTATAGCAGGAAGCAGTAATGCCTATGTTATCTCCTGTAACAGAAACTGAGCTGATATTGTGGTATTGAAGAATCAAACATAAGTTCATCATTGCTGACTATTACACAGAAACATTAGATTGCAAGTGAGCGGCATACTTTCAGCAGCATAACATCCCTCAAGTAGGGTAAGATGGGGCAGGAGACCTCTATGGCCTCAGGTCACAGGCTGTGATTTAGTGATGATATTGTGAGCTTGTCTCACAATGGTGTAGTGATGGACCAAATGTGAGGCATGATACACAGGAAAGAAGGCTCCTCAGCTGGGGGATTGGGGGGGGGGCGGCGGGCACAAAAGTAAAATGGGAATGTTGAATATCCTGATACAGGGAAGAAAGCGAGATATAGTCCATAGACAAGGGAGAGTTGGGGGTACCATTTCAAAATGGAAAGTAGTGGGGACATATGCCACACAATATGATTGAGGGTATTCTCAATGTGAAGGTTCTAGCAATATACCTTTCTATTCAGCAATATTGATTGTTCATTTATTCATTTGTTATGTTCAAACGTGATCACCGCTTGTTAAATTTGTGGAAGCAGGTATAGGCATTAAATGCAGCTTTCTAAACACTCTGAGATAAAGGAAAATAACCATTCTTACCAGCTATTCTCAAAATATTTGCTGAGAGCTTCCCTCTGCCCTTCCAATTCATCTGGCATGCTTGCCTTCATTATGATATTCACTGGTGCCTCTGTGCCAACTCTAGCAGGGTGACCTCTTCACCAACACTTCCAGGCAGACCGATCCTGGGTGGAAAGCAAGAAAAACTTCTCCGGGGGCAGTCTGGTAGTAAAGAAATCGTCAACGACAAATGTAACAATCTAAATGTGGCAATGTTGGGAGAGATGAGCATGTGGTGGAATTAAATTTTTTTAAGTTGTGAAATTGGAAGGTGCTGTTGAAGTCATCTTGGCAAGTTGCTAACTTTCATATTTCATTACATACTTAAAAAAATTTAAGCAATCCTCAGGCAGAAGTGCCGAGTGGATGATCCAGCTCAGCCTCCTCCAGTGGTCCCCGGCATCACAGATACCATTCATCAGTCAATTCGATTCACTCCACATGGTATCAATAAATGGTTGGAGGCACTGGATACTGTGAACACTGTGGGTCCTGACAGCATTCTGGCAATAGTGCTGAAGACCTGTGTCCCAGAACTTGCTATTTCCCCAGCCAAGGTTTTCCAGTACAGTTGCAACATTGTCATCTACCCGACAATGTGGAAAATTGCCCAGGTATGTCCTGTACATAAAAAGCAGCAACACGGTCAATTACCACCCCATCAGTGTCCTCTCGATCATCAGTAAAATGATGGAAGATGTCATCAACAGCGCCTTTAAATCAGTGGCGTTTAGACAAGTGAGAGGCATGTTGATTGAAACATATATAATCCTGAAGGGACTTGACAGGCTGCATGTGGAAAGGACATTTCCTCTTATGCAAAAATCGAGAACTAAATGTCACCATTTAACAATAAGAGGTCTCCCATTTAGAACAGAGATGAGGAGAACTTTTTCTCATGCAGGTTCATGACCTTTGGAAGTTCTGGCCTCAAGACAGGGTGGGAGAAGAGTCTTTGAATATTTTGAAAGCGGAAGTGGATATATTCCTAATGAGCAAGACAGTGGAAGGTGATCAGGAGTAGACGAGAATGTATTGAGTAATTAGATCAGCCATGATCTTATAGAATGATATAGCAAACTTGAGGGACTGGGTGGTATACTCCTGCTCCTAATTTTTTATGTGCTCAAGTGTTCTGCATATGTCTACCTTATGTGCTGTGTTTCATGTTCTGTTTGCATGTGCCCTCTATGGCATAGATCTTTACTTGACGCAATGCTGTAAAATGGTTTACAGTGAGACAGTAGCCCACTTTGCTTCCTTCGTCATGTTTATTCCCGCTGAAGTCTAGTCCAATGAGCCTGTGGCCAAGTTTCAAATGTCCCTGTGCGACCATGTCCTGATAAGTTCAACCCTGACTTCACAAAGGCTCTCAGAGCCATAGAGATGTACAGCATGGAAACAGACCCTTCGGTCCAACCTGTCCATGCCGACCAGATATCCCAACCCAATCTAGTTCCACCTGCCAGCACCCGGCCCATATCCCTCCAAACCCTTCCTATTCATATACCCATCCAAATGCCTCTTAAATGTTGCAATTGTAACAGCCTCCACCACATCCTTTTGCAGCTCATTCCATACACATACCACCCTCTGCATGAAAAAGTTGCCCCTTAGGTCTTTTTTATATCTTTCCCCTCTCACCCTAAACCTATGCCCTCTAGTTCTGGACTCCCCAACCCCAGGGAAAATACTTTGTCTATTTATCCTATCTATGCCCCACATGATTTTATAAACCTCTATAAGATCACCCCTCAGCCTCCGACGCTCCAGGGAAAACAGCCCCAGCCTGTTCAGCCTCTCCCTGTAGCTCAGATCCTCCAACCCTGGCAACATCCTTGTAAATCTTTTCTGAAACCTTTCAAGTTTCACAACATCTTTCCGATAGGAAGGAGACCAGAATTGCACACAATATTCCAACAGCGGCCTAACCAATGTCCTGTACAGCCGCAACATGACCTCCCAACTTCTGTACTCAATACTCTGACCAATAAAGGAAAACATAGCAAACACCTTCTTCACAATCCTATCTACCTGCGACTCCACCTTCAAGGAGCTATGAACCTGCACTCCAAGGTCTCTTTGTTCAGCAACACTCCCTAGGACCTTACCATTAAGTGTATAAGTCCTGCTAAGATTTGCTTTCCCAAAATGCAGCACCTCGCATTTATCTGAATTAAACTCCATCTGCCACTTCTCAGCCCATTGGCCCATCTGGTCCAGATCCTGTTGTAATCTGAGGTAACCCTCTTCGCTGTCCACCACACCTCCAATTTTGGTGTCATCTGCAAACTTATTAACTGTACCTCTTATGCTCACATCCAAATCACATATGTAAATGACAAAAAGTAGAGGGCCCAGCACCGATCTTTGTGGCACACAGCTGGTCACAGGCCTCCAGTCTGAAAAACAACCCTCCACCACCACCCTCTGTTTTCTACCTTTGAACCAGTTCTGTATCCAAATGGCTAGTTCTCCCTGTATTCCATGAGATCTAACCTTGTTAATCAGTCTCCCATGGGGAACCTTGTCGAATGCCTTACTGAAGTCCATATAGATCACATCTACTGCTCTGAAAAATTTGTTGCTGGAAAAGCGCAGCAGGTCAGGCAGCATCCAAGGAGCAGGAGAATCGACGTTTCGGGCATTCTTGCTCGAAACGTCGATTCTCCTGCTCCTTGGATGCTGCCTGACCTGCTGCGCTTTTCCAGCAACACATTTTTCAGCTCTGATCTCCAGCATCTGCAGTCCTCACTTTCTCCACATCTACTGCTCTGCCCTCATCAATCTTCTTTGTTACGTCTTAAATTCGGAGCATCAGAAATCTGATAACAGAGGAACACTAATGTTGAAATCAAAGTTTAAACACTATTCCAGGATAGGAAATTCTGGGTGTAACTGGGAAGTGGTTTGATGCAGGACAACTTCAGGACCAGGTATTTGTTTCTCAGAAACTGATACATGGGGCTAACGTCCTGTGTTGGACTAACTCACAAATGTTTAGAAGCTCAGAAAGCTGTAACTCATCATATTGGTCGACGAATGGTTTCAGGATCTAAAGCCTTACCATGCAGGTTAAAGTGCAGGGCTAAGCACGTTTTAATTCAATTGACTATCTCATAACCTCGCCACAGCAAATGTTCTAGTTTGCAAGGGAATCTACAGGCAGAGGTTATTAGTGTCAGATAGCCACTAATAAGTCAGACAAGTGAAAGAGTAAGAACTGAATCCAAGAAGCATTGAGAGTTAGGAACTCTCCACCTCATGGAGTGAGGTAGATAAGGAGCGTTTCGGAGAAGTGTGATCAGCACAGAGGGAAGGGAAGGATTACGGGATATGCTGATAGAGGTGGGAGAAGTAGGTTGGGAAGACAATGGTGCAGAAGGTACACCCTGGTTGCTGGAAAGTAATTCCTGTCTAATTCTGTGGTTAGACAAGCAGGAGGCTGGAAGAACACAGCAAGCCGGGCAGCATCAGGAGGTGGAGAAGTCAACGTTTCAGGTGTAACCCTTCCTCAGGACTTTGTTTTTGTCTCTAATTCTGTGGTTAGACAACCTTGCAGGACTTGAGAAGATTTGGTCAGCACAAGCAAAACATTGAGGTTTAGACCTTGCCTCGTCTCTGTGGATGGATAGCACAATGAGAGGTACCATTACCAGCCATACAATCACGCATACCTGGTACATAAATACAATGCTGCCAGTTCAGTGGTGCAGGCAACTGAAGCCTCTTCCAGAGTTACCGCATTATACAAGTTGCATGTGTTATATACTGCCTATGAGATGGAAATGTGTTGCTGGAGAAGCGCAGCAGGTCAGGCAGCATCTAGGGAACAGGAGAATCGACGTTTCGGGCATTAGCCCTTCTTATATACTGCCTATCCCATTGAATCATCCAGTATTGAAGAGGGCCTTCTGCTTATCGAGTCTGTATCACCAAAAGCAGACTGCTACCTCTACAGTAGTCCCACACTAGGCCCAAAGCTGTGAATGTTATGACATTTCAAGCACTGGTCCAAGTAATGTTTAAAGTTTGGGAGACTTCCTGCCTCCTACTCTCCCAGTCTGTGCATTTGAGACCCCCAGCACCCTCCGGATGAAAATCCTTTTCTTCAAATGCCCTCTAAAGCTCCTGGCTTTCATTTTAAAGTTATGCCCCAATGCTATTGACTGTTCAACTGAGGGGAACAGCTGTTTCCTATCCACCCTGTCCATGCCCCAGATATTCTCAATCAAATTCTCCCTTCCCTGCTCCCAAGAAAACAACCTGAACCAATCCAGCTTCTCTTCAGAGCTAAAATGCCCCATTCCGAGCAACATCCTGGTGAATCTACACTGCACCCACTCCAGTTCAATCACATCCTTCTTATAGTTTGGTGACAGAACTGCACACTACTCCAGCTGTGGCCTAGCCAAAGTTCTGTATAGATTCAACATAACTTCCCTGTCCTTATAATCTGTGCCAAGGCTGATAAAGGCAAGTGTCCCACATGCCTTCTTAACCATCCTGTTAATCTGTCCTGCTGCCTTCAATGATCTGTGGACAAGCACTCCAAAATCCCCATGTTCCTCTGTTCCTTCCTAGTGTCCTCATTCAGTACACCCTTGTCTTCTTCCTTGCATTACCTTATATTTATCCAGGTTAAGTTCCATCTACCACTGATCTGCACATCTGACCAATCCATTTATATTTTCCTGAAACCCAAACACCCCCCCCCACTTCATCGTCAACCACCTAGCCAATCTCTTCCATCCACAAACTTACCACCTCTCCCACAAATGTCATCTATATCCTTTATATATATCATGAATAATAAGGGACCGAGCACAGATCCCTGTGGGATCTATAGACATTTCCCGCTTTGTTACTGGACAATTGTAATTGTGAAATAAAACCAGGAAATGCTGGAAATTCCCAGCTTGGCAGACAGTGTCAGTGGAGACAGAAATAGAGTGAACATTTCAACATGGTTAACCTTTGACGTGACTACACCGCAGACGTCTCACTAGCCAAGGAAACAGTAGCCTCACTACTAGATGGGCCAGTAATTCAGACATCCTACAACACCAGCGCCATCAGCATGGACAGCACCCTCAGACTTCTGGATCTGTGCCTCATGACCCACTTCACCTTCAACGGCCAGCTATACAGCCGAATCAACACAACACCCATGGGATCGCTGATATCAGGATTAATAGCGAAAGTCGTAATGCAAAGACTAGAACAGATAGCCCTTCTCACTATCCAGCCTAAACTTTGGATCCTCTACATGGAATTTTGTCATTATCAAACCCATCAATGCATAAACAACATCCTTACCAACATAAAATTCACCAAGGAAGAAGAGAACAACAACTGACTCCCCTTCCTGGATGCAATGGTCGGACACAAGGCCAATGGGGAACTCCAGACCAGCCTGTACAGGAAGGCCACCCACACAGACAACAACCAACCCACAAAGGGAGCTGCATCAGATCATTGTTCAAGTGAGACATAGCACACTGCAGCACCCCGGAGATGCATAAAGCTGAAGAAGAATACCTACACAATGTCTTCAAAAACAACAGTTACCCAAAAAGCATAACCCGCAACAGACAGACACAACACGTCTAGATACACTGACCATCCATCAAGGACATATTGGAAATGACCACCAGCCTACTCCAACTCCTGGGTATCATGGCAGCCCACAAACCCACACGACGACTGCCACTGACGAGCAGAAAGGATCCCATACCCACAACCAGTAGGACCAACGTTATGTACAAAATAATGCGTAAATACTGCCACAAACATTACATATTGGCAAACCGGAAAAAAACTAGCCATCAAGGTACACAAACGCCAACCAGCCACTAAGAGACATGATCAACTATCACTTGTGTCCATACATGTGCACAAAGAAGGACACCAGTTCGACTGGGACAACATGTCCATCCTATGACAAGCCAAACAGAGACATGCACAGGAAAATTCCTGGAGGCCTGGCACTCAACCCGGAACTCCATGACCAAACAGGTAGAGTTAGACCCTATATACCAACCACTAAGGAGCAAAACTGGATATGATACCACCCACCTCAGCAAACTGGGACACATAAGTAGCAAGCAGGACAGAACACCAATGCTTCACCAGAGGCGCACAAATGATGTTACCTGGAATGGTGGTGAAAGATCTGCGAACCAACTTACCAGCTCAGTGAGCAAGTCAACAACCTCATCCACAACCTGAGCTACAAATCTTGTCAAGAAGTTCGATGGTTAACTTTCACCAAAATAGAAGGTGCTGAGGAGTGAACAATTTTTAAGCACATTCAGATGCAGGGAAAGAGGGATGTGGAATGAGCAAAGGGGAAAGCGTGTGATAGGGTAAGCATTGCAGAGACAAGAGTGACTAAATGATACAAGGCATTGTGAAGCAAAGGCAACAGGAAGTGTGAATGAGACCAGTCATGAAACATCTGATAAGTTCAGTGTAGATATACATTGTTGTAGGATGTTCCAATGCGTGAGTCCAAGTGGGATCATTTAATTGACATTTTGAGGTCATGAGCTCAGAGTCAGCAATGATTAACAAGGAGTTAGGACTTATTTGTGAGAGGTGTGAGGCCCCTGTAAATGCTTCTTATAGCAATGACCCAGCTCCAACACAAAGCGTTCTGTGACTGTAAGGGACAGAGAAATATAGAAATTTATTTGGGAGTGGACTAAAGTAAGATGTTAATGTTTAAGGTGTCCTTGAAGGAAGAGGTAGAGACACACACAAATGAAACACAGATATGAAGAGGACTCCAAAAACTCAAAGGATGTGTAGGGATGGAGAGAGGAAGCTGCAACGGTCCAGTACAGGAGGGGGATATCATGCTGCAATGGTGCCTGCAGGCAATGACAGCTGCTGCTGCAGTGGTGCAGTGCAGGCAGTAAGAGACAATACTGTAATGGTGTTGTGGGATATAGGTAAAGTAGTGTTACTTCTGCAATCATAATTACTTATGCAAGGTAAATGCACTCTCACCAGTGTATAATTGTTTCAACCAAGAGCTGAGTCAACAAGAATGAAAACTATGCGAAGGAAATATATAATTGTTTTTGTATTAGCTAAAATGTGCATACAAGAATGAAACGTGCCTGCAAACAATGGTAGATGTTACAGACAAATAGATAAGGTGCTGTGAGGATGTAGGTTAAGTCAGATATGCTTGTACAAGCAGT
This sequence comes from Chiloscyllium plagiosum, assembly GCF_037043375.1. Taxonomy (NCBI): domain Eukaryota; kingdom Metazoa; phylum Chordata; class Chondrichthyes; order Orectolobiformes; family Hemiscylliidae; genus Chiloscyllium; species Chiloscyllium plagiosum. The sequence goes on along the minus strand of NW_028270146.1, from coordinate 91,503,692 downwards.
AATTATGAGCATCTGTTTCCCACTTCTGCAAAAGCAAAAAACAAACCCCAATTAAAAGGTCATAAGGATCAATATGGTTGGGGAAAGGGAGGAAATGTCACAAGTGGGGAAAATAGATAGCAATGAAGGAGGATATACCTAACAATGGGCCACAGCAGGATGTGGTGAAATGGCCAAGTAAAACTTGTACTTTGTTAAGCACAAGGCCGGAGAAGGCAAGAGAAAACCATAGTAATGGGCACCGGGTTTGGAGTAGTGAATCCTATGTAAGGTATGTACTTGCTGAACTCTGCGTGTCTATTCCAAGCACCACGCTTGCAAACGTATAATAAACATACTGATTGCTGCAGATCTTGTCTCGGACTGAAATTATTGAAGTGAGTGAGCTTTGTTTCTCACAGTGTGGTGCAGGCAGGAAGAGGCAGTGCTTGTAATGGTGCAGTGCAGGCAGCAAGAGATACTGTTGCATTGGTGCAGTGAAGACAGTAATAGACAATGCTTTAATGATGAGATGCAGGCAGGAAAAGATGCTATTGCAATGATGTAGTACAGGCAGTGAGAGATGCTGCTGCAATGGTGCGGTGCACATAGTGGACAAAGATGCTGCAGTGGTGCAGTGCAGGCAGTGAGAGATTCAGAAGTAATAGTGCAATGCAGTCAGTGAGAGATGATGTTGCAACGGTGCAGTGCAGATGGCAGGAGAAAATGCTGCAGTGGTGCGGTGCGGGAAGTAAGAGATAAGAAATGAAAGAAATCACTGCTGGTTTTATTTGAAGCAGTGCACTCATATTTATAGCTAATTGGATTTTGGGCTGTCAGTCCAATATCAAAGCTGTGGGTAATTACGGATTCCAGAGACAGCCTTAAGGCATCAATTGTTAAATGAAGTTGGAAAATAAGCAAGTGTAATTGAACCACCTGTTTCACCAGTTAACTCTCAACCTGGAATAAAAGTTGTCAAATTCCTTGAATTCATTCTCTTCGTCATAGGACCAAACCACCAGTAGACTTCCAGCACCACTCAGTTGCTGTTTTCAGATCACAATTTTTTTGGACCATGTTTTGCTGAGTATTCCATGGATTGCTGTATATTGTATAACATGATAGACTTTGGGGCAATGCTGGGATAACACTAGATTCTCAGTATGCAAGGATTATTGACAGTGATTTAAAATGTCCTTGCAATCACACAGTGGCTGCACACCTCACTACTCCCAACAGAGAACAATCGAACCCTTCAGGTTCATCCAACAGCGAGGGCTTCAAAGAGGAATCTTAAAATTAGATTTCCCGTAGTGGATTACACTAAATTTCCTATTTCTATTCACTATGCTTCTGCTCATTAGCTTGATGTTTTACATTTCATCCCAAAAATGAGACCCCTGGGGCCAACAAGTCCACCAGTGCCACCTCATGGTGGACTGGACTGGGTCTGCAGGAGATCCTTCACCTCGGGAATCACCAGCCCACTGCTGGGCCTTGAGCCTCAGGCCTGCTACAGCCTGTGAGCAACCGTGGTTTGATGGGGCAACAAGCAAAAGTGAAGGGCAGAGGGTGGAGGTAGAATTCTGTTAGGGGGATAAAAAAAGGGGCTATAAAAAAAAGAAAAGGAAGTGGGAGGTTTGTTTTGGGAAATGGGAACAGAAATAACCTCGAGATAGCAGGATGAAGAAGGCAATAAATGAAAGAAGAGGGTGGGAGATCATGGGGGGGGGAGACTGGTTATAGGAGAACAAAAGGGGCAATAGATGAAAGAAAAGGGATTTGGAGATCATTTGGGAAGTGGCGTGTGGTTCCTCCGAGTGCTGCGGTTTCCTCCCACAATCCAAAGATGTACAGGTTAGGTGGATTACCCATGGGAAATGCAGGGTTATAGGGACAGGGTTGGGGCTGTTTGGGTGGGTTACTCTCTGTTGGGTTAGTGTGCACTCAATGGGCCAAATGGCATGCTTCCACACTGTAGGGATCCTATGATTCTATGATTTCCCAGAATTGACTTTCACTGTGATGATGATGATGGTGATGATACAGGAGATTCCTTCCATCTATCCAAGCTAGGCAAATCTTCCAATCCCCTTAAAAACTTCACAACCTCAAGCTCTTCAACCTGAGTGTGAGCTCCCATATCCTGCATTGTGGAAAATAGGTTCAGCATTTCTGGAGGACTGCCTGCCTCAAACTCCTGTTTCTTCGCGGTGTCTGTGATTCCTGTAGACTCACTTGGAACTGTGAGGTTCAGAGATGAAAAACCCTGTAACCCAATACTACACTAGCTTACTATCAATTCTTCCCTTTCCAAACCCATCGCCATGGCAATGTAAATCCAGATAGAAATGCCAATTAGTAGTTTGCTAGACTCCTAACTCCATTCTAGCTTGGAATGAAAAAGACTGTTTAAAATATAACCATTGATAAAACCTAACATTTCCCTGTGGGATCTAAAGGATAACAGTTCGTGCACAGTCATCATAAGATAGTTATTGTACATGGATATGAAGATCTTGCATCTTCCTAGTAAATCAACCTGTGCAACCTTTAAACACGGCTAAACCCAGTCTTAGTGTCTGGTGGAATTCAAAGCTTGGCACATGACTCCATTTTACCTGAAATTAAAGAGTTAGTCTCAAAATATACCAGTCTTGCAAGTCTCTCATTTGCAACCCAGTCTGTTTCCTGCCTCCAAAGTCAAAATTTAACCTAATGTTTCAGGTTAATCACCTCCTGCCAGATACTCTTGGAAGAACAGAAGAAAATTGAATTTTCTGGTCACTTGGTCATGTGCTTTACGATCACATGGCATTGAACTGCGTACTATTGCATGGCATTTGGACAAGAGTCATTTTGCCAATATTTGAAAATGTTTTGCATTGCCCCTAGTTGGATGTGACAACGTCACCAAATCTTGAACAAAATATTTGACTTTTCGTAGAATGCTCCGTCTGCAAAACATGGGAAATCAGGGATGCTTCTAGTCTCCATGGAGACCATGTATGCAAGAAGTGTGTTCAGCTGCAGCTTCCGATTTGCTGCCTGGATGACTGGGTGCTGAGTATGGACTCACTATGGAGCATCCATGAGGCTGAGAAGGTTGTGGATAGCACGGTTAGCGAGCTGGTCACACCACCAGTAAGTGCTACACAGGCGGGGAAGAGATGGCAACCACTAGGATGGCAAATAAATGTGGGCAGGCAGTGCAGGAATCCCCTGGAGTGACCTGTGGCCATTGTCCTCTCAAACAGGGACACCGTTTGGATACTCAAGGGAAAGCAGCCAAGTCAGTGGCCCCACAACCTTCTCTGTTGTACAGCAGGAACGGTCGAAGTGTTAGTGAGTGCTAGGGTTAAGGGACTGTACGGTCAGGGGCACAGATAGGTGTTTCTGCGGCCGGGATTGAGACTCAAGGATGGTGAGATGCCTTCCCGGTGCCAGGATGTTTCTGAGAATGTACAGGATATTCTGAAAGGGGGAGGGTGAGCAGTCAGAGATTGTGGACTAATGACATAGGCTGAAACAGAGATGAGGTCCTGGAAAGCGAATTTATGGACTTAGGTAGGAAATTGAAAAGGAGGACCTCTAGGGTTATAATCTAGGGATGACTTCTTGTGCCACATGCCAGTGAGACTAGGAATAGGAAGGTAGTACAGTTAAATACACGGCTGAAGAGCTTCAATTATGTGGATCATTGGGATATCTTCCAGGGCAGGAGGGACTTGTACAAGGACGGGTTGTACCTAAACTGGAGGAATATCGATATCCCGGCAGGGAGGTTTGCTGGTGACACTCGAGAGGGTTTAAACTAGTACAGCAAGGGCACAGGAGCTAAAGCAATAGGTCAGCAAGTAAAATGATCGAGGAGGGTCAGAGACTAAGGCTAGTAAGATTAAGAGGATAAACAGACAGGGAGAGGTTACTGAACACAATGAGACCTGCGGACTGAAGTGTATTTGTTTTGGGAAGGCAATGTCCTACTGGTATTATTGCTGGACTGTTAATCCAAGACCCAGGTAGAGTTCTGGGGACCTGGGTTTGAATCCCACCATGGTGGATAAAGATATCTGGTATTAAGAGTCTAACGACGACCATGAATCTACTGTTGATTGCTGGAGAAACTCACAGCCCTCTATGAATGCAATAAATGTTGGCCTAGTCAGTGACACCCTCATCCCGTGAATTAGTGGAATATGAGGAGTATGGCAGGTAAGGCAGACGAGCTTAAAGCTTGGATTCTTACATGTTACGATGATGTTGTAGCCATTACAGAGACTTGGTTGAGAGAGGGATAGGACTGATGACTTAACATTCCAGGATTGAAATGTTTCAGGTAGACTAGCAAAGGTTGTAAAAGAGGTGGGGGAGTTGTGTTACTGATTAAGGAGAATATCACAGCAGTACTGAGGGATGACATCTTGGAGGGCTCATCCATATGGGTAGAGTTCAGGAACAGGAAGTATGCAATCACCACAGGGATTGTACTACAGGCTTCCCATCAGCCAGGGGGCGATAGAGAAACAAGTATGTGGATAGATTTATGAGAAAATGTGAAAACAATAGAGTTTTTAGATTAGATTCCCTACAGTGTGGAAACAGGCCCTTCAGCCCAACCAATCCACACCGACCCTCTGAACAGTAACCCACCCAGACTCATTTCCCTCTGACTAATTGACCTAACACTATGGGCAATTTTAGCATGGCCAGTTCACCTGATCTGCACATCTTTGGACTGTGGGAGAAAACCCCTGCAGACATGGGGAGAATGTGCAAACTCCACACAGACGGTCACCCGAGGCTGGAATCGAACTTGGGAGCCTGGTGCTGTGAGGCAGCAGTGCTAACCACTGAGCCACTGTGTTTTTGTAATGGGTTATCTTAGCTTCCTTTATACTGACTGGGACCCATTTAGTGCCAAGGGCTTGCATGGCAGGAAGTTTGTTAGGTGCGTTCAGGATGTGTTTTTGAAAGGGAAGGGGCCATACCGATGTTGGGGCATGAGCCAGGCCGAGTGATCGAAGTTTCAGTGGGGGGACATTTGGGGAACAGTGACCATAATTCCGTCAGTTTTAGCTTGCTAATGGATAAGGATAAGAGTAGTCCTCAGGTGACAGTACTAAACTGGGGAAAGGCTAACTATCACAATATTAGGCAGGAACTGGGGAATGTAGTTTGGAGATGGCTGTTCGAGGGTAAATCCACATCTGGCATGTGGGAACCTTTTAAATGCCAGTTGACTAGAGTTCAGGACCAGCATGTTCCTGTAAAATACAATATAAGGATGGCAGAAGAACTTTGGATGACAAGAGAAATTGTGAGCTTAGTCAGAAAGAAAGAGGAGTCAAGATTAGAGTGGTGCTGGAAATGCACAGCAGGTCAGGCAGCATCTGAGGAGCAGGAAAACTGACGTTTTGGGCAGGTATCCTTCATCAGGGACTCTAATCCTGACTCGAATCTCCAGCATCTGCAGTCCTCACTTTCGTCTAGAAAGAAGGAGGAGTCATACACAAAGACATAGTGCAAAGACAGCAGGAAGGAACTCAAACAAGGAATTAGGAGGGCTAAAAGGGGCCATGAAGTGACCTTGGCGAACAGGATTGAGGAAAGTTTCAAGACTGTTTATACATAAATGAAGAGTTAGAGGGTAGCTAGGGAAAGGGTAGGTCCACTCAAGCACAATGGAGGGAATTTATGCATGGAGCTGCAGGAAGTGGGTGAGGTCCTTAATAACTACTTTGCATTGGTATTCACAAAGGAGAAAGACATGGTGGATGGTGAGTCTCAGGAGGATTATATTGATATCCTCGGGTATGTCAATATGAAAAAGGAGGTGGTATTGGGTGTTTTGAAAAGCATCAAACTAGACAAGTCCCCCAGCACCTGATGGAATCTATCCCAGAGTGTTGAGGGAGACAAGTGAGAAAACTGCTGGGGCCTATAGACTGGCTGGAGAGTTGGGCAGAGATATGGCAGTTTGACCTCGGCAAGTGCGAGGTGATGCATTGTGGAAGGTCTAGTTCAGGAGGAAAGTATACTGTAAATGGCAAAACACTATGAAACATTAACATACAGAGGGATCTTGGTGTACAAGTTCACAGTTCCCTGAAAGTCACAACACAAATGGATAAGGCAGTCAAGGAGCCATATGGCATGCTTGCCTTCATTGTTCGGAGCATAGAGCATAAAAACTAGCAAGTCATGTTGCAGCTGTACAGAACTTTAGCTAGGCCACATTTGTAATATTGTGGACAGTTCTGGTCACCACGCTACAAGAAGGATGTGGAGGCTTTGGAAGATTTGCAGAAACAGTTTACCAGGATGTTGCCTGGTTTGGAGGGTACTAGCTATGGAGAGAGATTGGACAAACTTGGTTTGTTTTCACTTGAACATCGAAGATGAGGGGCAACCTGATACAAGTTTACAAAGTTGAGAGGCATGGTTAGTACAGATAGTCAGCGTCTTTTTCCCGTGGGCGGCACGGTGGCACAGTGGTTAGCACTGCTGCCTCACAGCGCCAGAGACCCGGGTTCAATTCCCGACTCAGGCGACTGACTGTGTGGAGTTTGCACATTCTCCCCGTGTCTGCGTGGGTTTCCTCCGGGTGCTCCGGTTTCCTCCCACAGTCCAAAAGATGTGCGGGTCAGGTGAATTGGCCATGCTAAATTGCCCATAGTGTTAGGTTAAAGGGGTAAATGTAGGGGTATGGGTGGGTTGCGCTTCGGCGGGTCGGTGTGGACTTGTTGGGCCGAAGGGCCTGTTTCCACACTGTAAGTAATCTAATCTAATCTAATCTAAATGTTAATTACTAGGGGACAGAGGTTTAAGGTGAAAGGGGGCAAGTTTAAAGGAGATGTGAGAGGCAAGTTTTGTTTTACACAGCGGGTGTAAGTAAGTGCCTGGAATGTGCTGCCAGGGGAAGTGGTGGAGATGGACATAACAGTAAGACTGAAGAGGCATACAGATATCCCCACTTTTTGAACGTTCACTTTATGCCACTTTGTTTTTATGAAAGACCTGCCAACCCAGATGGAATACTCGTTTTGCGAATCCGAAGAGGATTTTCACTTTTATGTGAAACAATGAAATTTTTCCCACATAAATCATGCACCTTCGCTTTATGCCATTTTTGGTTTATGAAAGGTTTCCTGGGAACGCTGTACTTTCGGATAGTGGGGGATACCTGTATCAACAGATACATGAGTAGGTAGCGACTAGAGGTATACGGACTGCATAGAGGCTAAAGGTTTTTGGTTTAGAAAGGTGTCATATGTTAGTGCAGACTTGATGGGCCAAAGGGCCTGTTCTTGTGCTGCACTGGTGCCTGGTGCCACGTGCTGAGCTGCTGCTGTTTGGCATTCTTCACTGGACTGTAACATAAATCCTTTTCACATTGTTATAACTACCTCATCTTTGTTCTTTGTAAGTAAATTTACAAAAACACCACTACTCTCATCTATCCACAAACTATTGATTGCAATTAAAAATGCCAAACTGATAAAAACCACAATGCAAAGTAACCTTTAGAGTGAAATTTGTGACCTTTTACAATTTGCGTAAATCAAAACCACTGTAAATAAACTAAAACCACAGCTAATTTAATTCATTTTGTTCAATTAGACCACAACCCTGTGTTCCTCCTCTTAGCGTACAAGCAGAAATTGAGGTGTGAGGACCCAGTATTGAAAATAGTGCAGTGATGGTCCGAATGGCTTCTGTAAGACTGCTTCGACTTAGGGACTGGACCATATTCAAGAACTCAGCGGGCAACCTAAAGGAGTATGCCACTATTGTTACAGACTTCATTATTAAATGATGTATAGATGAAAGTGTAGATGATTGTGTGCTGAAGAAGTTCACTCAAACATTCCTCAGCCAGAAACCATGGATGAACAGGAATATCCACTCCCTGCTGAGGTCTGAGGCCTTCAAATCAGGCGACCCTGAGCTTTACAGGAAATGCAGGTAGACGATGGTGGCAGGGTAGGGAGCTCCAGTTGGAGCTCCTCTGCTTGCCAGTTCCTTTTCCCTTTCCTTTCTTCTTTTCCCTCCTGTCTGTGGTATGTTCTGCTCTCTTTCTTTTTCTGCTTCCATCCCACCCCCCTGAACTTTTAACCCCCCCACCCCCCCTCCCATCACCCCACAACAGGAGACTGGGCAGGAGCTGAGGTGCCCCGCAGTGGCGGCAGACTGAGCACAGGCCAAGTCACAGGACGAATCCCGGAGCGACGGCCACAGGGGAATCCTGGGAGTGACAGCAGCAGGGAAAGTGAATCCCGGCATAGCGTGACTTACCTTGTTGCGGCTGAGTGCCGGTGAGGAACGGTCTGGAAGCTGGGGCGATGTGGGATATTTATTGGACTGATGCCTGGTGCCACGTGCTGAGCTGCTGCTATTTGGAATTCTTCATTGGATTGTAACGTAGATCCTTTTCAGATTGTTATAACTACCTCATTTTTAACTCATTCTCAGACACTGTTAGTAATGTTACTGTTTCCTCTTTTGCATAATAATTCTATTTATTTTTACTCCGTAAGATTTGTGCCCAGGTACTTGTATCTAAGATGGCGCCATTAAAGGCCAGCCATTGTAAAAACCTTTCACAGTCCTGGAGTATATGTAACAACAAAGGATAGTATTGTTCTGTAAGGCCATCAGAGGCGCCGTGAGGCAATACCAAACTAAGCTTGGGAGCCAGACTAACCACATGACATCTGTTATTAGTGGCAAGGCTTACACGACATAATGGGCTATAAAGCGAGTTGAACAGAATTGCGGGCAATAGCACATCCCTACCCGATGAGCTCAATGCATTCTACACTTGCTTTCAGCAGAAGGTCAGTGAAACAACGTCACCTATCCCAGCCTCGGATGCGCCTGTTCCTATGGAAACCACCTTCTTAAGGGTGGACCCATGGAAAGCGGCCAGCCCAGATGGAGTCCCTGGCCATGCACTCAGATCCCATGCAGACCAGCTGGCAGGAGTATTCGCTGACATCTTCAACCTCCCCTTACTACAATCCAAAGTCCTCACCTGCTTCAAAAAGACCAGCATTATTCTGGTTCCAAAGAAAAATCATGCAACGCGCCTCAATGACTATAGCCTGGTGGCTCTGACCTCTGTAATTATGAAGTGCTTTGGCAGGTTAGTTATGGCTCACATCAACTGCAGCCTCCCAGATTGCCTTGAGCCCTCGCAAATTGCCGACCAGCACAACTGGTCCATGGCAGACCCCATCTCTCAGGCCCTACACTGATTCTTGGAACATCTGGACAACAAGGATACCCAGGTCAAGCTTCTACCTATTGACTACAACTCTGCATTCAGCACCATAATTCCAAATAAACTGATCTCCAAACTCTGGGATCACGGTCTCTGCACCTCCCTCAGAAACTGGATTCACAACCTTTTCACCAACAGACCACCGTCAGTAAGGATAGGGTGGCACGGTGACTCAGTGGTTAGCACTGCTGCCTCACAGCGCCAGGGACCCAGGTTTGATTCCATCCTCGGGCGACTGTCTGTGTGGAGTTTGCACACTCTCCCCGTGTCTGCGCGTGTTTCCTCTGGGTACTCCGGTTTCCTCCCACAAAACAAAAAATGTGCGGGTCAGGTGAATTGGCCATGCTAAATTGCCATAGTGTTCAGGGATGTGAAGGTTAGTTGTGAAGATTAGTCAGGGGAAATGTGGAGTAATAGGATAGGGGAATGGGTCTGGGTGGGTTAATCTTCGGAAAGTCAGGTATCAAGCTCTGAGCAGCTTGATTGGCAGTCTCTTCACAATATCAGTGAAACCAAACCAACCCTACCTCACCTCTGTATGGTCAGCATCAGGTTTCTCTGCTGGTGTTGGCACTCTGCATTTATACATGAGTCAGAAACCATAGACCCTGATAAAACCCAAACAGCAAATACATTCACCACCACCCAAACATTATCCCATCACTCTCTATGCACCTTCGGTTTGCAAGGACCTCTTACCACAACACGCTCCATCTTGGCCCCTCTGTCTCCACACCTTTGCTGCTCGTTATGAGACACAGTTGACATTCAACAGAAGCAACAGCCTTTTTCTTTCAGTAAAGCTCATGTTTCCTCCATTAATATTTTTGCTGATTTGTTTTCCCAAAGGCGAGACCATTTCTGTCCTGTTTCCCGAAGGCTCCCTGAGACAAAGTGGCAGCTCTTTACTGCAGTCTCTCATTTCTCACTGGCCAGATCTCTCTACTCTGTTAGATTAGCTCATAGAGTCTTGGAGTCATCCGTCACACAAACAGATCCTTCAGCCCAACTTGCCCATGTCAACCAGGTATCCCAAACTTAACTAGTCCCATTTGCTGGCATTTGGCCCATGTCCCTCTAAACCCTTCTTATACATGTACATGTTCAAATGTCTTTTAAATGTTGCAACTGCACCTGTTTCTACCACTTTCATAGGCAGCTTGTTTCATATATGCGCTGTCCTCCATGTGGTTTAGCTCAGTTGGCTGGATTGCTGGTTTACAGAGCAAGATGATACCAACAATATAGGTTCAATTCCCATCACTGGTTTGAGGTCATCATGAAGGACTCTCCTTCTCAACCTCTTCCCCTGCTTGAGGTCTGGTGGCCCTCAAGTTAAATCACCACCAGTCGCTTCTCTGTCTAATGGGAGAGCAGACCCTATGGTCTGGTGAGACAACAATGACACAACAACCTTCCATGTGAAAATGTTGTCCCTCACATCCCTTGTAAATCTTGCCCCTTTCACTTTAAACCTGTGCCCTCTAGTTTTGGACTCCCTAATCCTGGGCAAAAGACCTTGGCTATTCACCTTATCCATTCCCCTCATGATTTTATAAACCATAGCCTCCGACACTCCAGTGAAATTATGTCCCAGCTTCTCCTTATAATTCAAACCCTCCAGCTTCAGTGACATTCTTATAAATCATTTTTGCACCTGTTTCAATTTAATAACAATTTAATAACTTCCTACAACAGGGCGACCAGTATTTCAAGTGTGGCCTTAGCAATGTCTGGCAACATGACATCCTAATTCCTGTACTCAGTACTTTGACTGATGAAGGCAAACGTGCCAATGTTTCTTCACCACCCAGTCTATCTGCAACTCCAATTTCAAGAAACTATGTGCCTGCACCCCTTGGTCTCTCTTTTTGACAATATGCCCCAGGGCCCTGCCATTAACTGTGTAAGCCCTGTCCTGGTTTGTCTTAGAGTCAGATCTTCACTCTTGAACTCATGAAATCCTGATTCATTTGCTTAGTTTTCTGCCTGATGACGCAAGTGAGAGTTGACCCTTGGGTATTTTACAGTGGTTTAGACCATACCCCCAGACCCATCTCCGCTTCCTATTCCTCACTGCACTTTTAATCCCAAATGGATTCTAATCCCTCGCTTCTTCCGAATTAGCTCATCTCGTCAGCCAAGGTTGAGACGGAGAGGCCAATATTCCTTCTGGGATTCCTGCCACTGACCAGTGACTCCCTGAATGGGCAAGATCAGGTCCAGTACTCCTTCCGTCACGTGAACCATGAGCGATAGCTGCATTGGTCCACAAATGAATAAGATGCAGTGTTGTCCCAGTACCTCAGTGATATCAATGTTTGTAGGGAAAGCGGAGTCTTCAAAATATTCCCACTACGTCATGCTGACTCAAGACTGGGAGTCTTGCCATGAGGTAGAATTGATTTGATGGATGGTTCAAAAGGATCTGTGTTCCAAGTTAAATTAGAGTTCACAGAACAAAATAGGCCATTTGGCCCATTGTGCCTGTTCTGGTTCTCAAAGCATTTTGTATTAAGTTCTATCTCCTGACATTTCCCCATAATCCTGAGAGTATTTTCCTGTTAAATCTACCCTTCCTCAATTTATGAGCTTGGTCCGGCACTCAGTGTTCTCCATCTCAGACCGAATCTTATAGCAACGATGCTGATACGGTCCTGGTACAATCCTCTTCTCACATTGGCTCAGAAATTGTAAGATCCTTTATTCAACCTCCTCTGCATGAAAAAGTTAATGGAGACTCTTATTTGTGCAAAGCTATTGAGAAGGTATTCCTGATGGCGACTGTGGATGCCATCCTCTGGATATTGTGTTCTGTAGGTGGCTCTCCAGATGCAGGATCCCGGATGTTGCACTCCCAGTGCCACATTCCAGATGCTGGGGCTGTCATACTCAAGATGTTGGACTCTGGAATCACAAGCTATTTGAGGAGAAAGACAGACAGCGCTTTGAAGAACCACTCAAGTTGATCATTATTCAGCTCTTGGTCCCTGTGCCGGAGAAGGGAGTGTGAAACATTCACAAGTGGCAGACACCGGGGTCACCTTCACTGGTCTCACAGCTGCAGATGCTGTTCAGTGCTGTCCCTCATCACGAGAGATAAGGTTGGGTTAATATCAGGGACCCACATGTCACACGATACCCAGTCGTGTTGGCTACACGTGTGGTGGAGGTAGGTTCAATTGAGACATTAAAGAGGCGATTGAATGATTCTTTGGATAGAAATGGCATTCAGGGATATAGAGGAAAAGGCAGGAGTTTGGCAATGTAAGCACAGAAGGTTGAGTGGCTTCCTTCTGCATTGTAACAATCAGCAGTCTGAAATGTGAGGCTTTTCCTTGTGCTCAGTCGTAATTGTGTTCCCTAATTTGCACATTTCCTCTCCCCCAGGATCTTCACAATGCATAGCAGCTGGTGGACCTCTCAAATGTTAGATAAACTCACTCACTCTGAGGCTGTGACACAGGATTGCAATTGCAAATCCTTCTTTCCGGAGAAGACCGAATGCAATCGACTCTCGTGAAATCCAAAATACTGAAGTATAATTGTTAGAGCGAGGTGGAAAAAAGAAGTGGCATAGACATGGCATGCACTGGAGTCTCAATTGCCGCACCTTCCATTTGCTCCTTAACACTATCTTCAAGCTCTGGCACTCCCACATGCTAATAACTGAGGGCAGTTGGCTGCACAGTCATCAGGCAATGGAAAAAAACACAGTTCTTGAGAAATTCAGAATAAACTCTTCCAAGAGGATTCCAGATTTTTTATTACTGACCAATAGTTATCTCTTTAACAGCGCTAAGGCAATTGAATATTTGGCCATTATTTTAGAACAACTGTTTGTTGGAGCTTTCAGTGCATGAGTTGGCTTTCCCATTTTCCTACAGTAACAAACATTACTCTGAAAGTGTTTTATTGAATGTAAAATGCTTTGGACCATCCTGAGCGTCATATACACGTGCATTTTTTCCTTTGATCCAGTCCAGACAGATAATGTGAGAGTTTTCACAATTTGCTTTCTCTAAGATCGTAAAACCAGAAGAAATATGAACAGGAGTAGGCTGTTCGGCCCCTCAACATTCTGCACCATTCAATAAGATCATGGTTGATACAACATTTCTCACATCTACTTTCCAGTAACCCTTGACTCCCTGATTTACCAAGAATCGGTCTATCTCAGTCTGAAATAAACACAAGGACTCCACCCCACAGCTCTTTCTGGAAGAAGTTCCAAGGATTCACAATCCTCTGAGAGAAGAAGCTCATCTTCACCTTAAAATGGCATCCCTTTACTCGGAGACTATGCCCTCTGGTCTTAGACTCTCCCATGAGGGGAAACATCCTCTCAGCATTTATCCTGTCAAGCCTCTTAAGAATCCTACGCTTCAATAAGGTCACCTCCTTTTTTCTAAACTTTTTTAAACTGAATAGAATTCCAAACTGTTTAACCTTTACTCAAAAGACAATCCCTCCATACCAGGAATAATCCCAGCAAATCTTCTCTGAACTGCATCCAATCAAATCTCTCCTTAAATGAGGGGACCAAAACTGCTCACTGAACTCCTGATGTGGTCTCACCAGCACCTTGTATAGTTGTAGTAAGACTTCCTTACTCTTCCAACCCCCTTGAAACAGCCTTCCTGGTTACCTGCTGCAGCTGTGCGCGAGCTTTCAGTGTTTCATGTACAAGTCCACACAAGTCCCTTTGCGTTGCAGCTTTCTGCCGTTTTTCTCCAAATAATTAACACTGTTCTTTTATTCTCCCTTCCAAAATGAACAACTTCACATTTTCCCACATCATACTCCATTTGCTGACTTTTTGCCCACATACTGAACCTATCAATCCCTCTCTGTAAACTGGTTGTGTCCCTCTTGAAACTTGCCTTTCCATCTATTTTTTGTGTTGTGTGCAAACCTGAGTTCGGTATATTCCACTTCCTTTCTCCAAGTCATGAATACTGTGACCAGTTGTGGTCCCAGCACTGATCCCTGTGGAACCCCACTGGTCATGGGTCAACCACCTGAAGAAGAACCCCTTTATCTCCACAGCTGATCCACGTCTACAACAGCATGGGCTCTTACGACTTCATCTATAGTGAACTTGGGAAATTTGGATCCTCTTGTCAGTAAGATATAGTCCTAGCACAAGACTATCCTAATTCAGCACTGATTGACAATACAAAATGGGCCAGCAAATGGATGGTGTGTTCAGGGAACATAAAATAATCTCGTATTAGTACACAATTAAGTTCTCATCTGAGAGACTCTTTCACATTCATTCACAGAATATGAATGTTGCTTGCAAAGCCGTCATTCATAGCACAGCTCTCATTGCCCTTGGAAAGATAATGGTGAGCCACTTTCTTAAACTGCTTCGTCCATGTGGTGCAGGTACCCCCACAGCACTGGTAGGAAAAAAAACGTCCAGCATTTTGACCCAACAACAGTACAGGAATGATTATATGGTTCCATGTTAGGATGGTGCGTGACTTAGACAGGCATTTGTTGATGGTGGTGTCACATTGTTGTTGGAGTCTAAAGATAGAGATAAAGAAAATAAATTGCAGGTCAATGAGGTAAGAGCAGGGGACTAAGACAAAATGAATAACTCTTTTAAAGAGCTGACGTTCACAATGGACTGACTAACCTTATTTTGTGTTGTATGAGTCTGTCAGTTAGCCATTGTTGTACATCTACTGTATCACATAGAATTATAGAGTCATACAGCACGGAAACAGACCCTTCGGTCCAACCTGGCCATGCCGAACATAATCCCAAACAAACCTAGTCCCACCTGCCTGCTCCTGGCCCATTTCCCTCCCAACCTTTCCTATTCATGTACTTATCCAAATGTCTTTTAAACGTTGTAATTGTGCCCACATCAACCACTTCCTCAGGAAGTTCACTCCACACGCAAACCACCCTCTGTGTAAAAAAATTGTCCCTTACGTCATTTTTAAATCTCTCCTCTCTCACCTTACAGTGTGCCTGAGTCTTGAAACCCCTATCCCAGGGGAAAGACAACTGCCATTAATCCTGCCTATACCCCTCATTATTTTACAAACTTCTATAAGGTCGTCTCTCAAATTGCTATGCTCTGGTGAAAATAGCCCCAACCCAACCAGCCTTTCTTTATAACTCAAAGCTTCCATACCCGGCTACACCCTGGTAAATCTCTCTGAACCCACATGTGATCTGGGCGTTCTTAATGCAGATTCTGTGTTCCTAGATGTTTGAACTGGTAAGTGTTCCTTTCACATCATTAAATACCTTAACTTGATTGAGTATGGAATAGACATTAACATTTTCTTGAGCCTTTAGAGAGACTTGACCATTTTGCGCTGATGGAGTATGAAGTAATTATTAAAATGAGTGACTAAATAGGAAGAAGGATATTGTAATTCTATCACATCTTTTACAACTTCAGGACATCCCAAAATTATTTACAGCTACTGGAGCGTGTTTGAAGTGTAGACTATGGTAGTGTAGGAAAAAGCAACCAATTTCTAAACAGAACAAACACCCACCAACAGTAATAATACCTGGGTAAGTGGTTTTACTGATGCAGGAAGACTGATTGATAAACATACTATTTGAAGTAGTGCTGTGGAACTTTTAACCAGAAGGCATACAGAATCTCAGTTTGATGTCTCTTCCAAAAGACAGCAGCTTCCCCAGTGCAACACTACCTCTGCACCACACTGGAAGTGTCGGCCTAGATTATGGAGGTCTGTTAGTTTGGTTGGGTTGGTTTGTGTTGCAGAGTAACATCACCAGCGTGGCTTCAATTCCTGTACCAGCTGCTGTTATCGTGGAGGTCCCACCTTCTCAGGTGACCCTCAGGTTAAACTTGCCACTAGTCATGTCTCTCTCTCTCTGATGAGAAACCATCCCCATGATCCTCCGGGACTATGGTCACTTTACAATGTTGGGAGAGATGGACCACTCATTTTTGACTTAAATGTGGCAGTGGTACCTATTAAGCTGTGGCAAGTGGTCCTGAATTTAATAAGCACAAAGGCATGTTAGCACAGTATGGCAGAGCTTAACTGAGTGACATCAGACACTGAGCATTCATGACTGTGCCAGGTGACATGACACCTCGGTGCTGATGTTATCAGTGTTTGCAGCCCATTACAGGCCACAGTTGGTGCTGTACATTTGTTTAGTTAATTGCTCATTTTGTTCCTGATCTGTTTCCCAGGGTCAGGGATTATAGTGTATGCATGAGCGCTCAAAAACAACGACACACACACTGCAGTCTCCTGATGGTAATCCACACCATTTAATCATGCACATGTCAAACGATGCTCCTTCTGCTGATACTTTCAGTTCCATGCTGCAGTGTTTTGTTCAGTATGACAGGCTACAGAGGTCCAGATATGCATTTCCAATAAACTTATCAGCTTGCACTCAGTTAATTGGAGATGGTGGCCTATTAGTAGTGTAACTGGACTACCATTCCAAAACTCCAGGTGAATTTTCCAGGGATCTAAGTTCATATCCCAATTTTTGTTTTCATTTGTGGGATGTGGGCATCATTATCTGGCTAGCATTTGTTGCCCTGTCCCTGGTTGCCTTTGACAACACAGTGGTAAGCTGCACTCTTGAACCGCTGCAGTCCTGCGGCGGGTTGACACACAATGCCCTTAGGGAGGGAATTCCAGGATTTTGATCAGCAACAGTGAAGGAATGGTGATATATTTCCAAGTCAGGATGATGTGTGGCTTGGAGGGGATCTCAAAGGTGATGGCGTTACCATGTATCTAGTGCGCTTGCCCTTCAAGATGGAAGTGGTCGGTCTGAAGGTGCTGTCTGAGGATCTTTGGTGAATTTCTGCAATGCATCTTGTAGATAGTACACACTGCTGCTACTGAGTGATGGTGGTGGAGGGAGCAAATGCTTGTGGATGTGGTGCCAATCAAGTGGGCTGCTCTGTCCTGGATGGTGTCAAGCTTCTTGATGTTATTGGAGTTGCACCCATCCAGGCAAGTGAGGGGTATTCCATCACACTCCTGACTTGTGTCTTGTCGATGAATTTGAATACTGGAATACTTTTATTTCAAATTCTGAAATAAAAATGCTAGCTTAGTGGTAATCATGTCAATTGTCATTAAATACCCATAAAGTTTACAAATGTCCGTTCCAGTCAGAAATCTGCCCTCCTTACCTGGCCAGGCCTCCCACACGACTGAAAACAGACTGAAATGTGGATGACTTTTAGCTGTCACCTGGAATGGCCTGGCAAACCAAGCTGTTACAAAATCCAAAGAAATGACTGAAACTTGGCAATTAGGGACAAGCAATAAATGCTGACCTATACAGGTCAAAGATACTCAAAGTTTCTGTTTACCATTTTGGTGTAATGTGTGACTAGTTGCTAACATATAACAAGGGTGGTGAGTTGGCAGAGCCAACAGACCAGGAGCCAGTGTAGGTAAGCACTTATTGTGTTGTAGCAGTAATGGGAGCCCAGGACTAATTTCCACCATCTTTGACAGTGGCCATTGAAGCCATTTAATATTGGCTAATTTGGTATGGAAAATAGATCAAGTCTAAATCCAAGACAAATCCAACTGGCCATTTACCGCCACATCAGCCTACTCTCGACTATCAATATGTGTCATCAACAGTGTGATCAAGCAGCACTTGATTAGCAATAAGCTGCTCAGTGACACCCAGTTTGTGGTCCACCAGCGTCACTTAGCTCCTGACCTCAGTACAGCCTTGTTTCAAACATTGGCAAAGGAGCTCAACTCCAGGGGTGATATGAGAGCGTCTGCCTTTTAGTCAAAGCTGCTTTTGCCCAAGTGTGGTGTCAAGGAGCCCTAGCAAAATCAGAGTCTATAGGCATCATGGGAGTAGTTCTCTGCTGGGTGAGACATATCCAGCACAAAGGAAGATGGTTGTGATTACTGGAGGTTTAAGGATATCACTGTAAATGTTGAACATGGGCTGGACTTACACAGTTAATGGTAGGGCTCTGGATACTGTTGTCAAACAGAGGGACCGAGGGGTTCAGGTTGATGGTTCTTTGCAAATTATGTCAAAAGTAACAAGGTGGTTAAGCAGGCATTTAGAACGCTTGCCTTCATTGATCAGACCATTGAGTATAAGAGTTAGGGCGTCATGTTGAGTTTATACAGAATATTAGTGACACCACGTTTGGACAAAGCTCAAGTCAAGAGTGTGATGGAATACGCCCCATTTGCCTGGATGAATGCAGCTCCAACAGCAGTCAAGAAACTTGTTAACATCTAAGGTAAAGAAGCCCGCTTGGTTGGCATCCCATCTAACACCTTCAGCAAACCCTCTCTCCACTGACAATGAACAGTGGCAGCAGTATGTACTATCAGTAAGATGCACTGCAGAAATTCACCAAAGATCCTTAAATAGTTCCTTCCAAACCCACCATCACTTCCATGTAGAACGACAAGGCAGCAGATACATGGGAACACCACCACCTGTAAGTTCCGCTCTAAGTCACGCACCATTTTGATTCGGAAACATATCATTGTTTCAGTTCAGCTTCACTGCCACTCGATTCAACTCCCTTCCTAACAGTGCTCCAGAGCTTGTGTATTTGAAAGGGAAAAGGGCCAAGAGTTGGGTTAAGTGAAGGGACAAGAGAAAGTATGAAGCACATACTTAATCATTCTTCTTTAAGGGGAAGGTGATGGCCTAGTGGCATTATCGCTAGATATTAATCCAGAGGTCCAGACAATGTTCTGGGGACAATGTTCTGGGATCTCGCCATGGCAGATGGTGGAATTTGAATTCATTAAAATAACATCTATAATTAAGAGTCTAGTGATTGTCATGAAGCCATTGTTGGAAAAGCCCATCTGGTTCACTAATGTCCTTTAGGTGAGGATACCTGCCATCCCTACCTGGTCTGGCCTATATGTGACTCCAAATACACAACAATGTGATTGACTCTTAACTGCTATCTGGCCAACTAGGCCTAGGCAGGGATATGGGCATTGAATGAATAAAAAAACATGATTGGAGAAACAGAATAAGTGGGACGGTGGATGCAGATGCTTTCAATGTCGGTTGCATTTGCTGTGCTATTTGTCAGAGCCTCGGTGACGCTCCATTGCTGTCACACACTGACTTACAATTGGGATCACTGGTGAATGACAGGTGGGGACATGACAGAATGACCAAAGCCAGAGGAACAAAAGATGTACATGAAATAGAGAGAATGTGTAAATATTTGAAAGCGGTGGGGAATGAGCCTATAAGAGTGATGCATTGTAGATTGATAAAGTGGAGAAGGTTGTGGGGGCATTCAGGAACCTGAGACACTGGGCAACACCACGCCAGTTTGACAGCACAGTGTGGAGTGCTATTAGAAAGTATGGGACCTGTGACTCAATGTTGCGACTGGAGCCAAAACTCAACATCATTCATTGCGAGGCCTATGGTACAGGAGGAATTATTCAGGTGAAAGACAAAACAGTGAATTTTACAAGCATTCTGGAAATGGGAGGTGGAGGTGGGAGTTCATAAAACAGCAGCAAGTGATATCAAGAGGGAAGCATGGTGTGTTGTTGCTTCCTTGGGACTCCCAGAAGCAGTGTGGCCTTACTGACTGTGGGGGCAGGCAGCCAATTCAGTCAGTACTTGACCAATATACCCACCTCTGACCATAAGCCCCTGCTGTGTGGCCCTGTCAGGCTGGCTGCTATCCCAGCGACATTCTGGGAAGGACATGTCCTTCCAGAGTGGGCTGGTCCACAGTCCATGGCATCTTTTACAAAGTCGCCACCATCCGCCCGAGCAGGTTCGCTTTCTGCTCATTCCAGGCAGTGGGACTTCTTTGAATCATGGGAAATTCAGCCTAATATGCAACATGTTTTCTTGCAGCTTTAGCGGGTGGTTTTGTTTCATGGCACATAGAACTAAATCAGAAGAGTCTAAAACTGTCATCACTTTGATGTTAGCTCAGTACATCAGCAGTGCAACCGACTCCCGACACGAGAGTTTACAGCACCAGTAACAGCAAAGCTAACTTCCCCAGGTTTGCTACGGCTGCTGATCGAGTGAGTAGTGGGGGTGATCGGCCATTCCTTGGGTGGTAATATTCTCACCTCTGGGTCAGCAGGGTGTGGGTTCAAGACCCACATCAGAGAATCCAGGATGACATTCTAATGCAGCGCAAAGGAAGCTCTGCACTGCTGTAGGTACCAGCTTTCAGAGAATCCCTATGATATGAAAATGAAGGCCATTTGGCCCATTCTGAACCTCCAAAGAGCATCCTTGATCCACCCTGACTCTGTAACCCTGCATTTGCCATGGCTAACCCACCTAGCCTGCATATCTCTGGACGCTATGGGGCAATTTTAGCATGGGCAATTCACCTAACCATAAATATCGTTGGACTGTGGGAGGAAACCAGAGGAAATCTATGCAGACATGGGGAGGACATGCAAAGTCTACACAGACAATCACCCGAGGCTGGAATCAAATCCAGGTCCGTGGTGCTCTGAAGCAGCAGTGCTAACCACTGAGCAACTGTGATGCCCTGATTTCAGATGAATAATTAAACCAAGGCCTTAGCTTTCCTCAGATTTGAAAACATATCCATAGAGCTATTTAAGTAAAAGAAGGAGAGAAATTAATCCCCAGATGTCTTGCTCCATATTTATCAGTATAATGCCACTGTTCCTGCAGTGCGTAAACTGAATGTAGGGTTTCCCGCATTATAACAAGGGTTGTACTTCAAAAGATATTTCATTTATTGTAAAGTGCTTTTCAGAGGCCCTGGTGTGTAAACACCAGAAACCAAATGCAAGTTCTCTCCTTCACAGAGATTTCCTCATCCACGATTCTAAGTGAGGATTTTCCTAACACTGCTGATGGCAGTTCAAAATAGGTACAAGAAAGTTTTGTTAGAGTGAGTTGAGAGAGCTTTCCAGAGCAGCAGTTTTAAATGGAATACTTGGGACCAGATCTCCATTCAGCAGCAGCGATGTGTTCATTAACATGATCCCATCTTTTATTGACAGTCTGTCAGTACAGCTCCAGTGCTCACATTGATCAATCATTACCGTATCGAATCACTGTGTCTCCTTCATTCACTTTGCTCCTACAGTCCCATGTTATCAATTGTCCCCCTGTGCCAAACTCGAATGATCCTCTCTGCTTGTTCAATGGAAATGGACAGTGATGTCACCCCAATGTTTACTCAACTGATTACCGCACTAATCCTGCCTTTCCCACTCTGCCTGCTGATTCTTAACAATAGTCAGCGCTAGGTCCCAGTCATTGATTCCTTTAGCATGAGGTCACCATATTTGAGGAACACAGTTTGAGCTCAGGATACCTCAGGAATTAGGTAATTCCATTTGAAGCTCAGCAGTACACTGCCTCATTCATGCCAATAAACATTGCTTCCCATTGAAATCCATGGCAGGACACCTGGAGTGGCCTGTGGTCAGGTTACCTCATCCGTCTCTCAATGGGATTTCAACACCGTGTTTAAAAGCTGAGGAACTGTCTTAAAGTGCTCATCTTTCAAATGGCAACAATTGCGCAGATGAAATCAGGTTTACTCCCAAAGGATAGCTACCTTCCATCAGAGTGCTTTGAGTTTGCATATTGATGTGCATAAGATATGATGTTGAGTGCAGACTATAGGTGTCATCTTCATAAACATTTGCAAACTGGCCCAAAACATTATTTTCCCCTTCTACATAATATCAGTGTCCTGACCAATATTTAACTCTCAACAAGCACCATTAAAGCACAGATTACCTGATCGTTAATTTAAAAGCATTCAGTGGGATCTTGTTGTGCATGAATTGGCCACTGTGCTTCCCACACTACAATATTTCAAAAATGCTCCCTTTGCTGTAAAAGTCCATTGTGAAGTGCTCGTATCACAAGAAGTGGGGGCGGCATGGTGGCTCAGTGATTAGCACTGCTGCTTCACAGTGCTAGGGGTCCAGGTTCGATTCCAGCCTCAGGCGACTGTGTGTGTGTGGAGTTTGCACATTCTCCCTGTGTCTGCGTGGGTTTCCTCTGGGTGCTCTGGGTTTCCTCCCACAGTCCAAAGATGTGCCGGTTAGGTGAATTGGCCATGCTAAATTGCCCATAGTGTTCAGAGATGTGTAGGTTAGATGCATTAGTCAGTGGGAAATGTAGAGAAATAGGGTAGGGGAAATGGATCTGGGTGAGTTACTCTTTGGAGGGTCGGTGTGGACTTGTTGGGCCAAAGGGCCTGTTTCCACACTGTAGGGATTCTGTTCTAAGTGCTATATAAATGCCCAGATAATTTTCCATAATGCTAAAAGAATTGAAAGTATGAATTTATAAAGGAGGAAGCATCCTTTATATGAATTAGGAGTGGACTATTCAGCCCCTCAAGCCTGAAGTACCTTTTTTGCCAGTAGGCAGTCTTGGATTATGGAGGCTTTACTGACTACCACTGAATGAACTTCATCAAAATAAGAGTTTTCAGGTTCATTCAACTTTGGACATCGCTCATTTGTAAAATCTTTTCTCCGATCCTCACCTCCTGAATGCTCCAACTTCCTCTCCTTGAGGGGAGGGCTTAGATTGGAATCCAATTTCCCACAAAAAGGTCGGGGGTGCGAATGATGACAATGACAGAGGGATAGAGACTGGAAAGTGAGTGGGCAAAAACTTAACAGATGGAACAAAATATGGGAAAATGGGAGGTTATGCAAATTGGCAGGAAGAATAGAGGAGCTGAATATTATTTAAACAGAGAAAGACTGCAGAAAGCTGCAGCACAGAATAATTGTGCATAAATCACAGCAAGTTCAGTAAGCAATAGGGAAGGCATATGTAAGTTTAGTCCTTATTTCATAAAAATAGGGAAATCTTACCAAAATAAAGAAAGCGCTAGTTAGACCATACCTTGATACTGTGAACAGCTCATTAAGGGAAAGATATATTTGTATTTAGGTAGTACACAGAACATTCAGTAGGTTGATCTTGAGTATGGAGGGATTTTCTTGAAGAAAGCTTGAGACGTTGAGCCTGTTCTCACTGGAGTTTAAAAAAAATGTAAGAGACCTTAACAAAACATATATTATACTTAGAGTGTGTGAAAGGGTGAATGCTGAAAGGTTGGTTCCCCTTGTGGGAGAGTCTAGGACCAAAGGGTGTAACCTCAGAATAAAGAGTCACCTATTTAAGACAGAAATGAGGAGAAATTTCTCCTCTTAGAGGGTAGAGAGTTGGTGGCGTTTTTGACTGCACAGTGCTGTTGAGGTTGGGACATTAAGTGTGTTGGAGGCTGAGACAGATTTTTAAACTGTAGTGGTACTAGAAATTATGGGGAAATGACCTGTATGGAGTAGTTGGTGATTCAGAGACTGAACCAATAATCGTTCTCAGACCCATCATTGTTTAATACCTTTTTCTAAATTAGTCAGGCAAACCTAGAGGTATTAGCACAAGCAAAGTTAATTGGAAGATTTTTACATTAAGTGCCAATGTATGTCCTGTATACAAAAAGCAGAACAAATCCAACTCAGCCAATTGCTGTTCAATCAGTCTACTCTCGATCATCAGTAAAGTGATGCAAGGTGTCATCAACAGTGCCATCAAGCAGCACCTGCTCAGCAATAACCTGCTCAGTGACACTTAGCTTGGGTTCCACTAGGACCACTCAGCTCCTGAGCTTCATTAAAACATGGACAAAAGAGTTGAATTTCAGAGGTGAGATGAGAATGACAGTCCTTGACATCAAGGCCACATTCAGCGAAGTGTGGCATTGAGGATCCTCAGCAAAACTCGAGTCAATGGGTATCAGAGACAAACTCTCCATTGGTTGGAGTCATTTTTTTTGTGAACCTGTTTTGCTAATTAATCAATTTTCCAACCAAGATGTTATTACACACCTCTGGAACAGGTTGGACTTGAACCCAGAGTAGGGACACTACCACTGCACTACAAAGGAGCCTAAGCTGGTTGGAGTCATACCTGGCATGTAGGAAAGATGGATGTGGGTACTGGAGGTCAGACATCTCAATTGCAGGGCGTCTCTGCAGGGTAATGTCTTCGGTCCAACCATCATCTTCAGCTGCTTCATTAACGACCTTTCCTCCATTATAAGGTCAGAAATGGGGATGTTCACTAATGATTGCACAATGTTCAGGCATTATTTGTGAGACTAAATAGTCCATGTGCACTTGCAACAAGATTTGGACAATATCCAGGCTTGGGCTGACAAGTGGCAAGTAATGTTCCTGTTACACAAATGCCAGGCAAAGACCATCTCCAATAATATTGGGCACCAGCACTTGGGACCTGGGTTCAATTCCAGCCTTGCTTGACTGCCCGTGTGGAGTTTTCATATTCTCCCTGAATCTATGTGGGTTTCCTCTGGGTGCTCTAGTTTTCTCCCACAGTCCAAAGATGTATAGATTAGGTGGATTGGCCATGTGAAATTGCACCGCAGTGTCCAGGGATGTGTAGATTTGGTGAATTAGCCATGGGAAATGTAAGACGATAGGGTAGAAGGGGAGAGTCTTGGTGGAATGGTCTTTGGAGGGTTGGTGTAGACTCAATGGGCTGAATGGCCTGCTTCCACAATGTAGGGATCCTATGATTTATCAGAGACAACCTAACCACAGTCCCTTGGCATTCAATGGTACTACCATCATTGAATCTCCCACTGTCAACATTCTAGGGGTTACCATTGACCAGAAACTCAACTGGCCTCCACATATAAATAGTGCTTACAAGAGCAGGTTACAGGCCAAAGTTCTGCAGCAAGTAACTCACCTCCTGTCTCCCCAAAGCCTGTCTACCATTTCCAAGGCAAAGGTCAGGAGTATGATGGAATACGTCCACTTGTTTGGATGAATGCAGTTCCAACAACACTCAAAAAGCTTGATACTATCCAGGACAAAGCAGCTATTGGATTGGCACCACATCCCCAAACATCCAGTCCCTCCATCACCAATGTTCAGTAGCAACAGTGTATACTGTCTACAAGATGCACTGCAGAAATTCACCAAAGATCTTTAGACAGCACCTTCCAAACCCATGACACTTCCCTCTGTGATGGCATTGTGGATCAACCACAGCATGTGGACTGCAGCGGTTCAAGAAGGTAGCTCATTACCACCTTCACAAGGGCAACTGGGGCAAGCAATAAATGCTGGCCAGCCAGCGACATCCAAGTCACACAGTGTAACGGCCACCACCAGTAAGCCGATCACCACTGCTGTCTAATCCCACTAATGCCATTACTCCTCTTAGTCTGTTATTCGCTTTCTGAAAATATACTTTATTC
Source organism: Chiloscyllium plagiosum (assembly GCF_037043375.1). NCBI lineage: Eukaryota > Metazoa > Chordata > Chondrichthyes > Orectolobiformes > Hemiscylliidae > Chiloscyllium > Chiloscyllium plagiosum. The sequence continues at coordinate 91,478,145 of NW_028270146.1, read as the reverse complement.
ATGAAATTTGTAAAAGTACATTCTAAAGACATTTAAAGTTGAATGGTATGGAAAGTGCACTCCGCATTTAACTTGCCTCCATGCAGTATACGGCAATCAGAGGTGCCTCAATGCAGTTGCAACACTCTTGATGTTTACAGTGTATAATCTTGTCAGACATACAGCCCAAGATCTTTTCTGGTCCAAACCCCTCTTTGAACCATCTACATGCTGAGTAGCACCTCACATATCATCTCAGTATAGAACATCCTGCACACTCCCTTTATAAGCAGCTTCTCAGGATAATGTTTGCAGTTTAATCTATGCCTGAGTGTGACATTTCCCGGTAGTTCTTCTTAATGTTGAACACTATTGTATTTAAATATTGCAAAATGCTGTGCCTTATGGTGTTAAACTGGTTGTTCTGGAATCTAATATAATTAACCATATTATAGGTTCTGAAACCAACAAAAAGGCTCCTTCTCACGTTATAACAAGGATACTCCCAAAATAAGGCTCAAGGAGGTTAATTTTTAATTGAATGCTTTTACTACTCACCCGTGCCCTGTCACTCTGTGGTCTATAATCCAAGAGGCACTGCACATTAATCACTGTCAACATGTCTTAAATAGTTAAGGAGAAGCTCATATTTTGACTTTGAATCCTAAATGGATTCAATTGGTTGCAGAGGTCATCAGCTCCCTGGTTATATGATCTTATAGTGCCCTACAGGACGACATATTACTTGATCCTAGGTCATGCAGTACACAGGCTACTTACATTTCAGAGCTGCACACAAATGCTGACAAAGTATACAGCTAGCTTATCTCAAATTTTCAACTTGTGTGGAGGTTATCAAGATCATCCACAGCTCCTCACCTCAGTCCCTCCCTCCACCTCGTATTCAAAGCATGTGTGGACTTTTCCCTCGAAACAAAATCAGTTCCATTGGGGGAACTTAGGACTTGTTACACATTGCACTATCTGAGTTTGTGTCCAGTCCACTCTACCGGGGCTAAGTTAACAACTTGCACCTCCCAAAAAAGAAGCCCCCACCTAAGGGATGTACATAGGAATTTCAATACGTCATGATCCCTCTGAAATCAAATGCCATCAGGGTTTGGCTACAATCCTTGGGCCAAAATCCTGGACCTCTCTCTCTGTATCAGCATGGCAGGAGACTTTAACACACGTGGAGAGTGGCAGTTCAACAAGAAGGACCATCAAGAAGCATCTTCTGAAGGGTGGTAAATACAGCCTCGCTAGACGCATCCATAATTCTGGGATTGAATGTTAAGGAAAGATTTTAAAGTCAAGATTCTGGTGAACCTATTCAAACCAGAAGTATACCTCTTCTGCCATTCAAATAGATTGTGGCTGTATTATACCCCTGTATTTTACACTACCATGGTCTAATCAAAATTGATCAGACTTTGTTGCGAAATTTTCAATTGGTCCCCAGCCTCGACAGCTCGTTGGGGAGGGTGAGTTGAAGATTCCCATTCCCCTTTGAGTGAAGAGGTGCTTTAATGTTAAATTTCCGAACTCGCCCGACAGAGAGAATGAAACCCCTTTCTAGTCTGACATGCAATGATTGTTGTAAGTATTGACTGGACTGCTAAGTGTTGTGACACAGAGTACTGGAAAATACTGATATATTTTGCAGTTCAGGTAATATCAACTTTGAACAATCATGTAAAGCACTTTGTTTAAGTTTTATGGATTTTTGGGAAGAATATAAATTTATTTTGGTGAGAATCTGGCAAATTCTGCGGCAAAAGGGCATTTGGGGAAACTCACCAGTCAAGTCCCTTCAGTCATTGGTACGTGAGTGGTTGGAAACTAGTGAAAAATAAAGGGATGTTTGTATGTGGAATGAATATTGTAAGTAGCAACTGTAAGTGCTAATGTATTGAGTAGATACAACATTAGAAACATGATTATGTTTGCACACTATGTACTGTCAACTTCATACGATCACCGAGCATACTTTATAAATTGTACGAATAAAGTATATTTTTGATTTGAAAAAATCATCACACTTGATCTCTCTGAATTGCTTTAATTATCTTAAAACCAGTTAAATCTCTCCTTAATCCTCTATTCTGAAGGGAATACAATCCCAGTCTATGAAATCTACCATCATAATTTTGCAGCCCCAATATCGATTAGATGATGAATCTAATGCTCTGATGAAGAGTCATCTAGACTTAAAACATTAGCTTGCTCTCTCTCCATGGATGCTGCCTGACCCACTGTGACCTCCAGCATTTGTTGTTTTCAGTTCAGATTTTAGCATCTGTAGTAATTTGCTCCTCCTCGATTAGACGGATATGTGCTACATTTTCAACCATGTATCCCACCCAAACTGCTGATGCGTTTTGCAGTCACACAAGCGCTCTGTCTGTTTATGTCCTTTTTCTGGTGTTGGAGTGCACAAGAGGGAAACGTAACTGCTGCCAAGTGCAAAGGAGAAGATGTAATGTGAGCAAAAATGAGACACATTCTAGCTCTACAGCCTGGAATGAAAGTTACTGAAGAAGGACCTAGTTGAGGGGTATAAAATATTCAATGCTATATATCTAGAGTATAGATAAACCAAAGTAAGGGGAGTAGGATAAAGAATGGTAACCAGCAGAAAGAAAATTTAAATCGGATATTGAAAATGTGCCTTTTCTCAAATACAAAACCGTTTAAACCGTTGAGATGCTCATGGATGAAAACAGAATAAAACTGGGTCTTGTTCATCATAAAAGCTTATCACTCTACCCATCTCCAAGGCACTTGTTGACTTCCTTCACAGGCCTTTTAATTTCTCTTCCTCTTCCTCTCTTTTTTTTCTTCTCTTCTTCTCTCACTTTCTGTGGACCTCTTGTGATTGAAGTACATTTGTTTTTCTGTAACGTGCAACTCTCTCTCTCTGTTTCTCAACATCCTCCCAAAAACCCCATCCTCCCAAAACATACTAGTCTTCTGAAAACCTGCTCAGCTTCATAACTTTCCACTATTACCCCTGTCTGGTAAAACCCTTTTGGTCTCAAATTTAAAACTCCTAACTGATGTAGTTAATGAGAATGTAACAGTGACAACTGTTGTAGCAGTGATGTCCAAGAAACTCTGAAGAAAGGACACAATAGACTGTACAGTGAAAGATGTACTTACGGAGATCAGGATTATGCAGAATAGTATGAGTTTGCAGGAATTTTCTAGTCAGGCAGCAATCATTCATGGGGAAGGATAAACCATTAAAGGCCGCAGCCAACAAGAAGAAAGAATGCCTATCCTCCATTGTTCAGTATAGAACCCTGAGTCACCAGGCTCATTGCAACACAAACCCATTGAGTTTGCATCTATTGCTTTTTGTGGGAAACAGCTCCACACTTCTTCCACAGTTTATGTGAAAAGGTGATTCCTAATTTCTCTCCTCATTGGCCTTGGCTCTATTTTCAGATCAGGTCTGCATGTTTTTTTTTACTCCACTTATTCACGGATGTAGGCCAGGCCATCCCTAATTGCCCAATGAGCAGCTAAGAGTCAACCACATTGCTGTGTCTCTGGAGTCGCAAGGAGGCCAGACCAGGTAAGGGTAGCAGTTTCCTTCCCTAAAGGACATTAATGAATCAATGGATTTTTCCAAATGGTCACCACTAGACTTATGATCCCAGATTTATTTCCTTATTGACTTCAAATTCCACCATCTACTTTGGTGGGATTTGAACCAGGTCCCCAGAATATTACTTGGGACTCTAGATTAATAGTCGAGCAATAGTAGCATGATGATATCGCTTCCCCGTGTCCTACCTAACTCTGCTCCATGTCCAATTTTCCAATCAATCACTGTCAGATGTGGAAAGAAAGAAAGAACCTGCATTTATATACTAGGAGAAAGTGAGGACTGCAGATGCTGGAGATCAGAGACAAGAGTGTGGTGCTGGAAAAGAACAGCAGGTCAGGCAACATCTGAGGAGCAGGAAAATCAATGTTTTGGGCAAAAGCTCTTCATCAAGAATGAGGCTTGTGAGCCGAGGGGATGGAGAGATAAATGAGAGCAGGGTGGGGATGGGGGGAAGGTAGCTGAGAGTATGATAGGTGGATGAAGAGGGAGGTAATGGTGATAGGTTGGAGAGGAGGGTGGAGCGGATAGGTGGGAAGAAAGATGGACAGGTAGGACAGGTCATGAGGACGGTGCCGAGTTGGGAGGTTGGAACTGGGATAGACGTGAGGAGGGGAAATGAGGAAACTGGCGAAATCCATATTGATGCCCTGGGGTTGGAGGGTCCCAAGGTGGAAGATGAGGCGTTCTTCCTCCAGGCATCGGGTATTTTAGGTGTCCGGCCTTAGGTTCAGCTGGACCATCTTGGACACCTCCTACCCTTCCTGGACCTTTCCATCTCCATCATCAGTGAGCAACTCAACATGGACATCTTCTCAACAAACCCATCGACTCCCACAGCTACCTGGACTACACCTCCACCCACCCTGCCTTCTGTAAAAACATTATCCCTTATTCCTAATTCCTCTGCCTCTGCCGTATCTGCTCCCAGGAGGACCAGTTCCACCAGTGAACACACCAGATGGCCTCCTTCTTCAAAAACCACAATTTCCCCTCCCAGGTAGCCGATGATGCCCTCCAGAGTATCTCATCCACTTCCCGCACCTCTGCCCTCAAACTCCACCCCTCCAACTGCACAGGTCCTGGGCCTCTTCCATCACCACGCCCTATTCACCCGACGCCTCCATCTTCCTTCTCACCTATCCGCTCCACCCTCCTCTCCAGCCTATCACCATTACTCCCACCCCACCCACCTATTGCACTCTCAGCTACCTTCCCCCCAGCCCCACCCCCCCTCCCATTTATCTCTCCACTCCCTCGGCTCCCAGCCTCATTCCTGATGAAGGGCTTTTGACTGAAACGTCGATTCTCCTGCTCCTCGGATGCTGTCTGACCCGCTGAGCTCTTCCAGCACCACACTCTCGACTCTGCATTTATATACTGCCGTTTGTAGTCTCAGGGCGCTTCAAAAGGCTTTCCAGGAAATTGCCTTGTTCTGAGGTCACTGCTGCAAAACAGGAGGAGGGGCAGCCATTTTGTTCACCAAGGGGATCACAGTAACAGCAATGTGATAATGGCTGGATCATCTATTCTGGAGATCATTGGCTGAGTGATAAATACTGGGCAAGGCGGCAGGGAAAGCTCCACTCCTCTCGGAGTCATGGAGTCATAGAGATGTACTGCACAGAAACAGACCCTTTGGTCCAACTCGTTGATGCCAACCAGGTTTACTAAATTAACTTTGTCCCAATTGCTAGCATATGGCCCATATCTCTCTAAACCCTTCCTATTCATATACCTATCCAGATGCCTTTTAAATGTTTTAATTGTACCAGCCTCCACCACTTCCTCTGGCAGCTCATTCCATACACGCACTACCCTCTGCATGAAAAAAATGCCCCTTACATACCTTTAAAATGTTTCCCCTCACTTTAAACTATGCCCTCTAGTTCTGGACTCCCCTACACTGGAGGAAAGAGCTTTGCTATTCATCCTATCCATGCCCCTCATGATTTTATAAACCTCGATAAGATCACCCAGGGGAAAATAGCCCCAGCCTTTTCGCCTGTCCCTATAGCTCAAACCCTTCAATCCCAGCAAATCCTTGTAAATCTTTTCTGTGCCATTTCAAGTTTTACAACATTTCTCCTATAGCAGGGAGACCAGAAGTGAACACAATATTCCAAAAGTGGACTAACCAATGTCCTGCACAGCCACAACATGACCTCCCAACTCGTATACTCAATGCTCTGATCAATAAAGGCAAATTTACCTTCTTCAGTGCAGCTCTGTAGGATCTTAGATTTCCTCCTGAGCGGTCATTGTTATCTTTGGTTAATGTTTCATACAAAGTACAGAACTCCCCTGGCCCTGTGCACCCAGTGAAGTACTCAGGGAGCAAGGCTAGCCAGAACAGAGTTTGTACTCAAGTGTTTGGACTGAGATGTGAGCTCACCCATCTCTCACTCAGGTGTAGAATGCTACCTAGGAAACCAGAGCGGTAAAATTTCAGCAAGTCAGAAACTTCAAACACAATTGTTTTGAATTGCCTTCCTTCTCAACTCAGAAACCATTCAGTGCCTTGAAATGATCCAGGGTAGATTTTCAATCAATTTCGTGACTCACAATGAATTGATAGCTATTTATTATTGCAGGTTCTGAACTCTTGGACTTCCTCTCACTAGTGCACAGGAAAAGGTGACACAGGCTACGTGATGAATTTTATGACCAGTCATAGAGACGTACAGCACGGAAACATACCCTTCGGTCCAACACATCCATGAAAACCAGAAATCCCAACCCAATCTAGTCCCACCTGCCAGCACCCGGCCCATATCCCTCCAAACCCTTCCTATTCATATACCCATCCAGATAACTTTTAAATGTTGCAATTGTACCAGCCTCCACTACTTTCTCTGGCAGCTCATTCCATACATGTACCACCTTCTGAGCGAAAAGGTTGCCCCTTAGGTCTCTTTAATATCTTTCCCCTCTCACCTTAAACCTAAGCCCTCTAATTCTGAACTCCCCCACACCAAGGAAATGACTTTGTCTATTTATCCTATCCATGCCCCTCATGATTTTATAAACCTCTATAAGGTCACCCCTCAAGCCTCCGATGCTCCAGGGAAAACAGCCCCAGCCTGTTCAACCTCTCCCTATAGCTCAAATCCTCCAACTCTGGCAACATCCTTGTAAATCTTTTCTGAACCCTTTCAAGTTTCACAATATCTTTCCGATAGGAAGGAGACCAGAATTGCACGCAATATTCCAACAGTGGCCGAACCAATGTTCTGTACAACGCAACATGACCTCCCAACTCCTGTACTCAATACTCTGACCAATAAAGGAAAGTATACCAAACGCCTTGTTCACTATCCTATCTCCCTGCGACTCCACTTTCAATGAGCTATGAACCTGCACTCCAAGATCTCTTTGTTCACCAGTCTATAGGTGAGGCTCACCAGTTTATTCTGGTTCTTGATGGACAACTTAGATCATTAAACTCCGAGATAAGAAGGAATGAACTGGCTTCCCCTTCTCTACTTACCACCCTCTTGGTTGGTCACAACAAAGTTAATTTGAAAAGGGTGCCTTCCCTTTGCCGATTCCTTTCTCTCATGAACTTATGTTTAAAAGGAACCAATTTTACCAGGCTTTCTTGCGCTAACAAAATAATGAGCTTAATTTTTATTAATCATGAGAAAACAAATAATAACGCAACACAAATATGCATTGATTAGGAATAAGAACATAGAACATAGAACATAGAAGAATACAGCGCAGTACAGGCCCTTGGGCCCTCGATGTTGCGCCGATCCAAGCCCACCTAAACTACACTAACCCACTATCCTCCATATACCTATCCAATGCCCTCTTAAATGCCCATAAAGAGGGAGAGTCCACCACTGTTACTGGCAGGGCATTCCATGAACTAACGACTCGCTGAGTGAAGAACCTACCCCTAACATCAGTCCTATATCTACCCCCCCTTAATTTAAAGCTATGCCCCCTTGTAATACCCGACTCAATACGCGGGAAAAGGTTCATACTGTCGACCCTATCTAACCCCCTAATCATCTTGTACACCTCAATCAAGTCACCCCTAAACCTTCTTTTCTCTAGTGAAAACAGCCCCAAGTGCCTCAGTCTTTCCTCATACGATTTTCCTTCCATACCAGGCAACATCCTGGTAAACCTCCTCTGCACCCGTTCCAGTGCCTCCACATCCTTCCTATAGTATGGCGACCAAAACTGCACACAATACTCCAGATGTGGCCGCACCAGAGTCTTATACAACTGCATCATGACCTCAGGACTGCGGAACTCAATTCCTCTACCAATAAAAGCCAGTACGCCATATGCCTTCCTCACCGCACTATTTACCTGGGTGGCAACTTTCAGAGATCTGTGTACATGGACACCAAGATCCCTCTGCTCATCCACACTACCAAGAAGCAAGTAAAAAAAAATAAATGGAGTGTAGAAGGTTGAGAGGTGACTATATGGAGGTTTCTAAAATCATGAGGGGTATAGATAAGTTGAATGGCAAGTGTCTTTTCCCTAGGGTTGGGGAACTTCAAGACTAGGGGGCATGTTGTTCAGGAGAAAGATTTAAAAATGACATGAGGGGCAACTGTTTTACACAGAGAATAGTTCGTGTGTGGAATGAATTTCCAAAGGAAGTGGTGGATGTGGGTACAATTACAACATTTAAAAGACATTTAGATAAGTACATGTCCAAGAATTGTTTGGAGGGGCATGTGCCAGGTGGAGGCAGGTAGCAAACGCCTTGTTCACTATCCTAGTTTAGTTTGGGATTATGGCCGATGTGGACTAGTTGGACTGAAAGGTCTGTTTCTGTGCTGTATGACTCAATGACTCATTCATGAACAGTAGATTGTACAACATTGCAGTGGATGTGACTGGTATTGTTCACATTGGTGGTTGAGCATTCAATTTCGAGGTTCTTAGTTTTGCTGGTTGACTGAAATTCTTTTGTCCTCGTTCTTTTTAACAGTGCCTAGCTAACAGCACTCAGAGCAACATTGCATATTTCTACGCTGCCTACAGTGCAGGAGTGCATAATGGTTGCATTCAAAATGTGACCTTTACAACACACTAATCCACATATTAATACATCAGTCCACTAACATATGCAGACCAGGGGTTGCAGTTGACTTGTATCCCCTACTTTGCATAGCCCTGGAAGGGTAGAGATGAATATGGCTTCCTGTTTTTCTTTTGGTGCAAGGAGGGTGGTGGTAGTCAGCTTCACCTTACCTCTTTGTGGTTACTCTTTCTATTTGAGGTTTTCCTTACTGCAGAGGTGACATTCCAACGATTCACATAGGAATCTCCCCCACCCCGCTCAGGCAGTCACTGAGTTTGCATTGGCAATCTTTGTTTTGGCTGCAGCAGTTCCCCCTTTTCAAGAACCACGTGCTGGAATTAAAAAAAAATTACTCTGTAATTCTCTGGGGTCCATCCATCATCAATGCAGAACTAACCATTGCAGAAGAAATATATCAGGAAAAGAAAGGAGTGTTCAATGAATTCATATTGATTACATAAGGGAGGAGATTGGGCTATCAGAATGGCGCGTGTGTCAAAGTTCCATTCATGTTGACCCTGAATGGACTTCCAGTCTTCATGAACTTTGATCTTCATGTTCAAATCCTATCATGATAACAGCTCTCTCTGTCTGCCTCTTCCAGTGATCGCTGTGTTCCTCCAATTTGGCCTCGTGCACACCCTTCACCCAACCATCGATGCTGTTGCTATGGCTGTCTGTTCTCTTAAGCTCTGGAATTTGCCCCCTCACTTCTCTTTAAGAATTTGCCCCTTTGGTATTTTAAATGAGCAAGGTAGTAGGCAATGGCATGGTGGTATTATCACTAAACTATTAATCTAGAGCAAATGTGCTGGGCAACTGAGTTCAAATCCCACCACAGCACATGGTGGAATTTGAATTCAATAAAAAAAGAATGTCTAGAATTAAGAATCTACTGATGACCATTGTTCTAAAAACTCATCTGGTTCACTAATACCCTTCAGGGAAGAAAATCTGCCATCCTACTTGGCTCCAGACCCACAGCAATGTGATTGATTCTCAAATGCCCTCTGGGCAATGAACAGGCACTGAACAATGCCTAGCCCATGATGCCCACATCCCATGAATGAATCAAAAAAAGGTCTTTATAATTGCAATCTCTGGAAAGACCTTGGGTGTTGTAACAGCTCTGTATAAGTGCCAATTGTTAGGTACTGTCTATGCATGGATGTCAGTATGGAGTGTCAGTGGGCTGTGTGACTGAATATCCCTATAATGGGGCGGCCAGTTGGAATTATCTGCTTCTCTAGTTCAGCCGAGGGAAATATTCCGCTTGAGCAGGATGACAGCACAAGAATCCTAGCGTCTGGGATGACAGCAGACGTGACAAACAGCTCGGAGCAGCAAAGAACTGAAGTCATAGAATGTAAATTTTTAATCAGTGCAAAATTAAAGATTTTCTCAACAGCAGACAGCCAGGTCAAGAGAATGAAATCAAACCTTGACAGAGGTCACAGATAGCTTCGCAGGAGTGTTGAGTCGAGTTTCAGTCGGGGCACGGGTTAGCATTACGAAGGAGATCACGAGCAGGATCTGAACTGCCTGTCTCTGATACAGAGTAACCTGAGTGTACTTTCCTCTTCAGACAGAAGCATGAATCTCTGACCCCACCATCTGACCTTACAGCCCAGGCCATCCCTTCATGGCCTAAGGGTGACAGGCTCACAATGGGCTGCAGTTCCATGAACACCACTTGTCCCCTAACACCATATCCAATCTTTATGTTAGGTTGTTGGACTGTTGTGCCTCAGGATGCATCCAAACTGAGTCGATCCCTGCCGTCAGGTGAAATCTATTTACACTAGAAAGCGATCTGTAAAAAAGTGGAATCTTTAGGAGCTTCGGAAAGTCCTCCGAAGAACAAGTAAAAGGTTTTTCCAGCCAGTGGCAGTGTGAGTGGCTTCCATTTTGGAATGTGAAAAAAACATAATGCCAGTAAATCAAACAAAACCAATGTTCCATTTCATTTGGAGAAATAAACCTACATAAATAATTTGAATCACTACCACAACATTTTTAAAAACGTCAAATTCATTGCCTTACGTATTCCAACCTTATCGCCCATGATTGAATGGCAGAGCTGACTCGATGGGCTGAATGGCTTAATTTCTGCTCAGATGTTTTATGTTATATTCCAACTCACCTGCAGCATCCTACTCTGGATCAGATTTGGACTGTGTACATCAGGCCCCCTTGTCCAGCAGTTATGTGGATATTATTGTTTCCTGGATGGCTTTCTTTCTCTAAGGTTATATGGGATCAGAACATGTTCCATACTAAACAGCTATATCCTTTATGAAAGCCACCAGGGCATCTACTCAATACATTATCGGTTCACAGCTTCCTTGTCCTTCCAACTGTTGCCATGGATGTGCGCAAAACATTTTGCAGGAAACTTGATTTTCCACATGGTTTTAATGTCTGAACATTATCAGAAGCTTGAATTTTATTCCATCAACCAAGCAGGTGAGTGCCACAGTGAATCCTGTCTTCTTCTGTGGTTTTTACTTCGAGCTTACTTTGTACCCTTTCACTCCATACTTCAAATGTTGGGTACATTGAAGTTCACAGACACTTTGTTCATGTTTCCTTTGTGAGATGCAGGGTACTCGTGGCACTGTGTGATGATGGATCGCATGAATTTGGTCATGATATGTTGAGATCTTTTGGCAGTATCTGAGTGATCTTGATCTCCTGCTGCAACACTCGACAAATCCATTCTGTAACACAATCCCTACTTCGGGCCTACAGCAACCAGGCATCCCTGTTCTGGGCCTACCACAACCAGGCATCCCTGCTCCCGCCTAATGCAACGAGGCATCCCTACTTCGGGCCTATCCAACCAGGCATCCCTACTCTGGGTCTATGCAACCAGGCATCCCTACTTCAGGCCTATTGCAACCAGGCATCCCTACTCTGGGTCTACTGCAACCAGGAGTCCCTGCTCTGGCCTATTGCAACCAGGAGTCCCTGCTCTGGCCTACTGCAACCAGGGGTCCCTGCTCTGGCCTACTGCAACCAGGCATCCCATCTCTAGGCCTACTACAACGAGGCATCCCTACTCCGGGCCTACCACAACCAGGGGTCCCTGGCTCCAATGCCAGGTTAGGCTGCCATTTAGCCAATAATCTCACTACAGCTGTTCCCCTTGGCGATGTCACTTTCTCTACCACCACCAGGAAGAAGACAAGGAAAAACGAAAAAGAAAAAGAAGGACAAAAAGGGTAAAGGAAGAAAGGGAGGAAGTGGACACCTGGAGCAGAAGGGCCCAGGAGCCCGAATCTTGGTACTGCCATCTTGAATCTGTACATTGTATCTGCATTGTTCAGTGCATGGTATCTATATCGGCTCTCTGAATAAGCATTCTGCCTTTTCCCAATAAACCTGAATATAGTTTCTTTTAAATGCCCCCTCGAATGACTCAATTGAACCTGCCTCCAGACCCTTATTACCACTCGCTGTATGAAAACATTTTCTCTCAAATCACATTTGCTTCGTTAGCAAATTACCCTAAATTTGCGGCTGCTGGTTCATGAGTGGGAATACTTTCCCTGTATCCACTCTCTCTAGCCCCATGATGAGTTAAAAACTTCAATCAGATGTCCTCTGAGCCTGCTCCTCTCCAATTTATCCTCGTCGCTGAAGTTTCATTGCTGGAACTATTCTTATCAAATTCTTTTGCACTCTTTTAATGCCTTCCTAAATTGTGGCACCCTGGACTGTATGTAATACTCCAACTATGGTCTAACAGCGTCTTACATAAGTTCAGCATCACTTCCCTGCTCCTGTGTTCTGTATTGTTATTGGTAAAACCTGGAATACTGTACACAAACAACAACAGAAATTGATGGAAAAGTTCAACAGGTCTGGCAGCAACTGTGGAGAGAAATCAGGGTTAACATTTTGGATTGAGTGACCCTTCTTCAGAAGTGATAGTATCCTGGTAAATGAGAGTATACATGCTGGAGATGGAGTGAGGGAAGGGGTAAGGAGTAAACGATAGGTGGAGATGGAGTCCAGGAAGAGAGAAAAACAGTTGGACAGACAAAGGAATGGGTAAAGGTCAGCCTGGGAGAATCCATAGCTGCTAAGGGGGCCCATTCATGGCTCGCAATGGATTGTCTGTGGTAGCAGACCTTGTGATGACAAGGTCTGGTGTGTGGGGGTTGGGGGCAGGACATAGGAGAAGGTGGCCCTACAATTATTGAACTTGATAGTAAATCTGGAAGACTGCAGGGTCCTCGAGCAGAAAATGAGATACTGTTCTTCCATTTTGCACTGAGCTTCAGTAGAGTATTATAGCCAGCTTGAGACAGAGATGTTGTGGATGTAAGGTTGCTCGCTGAGCTGGTAGATTTGTTCTCAGACGTTTCATCACCAAACTAGGTAACATCATCAGTGAACCTCCAGTGAAGCGCTGGTGTTATGTCCCCCTTTCTATTTATGTGTCTAGGTTTCCTGTGTTGGTGATGTCAATTCCTGTTCTTTTTTTCAGAGGGTGGTAGATGGGGTCCATATAGATAGTTTGTTGATAGCGTTCTGGTTGGAATGCCATGCTTCTAGAAATTCTCGTGCATGTCTCTGTTTGGCTTGTCTTAGGATGGATGTGTTGTCCCAGCCAAAGTGGTGTCCTTCCTCACCTGTATGTAAGGATACTAGTGAGTAAGGGTCATGTCGTTTTGTGGCTAATTGATGTTCATGTATCCTGGTGGCTACTTTTCTGCCTGTTTGTCCAATGTAGTGTTTGCTACAGCTCTTGCAAGATATGTTATAAATTACATTCATTTTGCTTGTTGTGTGTATCGGGTCTTTCAAGTTCCTTAGCTACTGTTTTAGTGTGTTTGTGGTTATCATGGTGCCAAGAGGCCTGAGTAGTCTGGCAGTCATTTCCAAGATGTCTTTGATGTAGAGGAGGCTTCACCGGAGGCTCACTGAAGATGTTACCTGGAATGGTGACAAAACGTCCGAAACCAAACCTTCCAGCTCAGTGAGCAAACCTACATATAGCACCTCAACCTGAGTTACAAATCTTCTCAAAGGTCATTAACAGAGATGTTGGCCAGGGAACCTGGTGGTGTTGAAGTGGCAGTCAACTGGAAGCTCAGGGTCATTTTTAAGAGCTCTCTCTAACTGTCATGTCACATTTCATAACTTATGCGCAATTACAACTCGCTGACCTGTTATGTTTTTATATTTTTTTTGAGTAGATTACTTACAGTGTGGAAACAGGCCCTTCGGCCAACAATTCCACACCGACCCGCCGAAGCGCAACCCACCCAGACCCATTCCCCTACATTTACCCCTTCACCTAACACTACGGGCAATTTAGCATGGCCAATTCACCTAACCTTAGCATGTTTTTTTATCCTGAATTTCCAAGTGTTTTTTAAAATGCATTTGTGGCACATGGGCATCACTGGCTGGGCCAGCGTGACCACGTGTCACCTCACATTCCTGCTTTAAACTTCATCTGTCACCTATCATCCATCATCCAATTGTCACTATCTTCCTCACATCTCACAGTGCTTCCAAGTTTCGTATCATCTGCAAACTTGGAAATTACACCAAAACTGACCTCTGCAGGTCTCCATTACAAACTTCCCTGCAACCTGAAAAATATGCATTTTGGAAGCTCAGACAATCCGTTAGGCTACAGTCCTGCTTATTCCATGAGCTTTAACATTTTTCATCAGTGTGTTGCGTGGCACTGTATCAAACACCTTTATGAAATCCATCTACACCATATCAACAACATTACCTATGTCAACTCTTTCTGTACAGCAGGTCAGGCAGCATCCGAGGAGCAGGGGAGTCAATGTTTCGAGCATAAGTTGATGAAGAGCTTATACTCGAAATGTTGATTCTCCTGCTCCTCAGATGCTGCCTGATCTGCTGTACTTTTCCAGCCACACACTCTTCGACCCTGATCTCCAGCATCTGCAGTCCTCACTTTCTCCTCCTCTCTCTGTACCTCTTCAAAGCTCTCTAGCAAGTTAGTTCAACATGATTTTCCCTGCAAAAATCCATGCTGGCCCTTCCTAATTAACCCAGAGTTTATCATGTGACTATTCATTCTATGTTGGAAAGATTGTTTCAGGAAGTCACCCTAGCCCTGGTACAACCTTCTTGAACCAAGGTATAATATCAGCAACACTCCCCAGTCCTCTCGCACTACTCCTGAGTCGAAGGAAGATCGAAAGATTATGACCAATGCTTCTGCAATTTCTACTCTCACTTCCTTCAATATCCTCGGACGCATCATCTCGCTTCAGTATCTTATCAACCTGAAGTACCTACAGCCAATTCAATATCTTTCGCTCAATGGTAGGGCTCTGAGGAATGTTACAGAACAAAGAGATCTAGGGCCAACGGTTCATTGCTCTTTGAAAGTGGAGTCACAGGTAGACAGAGTGGTGAAGAAGACTTGCATGTTTTCATTGGTCAAAGCATTGAGTATTGGTGTTGGGACATCTTGTTGCAGCTGTACAAGATGTTGATAAGGCCACATTTGGAGTATGGCGTGCAGTTCTGTTCACCCTGCAATAGAAAGGATATAATTAAAGGAGTAAGAGTGCAGAAACGATTTACTAAGATGCTACTTGGAATGGAAGGCCTGTGTTATAAGGAGATGCTGGAACATAGAAGACTGAGGGGTAACCTTATAGAAGTCTATGAAATCATAAGAGGTATAGATAAGGGAGATAGCCAACAGCGTTTTCATATGGTAATGAAGTCTAAACCTAGAGGGCATAGCTTTACAGTGAGAGAGGAGAGATGCAAAAGGGTCCAGAGAGGCATTTGTTCACAAAGAGGGTGGTGAGGGTCTAAAATAGGCTGCCAGAGGTAGTGGTGGAAGTGAGTACAATTTTGCCATTTAAGAAATGTTTGGACAATTACATGAATGGGATAGGTATGGAGGGATATGGACCAAATGCAGGCAAATGGGACTAGATTAATTCTCTTTTGTGTGTCATTTATATAACTGATTTAGATGAGAATATGGAAGGCATGGTTAGTAAGTTTGCAGATGACACCAAAAATTGGTGTCATAGTAAACAGTGAAGAAGGTTTTCGAAGATTACAAAGGGATCTTGATAAAATGGGTCAATGGGCTGAAAAATGGCAGGTGTAGTTCAATCTGGTACAACACACAAGGGCAGGGCGTATACAATTAATGGTAGGGCTTTCTTTTGTAGAACAGAGAGACCTAGGGGTGTAGGTACATAATTCTTTGAAGTTTGTGTCACATATAGACAGGGTGATTAAAAAGGTGTTTGGTACGCTTGCCTTCATTCCTCAGTCCATTGAATATAGGAGTTAGGGAGTCATATTGAGGTTGTACAGGACATTGGTGAGGCCTGTTCTGGAGTACTGCGTCCAGTTCTGGCTGTCCTGTTATAGGAAGGATATTATTAAACTGGAGAGTGTTCAGAAGAGATTTACCAGGATGTTGATGGATGTGGAAGGTTTGAGTTATAAAGAAAGGCTGGGTAGGCTGGGATTTTTTTTCACTGGAGTGTAGGAGGTTGAGAGGCGACCTGATAGAAGTTTATAAAATAATGAGAGGTATAGATAGAATAAATCTATAGGATGGGAGATTTCAAGACTAGGGGCACATTGTTAGGGTGAGAGGAGAGACATTTAAAGAGGACATGAGAAGCAAATCTTTTACATCGAAGGTGAACCTCCTGAGGAAGTGGTGGATGTGGGCACAATTAAAACATTTAAAAGACATTTGGATAGATACATGAATAGGAAAGGTTTGGAGGGATCTGAGCCAGGAGCAGGCAGGTAGGATGTGTTTAGTTTGGGATTATGGACTGGTTGGACCGAAGGGTCTGTTTCCACGCTGTATGGATCAATGACTCAATGAAAACTGGCTGGTATAGACACGTTTGGCTGAGATGCCTGCTTCCATGCTGTAAACCTCAATGCCTGACATTATTAATTTCAAACATTTCTTCCTCTGTCGCTATGGCCTGACCTGTATCTTCTTGCTTAACAAGGAAAGACAGTATTCAACCAACCCCTCAGCCAAGCCTAATACTTCCAAGTGTTAATCACCTTTTTAATGCCTAATTGGTCTTATTCCACCTTTACTAACATTTTACTGTTCAGCCGCATATGGAAGACTTAGGGATTGCATAAAGTTATAAGAATGTAAGGTATGGAAGCAAAAACTCCTTTGCATCCATTCCATCCTTCAATGATGTGGAGGTGCCGGTGTTGGACTGGTTTATTTGGAAGTACAAGCTTTCAGAGTGCTGCTCCTTTGTCAGGTAGCTAATGGGGCAGGATCATTGGACACAGAACTTATAGTAAAATATCAAACTGTCATACAACGGATGTGATGTATTGATCAAACCTGGATTTCTGTTAAATCCTGAATCACTTAGAGTGGAGATATAGGCATTGAGTGATTCATTTGTAAATCCCAGAACTTCTTTCAAGTCATCATTCAATGAGATCAAGGCTGCTCTGATAATTCTCAGCTACAGTTTTCTGCTTTCTGCCTTGATTCCCTTACCAATTAACGAGCTGTCCATCTCAGCCTGGAATACATTATACATGAAGATCCAGCCCTTATAGGAAAGAATTCCACAACTTAACTGCAAGATGGAGAAATTTACCTCTGTCTTAAATGGGTGACACCTCCTTACACATAGATTTTGCTCGCTGGTTCTAGACTGTCCACAAGGGGAAACAATATCTCCATATCTATACTGTCAAGCCCCCCCTCCCCATGAATCTTAAATGTTTCAATAAGGTCACCTCTCATTCTTCTATGTGCTCAACTTGGCAAACTTTCTTCGGATTGCCTCCAATGCTAATATATCTTCCTTTCAAAAACAGAATCAAATCTTTTCACCATATTCAAGGATAGTTTAACAAGGACCTTGTACAGTTATGAGCTGAAAAATGTGTTGCTGAAGAAGGGCTTATGCCCGAAACGTCGATTCTCCTGCTCCTTGGATGCTGCCTGACCTGCTGCGCTTTTCCAGCAACACATTTTTCAGCTCCGATCTCCAGAATCTGCAGTCCTCACTTTCTCCTTGTACAGTTGTAGCAAGACTTGCCTATTTTTATACTTCATTCCTTTTGAAGTAAAGGTCAATATTCCATTTGCCTTCCCCATTACCTTTTGAACTTATACACTCATCTTTTTGTGATTTATGCATGAGGAGCCTAAAGCTTTCTGTAAACTCTGTCATCTTTATCACTTGCCTTCCTCTCTATTTTTATGTCATCCAAAAAAATTGGCATTTACTTACTTTATCCAAGTCATTAATATAGAGGTGACACGGTGGCTCAGTGGTTAGCATTACTGCCTCAGAATACCAGCAACCCCAGTTCAATTCCACCCTCAGGCGACTGTCTGTGTGGAGTTTGCACATTCTCCCCGTGTCTGTGTGGGTTTGCTCTGGTTTCCTCCCACAGCCCAAAGTTATGCAAGTTCGACGGATGGGCCATCCAGGGATGTGCAGGCTAGGTGGGTTAGTCATGGGAAATGCAGGGTTACAGGGATAGAGTAGGGGCTGGTTCTGGGTGAGATGCTCTTCAGAGGGTTGGTGTGGACTCGATGGGCTGAACAGCCTGTTTCTGCACTCTAGGGATTCTATGGTAGGTTGTTAAATAATTGTGGTCCCCAGTACTGATCCCTTGACTTAGACTATGTGTTACAGATTGCCATCCAGGAAACACCTCTCAATACCCCAAGGTCTTGTTTCCTTATCAGTTGGTTAATCATCTATCCAGACGAATATAGTGCCCACAATACCAGTTGGTTCTTATCTTATTAAATAGCCTTATACATGGTACTCTCTTGAACACCTTTTGCAAATCAAAATGCTTTACATGTACCGGATCCCCTTTATCTATCCTGCTTGTTACCTCCTTAAAGAATTCTATTAAATTTGTTAGGCATGATTTTCCTTTCATGAAGGCATTATGACTCTGCCTGATTGTATTATATATTTCTAAATGTTCAGCTATTGCATCTTTTATAATGGACTAACATTTTACCAATGACAGATTTGAGCAATACTGTAATTACTTGCTTTCGGTCTCCCTCCCTTTTTGAATAAAGGTCTTACATTGGCAGTTTCCCAATTCTTTGACACTTTAAGGATTCTTGGAAGATTACTACCAGTTAAACCACTATCTGTGCAGTTACTTCCTTTAAATTCTGACATATGAACTTTTGAGGCTCAGGGACTAGCCCCAATAATTTTCCTAGTACATGTTCTGTAGTGATAGGTATTGTAATTATTTCCTTCTCCATCTTTTCATCTTGAATATTTAGCATTTTTGTGTCTTCTATTGGGAGGACTGATGCATCGTATGTATTCAACTCCTCTGCCATTTCCTAGCTCCCTGTTATTATTCACCCAGTTTCATTATCAAAAGAGCTTATCATCACTTTGGCATCTCTATTCCTTCTTATATATTTGAGGAAAGTCTTCCTATTATTAGAAGTTAATTTGCACTCAAAGTTTATTTTCTCCCTCCTTGTTGTCATGTTTTGTTGTTTCTTAGAACTTTCCCAACCTTCTGGTTTACCACTAATCTTTGTCTTGTTGGGGGTTGGTTAGCTCAGTTGGCTGGCTGGCTGATTTGTGATGTAGACTAACACCAATAGCATGGGTTCAATTTCCCCGAAGGCTGTGGTGACCATGAAAGACTCTCCTTCACAACATCTCCCCTCATCTGAGGTATGGTGACCCTCACGTTAAACCATCACTGGCGGTCCTCCTTTTCTGATGAGAGAGCAGCCCCCTATGGCTTGGTAAGATGATGATGCCTTTACCATATTTTGCTGGGATTTTTTCTTCCATTTTGAAACTATTCTTAACTTCCTTTGTTAACTGTGATTGGTTTATCCTCCAACTATAATCCTTTTTGCTCACTGGGATACAGCCTTCTGAGTTATGAACTATTTTCTTAAATGTTTACCATTGTTCAGCAAGTAATTTTTCTGCTAGACTATTATCCCAGTCGACTCCAGCCAGCCCTGCCCTCATTCCTTCATAATTACCCTTATTCATGTTTAGATTCCAGCTCAGAATTCTATCTTTTGATCCGAATGCTAAATTCTATCATGTTACAGTCATTGTTTCACTCTGAGATCATTCATTAAAACTGCCTTATTACACATTCTGAGATCCAAAATAATCTGATCCCTGTTGGATTTGCCACATATTGTTCTTGGAGGCTGCCCTGCAGACACTCTGACTTTTTTCCTCATGGCTACCCCTGCCACTTTGATTTCCCAAGCTTCTGTACTCAGATCATAAGACGCTCAATGGCTAGCACTGCTGCCTAACAGCGCCAGGGGCTCGGGTTTGATTCCACCCTTGGGTGACTCTCTGTGTCGAGTTTGCACGTTCTCCCCGTGTCTGCGTGGGTTTCCTCCGTGTGCTCCGGTTTCCCACCACAGTGCAGGTTAGATGGATTGGCCATGCTAAATTGCCCATAGTTTCCAGGGATGTGCAAGCTAGGTGGATGAGGTGTGGGAAAAGTAGGGTTACAGGGATAGGGTCGGGGTGGGGGGGAGAGGTTAGATCTGGACTGGACGCTGTTTGGACGTCAGTGTGGACTTGATGGGCTAAATGGCCTGCTTCTCCACTTCAGTTTCTGTCTATTCTGGCCAGCACTGAAATGAGCTTACTTCATCAAATTCAGCTCTCCATCAATTATTTATTCTTGCTCCAGATTATTCCTTGTCCTTTTCTATTGTCTCCTAAATGCTTCCCTACTGACCCATCGCTTTCCCAGAGTCAGGTCCATCAGTGCCCCCTTTCTAACAACTGTAGAAAATTGTTCTGATTTCAATCTTGGATTGTTTGCCCCTCATTGCACTTTACATTACCACCATCCCAGTCTATATTAGATAATCAAGGTTCCTCATTGCCACACCTTTGGAATTGTTTGTTCCATGAAAGCTACTAGTCATAGATTGCTGGTTTGCTCAATAGAAAAAGTGGATACAAAAGCTGATTTCTTCAAATGATTGCATTGAATCCCTACAGGCCCTTTGGCCCAACAAGTCCACACCAACCCTCCAAAGAGTAACCACCCAAACCACTATTACTGTACATTTTACTCCAAACTAACACATCCCTGAACACTATGGGCAATGTCTCATGGCCAATTCACCTAACCTGCACATCTTTGTATTGTGGGAGGAAACTCACGCAAACACAGGGAGAATGTGCAAACTCCACTCAGTCAGGTGCTCGAGGCTGGAATCGAACCCAGATCCCTGATGCTGTGAGGCAGCAGGGCTAACCGCTGAGCCACCGTGCTCAGATGAATGATGATGATGATGAAACTATTCTGATGATCTTTGATCCCGGGACCGTAAGAAATCAGAATAGGAGTGGGCTGCTCACATCGCAAGACTGATCCACCATTCAATAGGATCATGGCCAATATGACATTCCTCAGATCCACTCTCTTGCCCTTTTCCCAGGAACCTTGATTCACCTTTCTCATCTCTGTCTTGAATATAACAAGGACTCAAGCTGTCCAACAGCTCTCTCAGACAAGGAGTTCCGAAGACTCTCGACCCTCTGAGAAAAGAAATTCCTCCTCATCTCAGTCTTAAATAGGTACCTCTTTGTTCTGAGACTGCCCTCTGGTCCTAGACTCTGCCATGAGGGGAAACATTCTCGCTAGTTTGGCTTGATAATTTATTTTCCTCTGCCTTTATTATCTTTTTAGTCCTCCTTTGAATGTAGTTCTGAATTTAATCCAGTCTTCAGGGCTATCTCTGATTTTTGCCTCCAAGTATGCTTTATCTTTCAACTTAATACTCTCTGTAATTTCCTTGGTTAGCCATGGTTGGTTTATGCCTTTCACAGAATCTTTCCTCTTTACTAGGATTTATTTTTGCTGAGAGTCATGAATTATCTCCTTAAGTGTCTACCACTGCTTGCTTACTGTCATTCCTGCTAATCTATCCACCCTGGCCACTTTAGTTAACTCTATTGTCATTTCAGTGTAATTCTCTTTATTTAAATTAAGCTCAGTTGATTCTGACTCAAGGTTCTCATTCCCAAACTGAATAGTAAACTCTACCATGTTATGATCACTACTTCCCAGGGGATCCTTTACTCAAGAGGTCATTTATTAAACCTGCCTCATTACCCATGACCAGATCTGGATAGCTTGCTCCCTTGTTGGCTTTATGACACATTGCTCTAGTCCCTAACACACTCTATGAATTTGTTGCTGTAGATACCCTTTCCAATTTGACTAACCAAGATTCAAATCATCCATGGGGTCCTATAGTTTGTTGATCTATAACCTTTGGGAATCTGTATGCTACTCCTACCAATGCCCACTTTCCCTCACTGTTTTTTTTTCTTTAATCTCTGCCCAAAACATTCGACTGAACAATGTTTCTCAAGATTAGGCCAGTGAGTGTTCTCTATCCATTTGGCCTTGGGCATCTTCTACAGGATGGTTTCCTTCCTCGCCTCCTTTCTTGTGGTAGTTTTCCACTGATACTGGATTCCTTTCCTGCAGCACAGTTATTTAACATGCTCAAAAATGTCACAACTTTTAGCTTGAAAGCAGCTTAGTACTTCATCCTTTTCCCAGAGACTTTTTAGAATTAGAATTAGCTTTATTGTCACATGTACTCACATGAGTACATTGAAAAGTTGACAAATTGCCACTTGTGGCACAATCTAAGGTACCAAAGTACCTAGGTATAGATTCTTAAGTACAGATTCTTAGGGAAAAAATTAGAAAAATTAAGAAATAAAAAATCCAATAATTAATTTAAAAAGTAGAGACATAAGAGTTCAGAATAACAGTCCTTCCATCACCACCAAGCTGAAGCCGAGATTTCAAGGCCCCGCTGTGCTGTGAGTTCAAATCTACGCTGAGGCCGGGAGATCGAGTTCTCGCTGAGGCCGGGAGTTCAAATCCATGCTGAGGCTGGGAGTTCAAGACCAGGCTGAGGCTGGGAGTTCGGGTCCACACTGAGGCCGGGAGTTCGAGTCCAGGCTGAGGTCGGGAGTTCGAGTCCACACTGAGGCTGTGAGTTCGAGTTCAAACTGAGGCCGGGAGTCTGAGTCCACGCTGAGGCCTGAAGATCGAGTCCACGCTGAGGCCTGGAGATCGAGTCCACGCTGAGGCCTGGAGATCGAGTCCACGCTGAGGCCGGGAGATCGAGTCCGCGCTGAGGCCGGGAGTACACGTCCAGGCTGAGGCCGGGAGTTCGGTCCATACTGTGGCTGGGAGTTCGAGTCCAGGCTGAGGCCGGGAGTCTGAGCCCACGCTGAGGCCGGGAGTTCGAGCCCACGCTGAGGTCGGGAGTTCGAGTCCACGCTGAGGCCGGGAGATCGAATCCACGCTGAGGCCGGGAGATCGGATCCATGCTGAGGCCTGGAGATTGTGTCCACACTGAGGCCGGGAGTTCAAGTCCAGGCTGAGGCCAGGAGTTCGAGTCCACACTGAGGACGGGAGTTCGAGTCCACACTGAGGCCGGGTCTTTGAGTCCAGGCTGAGGCCGTGAGATCGAGTCCACACTGAGGCCTGGAGATTGATTCCACGCTGAGGTCGGGAGTTCGAGTCCACACTGAGGCTGGGAGATCGAATCCACGCTGAGGCCGGGAGATTGAGTCCATGCTGAGGCCAGGAGTTCAAGTCCATGCTGAGATCAGGAGTTCGAGTCCACGCTGAGGCCGGGAGTTTGAGTCCACGCTGAGGCCGGGAGATCGAGCCCACGCTGAGGCCGGGAGATTGAGTCCACACTGAGGCCGGGAGATTGAGTCCACGCTGAGGCCGGGAGATCGAGTCCACGCTGAGGCCGGGAGATTGAGTCCACGCTGAGGCCGGGAGTCTGAGTCCACACTGTGGCCTGGAGATCGAGTCCACAGTGAGGCTGGGAGTTCGAGTCCACTCTGAGCCCGGGAGTACACGTCCAGGCTGAG
This sequence comes from Chiloscyllium plagiosum, assembly GCF_037043375.1. Classification (NCBI taxonomy): domain Eukaryota; kingdom Metazoa; phylum Chordata; class Chondrichthyes; order Orectolobiformes; family Hemiscylliidae; genus Chiloscyllium; species Chiloscyllium plagiosum. Next base: position 91,454,555 of record NW_028270146.1, on the reverse strand, counting down.
GCCGGGAGTTCAAGTCCAGGCTGAGGCCGGGTGTTCAGGTCCATACTGAGGCTAGGAGTTCGGGTCCACGCTGAGGCCTGGAGATCGAGTCCACACTGAGGCCGGGAGCCCGAGTCCACACTGAGGCCGGGAGATCGAGTCCACGCTGAGGCTTGGAGATTGAGTCCACGCTGAGGCCTGGAGATCGAGTCCACGCTGAGGCTGGAGGTCTGAGTCCACGCTGAGGCCGGGAGATCGAGCCCACGCTGAGGCCGGGAGATTGAGTCCACACTGAGGCCGGGAGATTGAGTCCACGCTGAGTCCGGGAGTCTGAGTCCATACTGTGGCCTGGAGATCGAGTACACACTGAGGCTGGCAGTTCAAGTCCATACTGAGGCCGGGAGTTCGAGTTCACACTGAGGCCGGTAGTTCGAGTTCACGCTGAGGCCGGGAGATCGAGTCCACACTGAGGCCGGGAGATCGAGTCCACGCTGAGGCTGGGAGTACACGTCCAGGCTGAGGCCGGGAGTTCAAGTCCAGGCTGAGGCCGGGAGTTCAAGTCCAGGCTGAGGCCGGGAGATCGGGTCCACACTGAGGCTGGGAGTTCGAGTCCACCCTGAGGCCTGGAGATCAAGTCCACACTGAGGCCTGGAGATCTAGTCCACGCTGAGGCTGGGAGTCTGAGTCCATGCTCTGGTCGGGAGTTCGAGTCCAGGCTGAGGCCGGGAGATTGAGTCCACACTGAGGCCTGGAGATCGAGTCCACGCTGAGGCTGGGAGTCTGAGTCCATACTGTGGCCTGGAGATCGAGTCCACACTGAGGCCGGGAGTACACGTCCAGGCTGAGGCCAGGAGTTCAAGTCCTGGCTAAGGCCGGGAGTTCAGGTCCACACTGAGGCCGGGAGTTCGAGTCCAGGCAGAGGCCGGGAGATTGAGTCCGCACTGAGGCCGGGAGATTGAGTCCACGCTGACGCCGGGAGTCTGAGTCCACGCTGACGCCGATCTCCAGGCCTCAGTGTGGACCCGAACTCCCGGCCTCAGCCTGGACTTGAACTCCCAGCTTCAGTATGGCCCGATCTCCCGGCCTCAGCCTGGACTTGAACTCCAGGCCTCAGCCTGGACGTGTACTCCCAGCCTCAGCGTGGACTCGAACTCCCAGCCTCAGTGTGGACTCGAACACCAGGCCTCAGTGTGGACTGAGACTCCCGGCCTCAGCCTGGACTTGAACTCCAGGCCTCAGCGTGCACTCGAACTCCCAGCCTCAGTGTGGACTCGAACACCAGGCCTCAGCGTGGACTCAGACCCCCGGCCTCAGCGTGAACTCGATCTCCAGGTCTCAGCGTGGACTCGATCTCCAGGCCTCAGCGTGGACTCAGACGCCCGGCCTCAGCGTGAACTCGATCTCCCGGCCTCAGCGTGGACTCAGAACCCCGGCCTCAGCGTGAACTCGATCTCCAGGCCTCAGCGTGGACTCAGAACCCCGGCCTCAGCGTGAACTCGATCTCCAGGCCTCTGCATGGACCCAAACTCACGGCCTCAGCCTGGACTTAGACTCCCGGCATCAGCGTGGACTCAGACTCCCAGCCTCAGCGTGGACTCGATCTCCAGGCCTCAGTGTGGACTCAGACGCCCGGCCTCAGCGTGAACTCGATCTCCCGGCCTCAGCGTGGACTCAGAACCCCGGCCTCAGCGTGAACTCGATCTCCCGGCCTCAGCGTGGACTCAGAACCCCGGCCTCAGCGTGAACTCGATCTCCAGGCCTCTGCATGGACCCAAACTCCCGGCCTCAGCCTGGACTCAGACTCCCAGCATCAGCGTGGACTCAGACTCCCAGCCTCAGCGTGGACTCGATCTCCAGGCCTCAGTGTGGACTCGATCTCCAGGCCTCATCATGGACTCGATCTCCCGGCTTCAGCCTGGACCCGAACTCCCAGCCTCAGTGTGGACCTGAACTCCCGGCCTTAACCAGGACTTGAACTCCCGGCCTCAGCCTGGACGTGTACTCCCAGCCTCAGAGTGGACTCGAACTCCCAGCCTCAGCGTGGACTCGATCTCTAGGCCACAGTATGGACTCAGACTCCCGGCCTCAGCGTGGACTCAATCTCCCGGCCTCAGTGTGGACTCAATCTCCCGACCTCAGCGTGGGCTCGAACTCCCGACCAGAGCGTGGACTCAGACTCCCAGCCTCAGCGTGGACTCTATCACCCGGCCTCAGTGTGGACCTGAACTCCCGGCCTCAGCCTGGACGTGTACTCCCAGCCTTAGCGTGGACTCGAACTCCCGGCCTCAGTGTGGACTCAATCTCCCGGCCTCAGCGTGGACTCGATCTCCCAGCCTCAGTGTGGATCGAACACCCGACCTCAGCGTGGACTCAGATTCTCAGCCTCAGCGTGGACTCGATATCCAGGCCACAGCGTGGACTCGATCACCCGGCCTCAGCGTGGATTCAAACTCCCTGCCTCAGCCTGGAATTGAACTCCCTGCCTCAGCCTGGAATTGAACTCCCGGCCTCAGCCTGGAATTGAACTCCCGGCCTCAGCGTGGACTCAATCTCCCGGGAGGTCTGAGTCCGGGAGTCTGAGTCCACACTGAGGCCTGGAGATCGAGTCCACGCTGAGGCCGGGAGTTCGAGTCCACGCTGAGGCCCGGAGTCTGAGTCCAAGCTGAGACCGGGAGTCTGAGTCCACGCTCAGGCCGGGAGTTCGAGCCAAGGCTGAGGTCGGGAGTTCGAGTCCATGCTGAGGCCGGGAGATCGAGTTCACGCTTAGGCTGGGAGATCAAGTCCATGCTGAGGCTGGGAGATCGACTCCACACTGTGGCTGGGAGATCGAGTCCACGCTGAGGCCGGGAGATCGAGTCCACACTGAGGCTGGGAGATCGAGTCCACGCTGAGGCCGGGAGATCGAGACCACGTTGAGGTGGGGAGTTCGAGTCCACCCTGAGGCCGGGAGTCTGAGTCCACGCTGAGGCCGGGAATCTGAGTCCAAGCTGAGACCGGGAGTCTGAGTCCACGCTCAGGCCGGGGGTTCGAGCCAAGGCTGAGGTCGGGAGTTCGAGTCCACACTGAGGCCGGGAGATCGAGTCCATGCTGAGGCTGGGATATCGTGTCCTCGCTGAGGCTGGGAGATCGAGTCCACGCTGAGGCCGGGAGATCGAGTCCACACTGTGGCTGGGAGATCGAGTCCACGCTGAGGCTGGGAGATCGAGTCCAAGCTGAGGCCGGGAGATCGAGTCCACGTTGAGGTGGGGAGTTCGAATCCACCCTGAGGCCGGAAGTCTGAGTCCACGCTGAGGCCGGGAGTCTGAGTCCAAGCTGAGACCTGGAGATCGAGTCCACGCTGAGGCCGGGAGATCGAGTCCACGCTGAGGCCTGGAGATCGAGTCAACGCTGAGGCTGGCAGATCGAGTCCACGCTGAGGCCGGGAGATCGAGTCCACGGTGAGGCCTGGAGATCGAGTCCACATTGAGGCCGGGAGTTCAAGTCCACGCTGAGGCCGGGAGTTCGAGTCCACGCTGAGGCCGGGAGTTTGAGTCTACGCTGAGGCCTGGAGATCGAGTCCACGCTGAGGCTGGCAGATCGAGTCCACGCTGAGGCCAGGAGATCGGGTCCACGCTGAGGCCGAGAGATCGAGTCCAAGCAGAGGTCTGGAGTTCAAGTCCACGCTGAGGCCGGGAGATCGAGTCCACGTTGAGGTGGGGGGTTCGAGTCCACGCTGATGCCGGGAGTCTGAGTCCACGCTCAGGCCGGGGGTTCGAGCCAAGGCTGAGGTCGGGAGTTCGAGTCCACGCTGAGGCCGAGAGATCGAGTCCATGCTGAGGCTGGGAGATCGTGTCCTCGCTGAGGCTGGGAGATCGAGTCCACCCTGAGGCTGGGAGATCGAGTCCACACTGTGGCTGGGAGATCGAGTCCACGCTGAGGCCGGGAGATCGAGTCCATGCTGAGGCCGGGAGATCGGGTCCACGCTGATGCTGGGAGATCGAGTCCACGCTGAGGCCGAAAGATCGAGTCCACGTTGAGGTGGGGAGTTCGAGTCGACGCTGATGCCGGGAGTCTGAGTCCACGCTGAGGCTGGGAGATCGAGTCCACGCTGATGCCGGAAGTCGGAGTCCACGCTGAGGCTGGTAGATCGAGTCCACGCTGAGGCTGGGAGATCGAGTCCACGCTGAGGCCTGGAGATCGAGTCCACGCTGAGGGTGGCAGATCGAGTCCACGCTGAGGCCGGGAGTCTGAGTCCACGCTGAGGCCTGGAGATCGAGTCTACACTGAGGCCCGGAGATCGAGTCCACGCTGAGGCTGGCAGATCGAGTCCACATTGAGGCCGGGAGTTCAAGTCTACGCTGAGGCCGGGAGTTCGAGTCCACGCTGAGGCCGGGAGTTTGAGTCCACGCTGAGGGCGGGAGAATGACTCCACACTGAGGCGGGAGTTCGAGTCCACACTGAGGCCGGGAGAATGAGTCCACGCTGAGGCAGGGAGATTGAGTCCATGCTGAGGCCGGGAGATCGAGTCCATGCTGAGGCCGGGAGATTGAGTCCACGCTGAGGCCGGGAGATCGAGTCCATGCTGAGGCCGGGAGATCGAGTCCACGTTGAGGTGGGGGGTTCGAGTCCACGCTGATGCCGGGAGTCTGAGTCCACGCTCAGGCCGGGGGTTCGAGCCAAGACTGAGGTCGGGAGTTCGAGTCTACGCTGAGGCCGGGAGATCGAGTCCATGCTGAGGCTGGGAGATCGTGTCCTCGCTGAGGCTGGGAGATCGAGTCTACGCTGAGGCCGGGAGATCGAGTCCATGCTGAGGCTGGGAGATCGTGTCCTCGCTGAGGCTGGGAGATCGAGTCCACGCTGAGGCCGGGAGTCTGAGTCCACGCTGAGGCCGGGAGATCGAGTCCACGCTGAGGCCGGGAGATCGAGTCCACGCTGATGCTGTGAGTCTGAGTCCACGCTGAGGCCTGGAGACCGAGTCCACGTTGAGGTGGGGAGTTCGAGTCCAACCTGAGGCCGGGAGTCTGAGTCCACGCTGAGGCCGGGAGTCTGAGTCCACGCTGGGGCCGGGAGATCGAGTCCACGCTGAGGCCGGGAGATCGAGTCCACGCTGAGGCTGGCAGATCGAGTCCACGCTGAGGCCGGGAGATCAAGACCACGGTGAGGCCGGGAGTTCAAGTCCTCGCTGAGGCCGGGAGTTCGAGTCCACGCTGAGGCCGGGAGTTTGAGTCCACGCTGAGGCCTGGAGATCGGTCCACTCTGAGGCTGGCAGATCGAGTCCACGCTGAGGGCGGGAGAATGAGTCCACACTGAGGCGGGAGTTCGAGTCCACACTGAGTCCAGGAGAATGAGTCCACGCTGAGGCCGGGAGATCGAGTCCATGCTGAGGCCGGGAGATCGAGTCCACGTTGAGGTGGGGAGTTCGAGTCCACGTTGAGGCCGGGAGTCTGAGTCCACGCTGAGGCTGAGAGTCTGAGTCCACGCTGAGGCCGGGAGATCGAGTCCCCGCTGATGCCGGAAGTCGGAGTCCACGCTGAGGCTGGTAGATCGAGTCCACGCTGAGGCCGGGAGATCGAGTCCACGCTGAGGCTGGTAGATCGAGTCCACGCTGAGGCCGGGAGATCGAGTCCACGCTGAGGCCGGGAGTCTGAGTCCACGCTGAGGCCGGGAGTCTTAGTCCACGCTGAGGCCGGGAGTCTTAGTCCACGCTGAGGCCGGGAGATTGAGTCCACGCTGAGGCTGGGAGATCGAGTCCACGCTGAGGCCGGGAGATCGAGTCCACGCTGAGGCCGGGAGATCGAGTCCACGTTGAGGTGGGGGGTTCGAGTCCACGCTGATGCCGGGAGTCTGAGTCCACGCTCAGGCCGGGGGTTCGAGCCAAGGCTGAGGTCGGGAGTTCGAGTCCACCCTGAGGCTGGGAGATCGAGTCCACGCTGAGGCTGGGAGATCGAGTCCACACTGTGGCTGGGAGATCGAGTCCACGCTGAGGCCGGCAGATCGAGTCCATGCTAAGGCCGGGAGATCGAGTCCACGCTGATGCTGGGAGTCTGAGTCCACGCTGAGGCCGGAAGATCGAGTCCACGTTGAGGTGGGGAGTTCGAGTCCACCCTGAGGCCGGGAGTCTGAGTCCACGCTGATGCCGGGAGTCTGAGTCCACGCCGAGGCTGGGAGATCGAGTCCACACTGCGGCTGGGAGATCGAGTCCACGCTGAGGCCGGGAGATCGAGTCCATGCTGAGGCCGGGAGATCGAGTCCACGCTGAGGCCTGGAGATCGAGTCCACACTGAGGCCGGGAGATCGAGTCCACGCTGAGGCCGGCAGATCGAGTCCACGCTGAGGCCGGGAGTTCAAGTCTACGCTGAGGCCGGGAGATCGAGTCCACAATGAGGCCGGGAGATCAAGTCTACGCTGAGGCCGGGAGATCGAGTCCACACTGAGGCCGGGAGATCAAGTCTACGCTAAGGCTGGGAATTCGAGTACACGCTGAGGTCGGGAGTTTGAGTCCATGCTGAGGCCGGGAGTCTGAGTCCACGCTGAGGCCGGGAGATCAAGTCTACGCTAAGGCTGGGAATTCGAGTACACGCTGAGGTCGGGAGTTTGAGTCCACGCTGAGGCCGGGAGTCTGAGTCCACACTGAGGCCGGGAGATCAAGTCTACGCTAAGGCTGGGAATTCGAGTACACGCTGAGGTCGGGAGTTTGTGTCCACACTGAGGCGGGAGTTCGAGTGCACACTGAGGCCGGGAGAATGAGTCCACGCTGAGGCCGGGAGATTGAGTCCACGCTGAGGCCGGGTGTCTGAGTCCACGCTGAGGCCGGGAGTTTGACCCAAGACTGAGGTGGGGAGTTCGAGTCCACGCTGAGCTTGGGTGATCGACTCCATGCTGAGGCCGGGAGATTGAGTCCACGCTGAGGCCGGGAGATTGAGTTCACGCTTAGGTTGGGAGATCAAGTCCATGCTGAGGCCGGGAGATCGAGTCCACGCTGAGGCTGGGAGATCGAGTCCACGCTGAGGCCTGGAGATCGAGTCCACACTGAGGCTGGGAGATCGAGTCCACGCTGAGACCGGGAGATCGAGTCCACGTTGAGGTGGGGAGTTCGAGTCCACCCTGAGGCCGGGAGTCTGAGTCCACGCTGAGGCCGGGAATCTGAGTCCACGCTGAGGCCTGGAGATCGAGTCCATGCTGAGGTTGGCAGATCGAGTCCACGCTGAGGCCGGGAGATCGAGTCCACGCTGAGGCCGGGAGATCGAGTCCACGCTGAGGCTGAGAGTCTGAGTCCACGTTGAGGCTGAGCGTCTGAGTCCACGCTGAGGTCTGGAGTTCGAGTCCACGCTGAGGCCGGGAGATCGAGTCCACGCTGAGGCCGGGAATCTGAGTCCACGCTGATGCCGGGAGTCTGAGTCCACGCTGAGGCCTGGAGATCGAGTCCATGCTGAGGTTGGCAGATCGAGTCCACGCTGAGGCCGGGAGATCGAGTCCACGCTGAGGCCGGGAGATCGAGTCCACGCTGAGGCTGAGAGTCTGAGTCCACGTTGAGGCTGAGCGTCTGAGTCCACGCTGAGGTCTGGAGTTCGAGTCCACGCTGAGGCCGGGAGATCGAGTCCACACTGAGGCCGGGAGTCTGAGTCCACGCTGAGGCCTGGAGATCGAGTCCACGCTGATGCCGGGAGTTCGAGTCCACGCTGAGGCGGGCAGATCGAGTTTACGCTGAGGTCGGGAGATCGAGTCCACGCTGAGGCTGGGAGTTCAAGTCTACGCTGAGGCCTGGAGATCGAGTCCACACCGAGGTCGGGAGATCGAGTCCACGCTGAGGCTAGCAGATCGAGCCCACGCTGAGGCCGGGAGTTCAAGTCTACGCTGAGGCCGGGAGATCGAGACCACACTGAGGCCGGGAGTTTGAGTCCACGCTGAGGTCGGGAGTTTGAGTCCACGCTGAGGGCGGGAGAATGAGTCCACACTGAGGCGGGAGTTCGAGTCCACACTGAGGCCGGGAGAATGAGTCCACGCTGAGGCCGGGAGATTGAGTCCACGCTGAGGCCGGGAGATTGAGTCCACGCTGAGGCCGGGAGATTGAGTCCACGCTGAGGCCGGGAGTCTGAGTCCACGCTGAGGCCGGGAGTTTGACCCAAGGCTGAGGTGGGGAGTTCGAGTCCACGCTGAGCCTGGGTGATCGATTCCATGCTGAGGCCGGGAAATTGAGTCCACGCTGAGGCCGGGAGATCGAGTTCACGCTTAGGCTGGGAGATCGAGTCCACGCTGATGCTGGGAGTCTGAGTCCACGCTGAGGCCGGAAGATCGAGTCCACGTTGAGGTGGGGAGTTCGAGTCCACCCTGAGGCCGGGAGTCTGAGTCCACCCTGAGGCCGGGAGTCTGAGTCCACGCTGAGGCCTGGAGATCGAGTCCACGCTGATGCCGGGAGTCTGAGTCCACGCCGAGGCTGGGAGATCGAGTCCACGCTGAGGCTGGGAGATCGAGTCCACGCTGATGCCGGAAGTCGGAGTCCACGCTGAGGCTGGCAGATCGAGTCCACGCTTAGGCCGGGAGTCTGAGTCCACGCTGAGGCCTGGAGATCGAGTCCACGCTGAGGCCGGGAGATCGAGTCCACGCTGAGGCCGGGAGATCGAGTCCACGCTGAGGCCGGGAGATCGAGTCCACGCTGAGGCCGGGAGATCGAGTCCACGTTGAGGGGGGGGGTTCGAGTCCACGCTGATGCCGGGAGTCTGAGTCCACGCTCAGGCCGGGGGTTCGAGCCAAGGCTGAGGTCGTGAGTTCGAGTCTACGCTGAGGCCAGGAGATCGAGTCCATGCTGAGGCTGGGAGATCGTGTCCTCGCTGAGGCTGGGAGATCGAGTCCACGCTGAGGCCGGGAGATCGAGTCCACACTGCGGCTGGGAGATCGAGTCCACGCTGAGGCCGGGAGATCGAGTCCATGCTGAGGCCGGGAGATCGAGTCCACGCTGAGGCCTGGAGATCGAGTCCACACTGAGGCCGGGAGATCGAGTCCACGCTGAGGCCGGCAGATCGAGTCCACGCTGAGGCCGGGAGTTCAAGTCTACGCTGAGGCCGGGAGATCGAGTCCACACTGAGGCCGGGAGATCAAGTCTACGCTGAGGCCGGGAGATCGAGTCCACACTGAGGCCGGGAGATCAAGTCTACGCTAAGGCTGGGAATTCGAGTACACGCTGAGGTCGGGAGTTTGAGTCCACGCTGAGGCCGGGAGTCTGAGTCCACGCTGAGGCCGGGAGATCAAGTCTACGCTAAGGCTGGGAATTCGAGTACACGCTGAGGTCGGGAGTTTGAGTCCACGCTGAGGCCGGGAGTCTGAGTCCACACTGAGGCCGGGAGATCAAGTCTACGCTAAGGCTGGGAATTCGAGTACACGCTGAGGTCGGGAGTTTGTGTCCACACTGAGGCGGGAGTTCGAGTGCACACTGAGGCCAGGAGAATGAGTCCACGCTGAGGCCGGGAGATTGAGTCCACGCTGAGGCCGGGTGTCTGAGTCCACGCTGAGGCCGGGAGTTTGACCCAAGACTGAGGTGGGGAGTTCGAGTCCACGCTGAGCTTGGGTGATCGACTCCATGCTGAGGCCGGGAGATTGAGTCCACGCTGAGGCCGGGAGATTGAGTTCACGCTTAGGTTGGGAGATCAAGTCCATGCTGAGGCCGGGAGATCGAGTCCACGCTGAGGCTGGGAGATCGAGTCCACGCTGAGGCTGGGAGATCGAGTCCACGCTGAGGCCTGGAGATCGAGTCCACACTGAGGCTGGGAGATCGAGTCCACGCTGAGACCGGGAGATCGAGTCCACGTTGAGGTGGGGAGTTCGAGTCCACCCTGAGGCCGGGAGTCTGAGTCCACGCTGAGGCCGGGAATCTGAGTCCACGCTGATGCCGGGAGTCTGAGTCCACGCTGAGGCCTGGAGATCGAGTCCATGCTGAGGTTGGCAGATCGAGTCCACGCTGAGGCCGGGAGATCGAGTCCACGCTGAGGCCGGGAGATCGAGTCCACGCTGAGGCTGAGAGTCTGAGTCCACGTTGAGGCTGAGCGTCTGAGTCCACGCTGAGGTCTGGAGTTCGAGTCCACGCTGAGGCCGGGAGATCGAGTCCACACTGAGGCCGGGAGTCTGAGTCCACGCTGAGGCCTGGAGATCGAGTCCACGCTGATGCCGGGAGTTCGAGTCCACGCTGAGGCGGGCAGATCGAGTTTACGCTGAGGTCGGGAGATCGAGTCCACGCTGAGGCTGGGAGTTCAAGTCTACGCTGAGGCCTGGAGATCGAGTCCACACCGAGGTCGGGAGATCGTGTCCACGCTGAGGCTAGCAGATCGAGCCCACGCTGAGGCCGGGAGTTCAAGTCTACGCTGAGGCCGGGAGATCGAGACCACACTGAGGCCGGGAGTTTGAGTCCACGCTGAGGTCGGGAGTTTGAGTCCACGCTGAGGGCGGGAGAATGAGTCCACACTGAGGCGGGAGTTCGAGTCCACACTGAGGCCGGGAGAATGAGTCCACGCTGAGGCCGGGAGATTGAGTCCACGCTGAGGCCGGGAGATTGAGTCCACGCTGAGGCCGGGAGATTGAGTCCACGCTGAGGCCGGGAGTCTGAGTCCACGCTGAGGCCGGGAGTTTGACCCAAGGCTGAGGTGGGGAGTTCGAGTCCACGCTGAGCCTGGGTGATCGATTCCATGCTGAGGCCGGGAAATTGAGTCCACGCTGAGGCCGGGAGATCGAGTTCACGCTTAGGCTGGGAGATCATGTCCATGCTGAGGCCGGGAGATCGAGTCCACGCTGAGGCTGGGAGATCGAGTACTCGCTGAGGCTGGGAAATCGAGTCCACGCTGAGGCCGGGAGATCGAGTCCACACTGTGGCTGGGAGATCGAGTCCACGCTGAGGCCTGGAGATCGAGTCCACACTGAGGCTGGGAGATCGAGTCCACGCTGAGGCCGGGAGATCGAGTCCACGTTGAGGTGGGGAGTTCGAGTCCACCCTGAGGCTGGGAGTCTGAGTCCACGCGGAGGCCGGGAGTCTGAGTCCACGCTGAGGCTGGGAGATCGAGTCCACGCTGATGCCGGAAGTCGGAGTCCACGCTGAGGCTGGTAGATCGAGTCCACGCTGAGGCCGGGAGATCGAGTCCACGCTGAGGCCTGGAGATCGAGTCCACGCTGAGGGTGGCAGATCGAGTCCACACTGAGGCCGGGAGTCTGAGTCCACGCTGAGGCCTGGAGATCGGGTCCACGCTGAGGCTGGCAGATCGAGTCCACATTGAGGCCAGGAGTTCAAGTCTACGCTGAGGCCGGGAGTTCGAGTCCACGCTGAGGCCGGGAGTTTGAGTCCACGCTGAGGGCGGGAGAATGACTCCACACTGAGGCGGGAGTTCGCGTCCACACTGAGGCCGGGAGAATGAGTCCACGCTGAGGCCGGGAGAATGAGTCCACGCTGAGGCCGGGAGATCGAGTCCATGCTGAGGCCGGGAGATCGAGTCCACGTTGAGGTGGGGAGTTCGAGTCCACCCTGAGGCCGGGAGTCTGAGTCCACGCTGAGGCCGGGAATCTGAGTCCACGCTGAGGCCTGGAGATCGAGTCCATGCTGAGGTTGGCAGATCGAGTCCACGCTGAGGCCGGGAGATCGAGTCCACGCTGAGGCCGGGAGATCGAGTCCACGCTGAGGCTGAGAGTCTGAGTCCACGTTGAGGCTGAGCGTCTGAGTCCACGCTGAGGTCTGGAGTTCGAGTCCACGCTGAGGCCGGGAGATCGAGTCCACGCTGAGGCCGGGAATCTGAGTCCACGCTGATGCCGGGAGTCTGAGTCCACGCTGAGGCCTGGAGATCGAGTCCATGCTGAGGTTGGCAGATCGAGTCCACGCTGAGGCCGGGAGATCGAGTCCACGCTGAGGCCGGGAGATCGAGTCCACGCTGAGGCTGAGAGTCTGAGTCCACGTTGAGGCTGAGCGTCTGAGTCCACGCTGAGGTCTGGAGTTCGAGTCCACGCTGAGGCCGGGAGATCGAGTCCACACTGAGGCCGGGAGTCTGAGTCCACGCTGAGGCCTGGAGATCGAGTCCACGCTGATGCCGGGAGTTCGAGTCCACGCTGAGGCGGGCAGATCGAGTTTACGCTGAGGTCGGGAGATCGAGTCCACGCTGAGGCTGGGAGTTCAAGTCTACGCTGAGGCCTGGAGATCGAGTCCACACCGAGGTCGGGAGATCGAGTCCACGCTGAGGCTAGCAGATCGAGCCCACGCTGAGGCCGGGAGTTCAAGTCTACGCTGAGGCCGGGAGATCGAGACCACACTGAGGCCGGGAGTTTGAGTCCACGCTGAGGTCGGGAGTTTGAGTCCACGCTGAGGGCGGGAGAATGAGTCCACACTGAGGCGGGAGTTCGAGTCCACACTGAGGCCGGGAGAATGAGTCCACGCTGAGGCCGGGAGATTGAGTCCACGCTGAGGCCGGGAGATTGAGTCCACGCTGAGGCCGGGAGATTGAGTCCACGCTGAGGCCGGGAGTCTGAGTCCACGCTGAGGCCGGGAGTTTGACCCAAGGCTGAGGTGGGGAGTTCGAGTCCACGCTGAGCCTGGGTGATCGATTCCATGCTGAGGCCGGGAAATTGAGTCCACGCTGAGGCCGGGAGATCGAGTTCACGCTTAGGCTGGGAGATCGAGTCCACGCTGATGCTGGGAGTCTGAGTCCACGCTGAGGCCGGAAGATCGAGTCCACGTTGAGGTGGGGAGTTCGAGTCCACCCTGAGGCCGGGAGTCTGAGTCCACCCTGAGGCCGGGAGTCTGAGTCCACGCTGAGGCCTGGAGATCGAGTCCACGCTGATGCCGGGAGTCTGAGTCCACGCCGAGGCTGGGAGATCGAGTCCACGCTGAGGCTGGGAGATCGAGTCCACGCTGATGCCGGAAGTCGGAGTCCACGCTGAGGCTGGCAGATCGAGTCCACGCTTAGGCCGGGAGTCTGAGTCCACGCTGAGGCCTGGAGATCGAGTCCACGCTGAGGCCGGGAGATCGAGTCCACGCTGAGGCCGGGAGATCGAGTCCACGCTGAGGCCGGGAGATCGAGTCCACGCTGAGGCCGGGAGATCGAGTCCACGTTGAGGGGGGGGGTTCGAGTCCACGCTGATGCCGGGAGTCTGAGTCCACGCTCAGGCCGGGGGTTCGAGCCAAGGCTGAGGTCGTGAGTTCGAGTCTACGCTGAGGCCAGGAGATCGAGTCCATGCTGAGGCTGGGAGATCGTGTCCTCGCTGAGGCTGGGAGATCGAGTCCACGCTGAGGCCGGGAGATCGAGTCCACACTGCGGCTGGGAGATCGAGTCCACGCTGAGGCCGGGAGATCGAGTCCATGCTGAGGCCGGGAGATCGAGTCCACGCTGAGGCCTGGAGATCGAGTCCACACTGAGGCCGGGAGATCGAGTCCACGCTGAGGCCGGCAGATCGAGTCCACGCTGAGGCCGGGAGTTCAAGTCTACGCTGAGGCCGGGAGATCGAGTCCACACTGAGGCCGGGAGATCAAGTCTACGCTGAGGCCGGGAGATCGAGTCCACACTGAGGCCGGGAGATCAAGTCTACGCTAAGGCTGGGAATTCGAGTACACGCTGAGGTCGGGAGTTTGAGTCCACGCTGAGGCCGGGAGTCTGAGTCCACGCTGAGGCCGGGAGATCAAGTCTACGCTAAGGCTGGGAATTCGAGTACACGCTGAGGTCGGGAGTTTGAGTCCACGCTGAGGCCGGGAGTCTGAGTCCACACTGAGGCCGGGAGATCAAGTCTACGCTAAGGCTGGGAATTCGAGTACACGCTGAGGTCGGGAGTTTGTGTCCACACTGAGGCGGGAGTTCGAGTGCACACTGAGGCCAGGAGAATGAGTCCACGCTGAGGCCGGGAGATTGAGTCCACGCTGAGGCCGGGTGTCTGAGTCCACGCTGAGGCCGGGAGTTTGACCCAAGACTGAGGTGGGGAGTTCGAGTCCACGCTGAGCTTGGGTGATCGACTCCATGCTGAGGCCGGGAGATTGAGTCCACGCTGAGGCCGGGAGATTGAGTTCACGCTTAGGTTGGGAGATCAAGTCCATGCTGAGGCCGGGAGATCGAGTCCACGCTGAGGCTGGGAGATCGAGTCCACGCTGAGGCTGGGAGATCGAGTCCACGCTGAGGCCTGGAGATCGAGTCCACACTGAGGCTGGGAGATCGAGTCCACGCTGAGACCGGGAGATCGAGTCCACGTTGAGGTGGGGAGTTCGAGTCCACCCTGAGGCCGGGAGTCTGAGTCCACGCTGAGGCCGGGAATCTGAGTCCACGCTGATGCCGGGAGTCTGAGTCCACGCTGAGGCCTGGAGATCGAGTCCATGCTGAGGTTGGCAGATCGAGTCCACGCTGAGGCCGGGAGATCGAGTCCACGCTGAGGCCGGGAGATCGAGTCCACGCTGAGGCTGAGAGTCTGAGTCCACGTTGAGGCTGAGCGTCTGAGTCCACGCTGAGGTCTGGAGTTCGAGTCCACGCTGAGGCCGGGAGATCGAGTCCACACTGAGGCCGGGAGTCTGAGTCCACGCTGAGGCCTGGAGATCGAGTCCACGCTGATGCCGGGAGTTCGAGTCCACGCTGAGGCGGGCAGATCGAGTTTACGCTGAGGTCGGGAGATCGAGTCCACGCTGAGGCTGGGAGTTCAAGTCTACGCTGAGGCCTGGAGATCGAGTCCACACCGAGGTCGGGAGATCGTGTCCACGCTGAGGCTAGCAGATCGAGCCCACGCTGAGGCCGGGAGTTCAAGTCTACGCTGAGGCCGGGAGATCGAGACCACACTGAGGCCGGGAGTTTGAGTCCACGCTGAGGTCGGGAGTTTGAGTCCACGCTGAGGGCGGGAGAATGAGTCCACACTGAGGCGGGAGTTCGAGTCCACACTGAGGCCGGGAGAATGAGTCCACGCTGAGGCCGGGAGATTGAGTCCACGCTGAGGCCGGGAGATTGAGTCCACGCTGAGGCCGGGAGATTGAGTCCACGCTGAGGCCGGGAGTCTGAGTCCACGCTGAGGCCGGGAGTTTGACCCAAGGCTGAGGTGGGGAGTTCGAGTCCACGCTGAGCCTGGGTGATCGATTCCATGCTGAGGCCGGGAAATTGAGTCCACGCTGAGGCCGGGAGATCGAGTTCACGCTTAGGCTGGGAGATCATGTCCATGCTGAGGCCGGGAGATCGAGTCCACGCTGAGGCTGGGAGATCGAGTACTCGCTGAGGCTGGGAAATCGAGTCCACGCTGAGGCCGGGAGATCGAGTCCACACTGTGGCTGGGAGATCGAGTCCACGCTGAGGCCTGGAGATCGAGTCCACACTGAGGCTGGGAGATCGAGTCCACGCTGAGGCCGGGAGATCGAGTCCACGTTGAGGTGGGGAGTTCGAGTCCACCCTGAGGCTGGGAGTCTGAGTCCACGCGGAGGCCGGGAGTCTGAGTCCACGCTGAGGCTGGGAGATCGAGTCCACGCTGATGCCGGAAGTCGGAGTCCACGCTGAGGCTGGTAGATCGAGTCCACGCTGAGGCCGGGAGATCGAGTCCACGCTGAGGCCTGGAGATCGAGTCCACGCTGAGGGTGGCAGATCGAGTCCACACTGAGGCCGGGAGTCTGAGTCCACGCTGAGGCCTGGAGATCGGGTCCACGCTGAGGCTGGCAGATCGAGTCCACATTGAGGCCAGGAGTTCAAGTCTACGCTGAGGCCGGGAGTTCGAGTCCACGCTGAGGCCGGGAGTTTGAGTCCACGCTGAGGGCGGGAGAATGACTCCACACTGAGGCGGGAGTTCGCGTCCACACTGAGGCCGGGAGAATGAGTCCACGCTGAGGCCGGGAGAATGAGTCCACGCTGAGGCCGGGAGATCGAGTCCATGCTGAGGCCGGGAGATCGAGTCCACGTTGAGGTGGGGAGTTCGAGTCCACGTTGAGGCCGGGAGTCTGAGTCCACGCTGAGGCCTGGAGATCGTGTCCTCGCTGAGGCTGGGAGATCGAGTCCACGCTGAGGCCGGGAGATCGAGTCCACACTGTGGCTGGGAGATCGAGTCCACGCTGAGGCCGGGAGATCGAGTCCATGCTGAGGCCGGGAGATCGGGTCCACGCTGATGCTGGGAGTCTGAGTCCACGCTGAGGCCGAAAGATCGAGTCCACGTTGAGGTGGGGAGTTCGAGTCCACGCTGAGGCCGGGAGTTTGAGTCCACGCTGAGGGCGGGAGAATGAGTCCACACTGAGGCGGGAGTTCGAGTCCAAACTGAGGCCGGGAGAATGAGTCCACGCTGAGGCCGGGAGATCGAGTCCATGCTGAGGCCGGGAGATCGAGTCCACGCTGAGGGCGGGAGAATGAGTCCACACTGAGGCGGGAGTTCGAGTCCACACTGAGGCCGGGAGAATGAGTCCACGCTGAGGCCGGGAGATTGAGTCCACGCTGAGGCCGGGAGATTGAGTCCACGCTGAGGCCGGGAGATTGAGTCCACGCTGAGGCCGGGAGTCTGAGTCCACGCTGAGGCCGGGAGTTTGACCCAAGGCTGAGGTGGGGAGTTCGAGTCCACGCTGAGCCTGGGTGATCGATTCCATGCTGAGGCCGGGAAATTGAGTCCACGCTGAGGCCGGGAGATCGAGTTCACGCTTAGGCTGGGAGATCGAGTCCACGCTGATGCTGGGAGTCTGAGTCCACGCTGAGGCCGGAAGATCGAGTCCACGTTGAGGTGGGGAGTTCGAGTCCACCCTGAGGCCGGGAGTCTGAGTCCACGCTGATGCCGGGAGTCTGAGTCCACGCCGAGGCTGGGAGATCGAGTCCACGCTGAGGCTGGGAGATCGAGTCCACGCTGATGCCGGAAGTCGGAGTCCACGCTGAGGCTGGCAGATCGAGTCCACGCTTAGGCCGGGAGTCTGAGTCCACGCTGAGGCCTGGAGATCGAGTCCACGCTGAGGCCGGGAGATCGAGTCCACGCTGAGGCCGGGAGATCGAGTCCACGCTGAGGCCGGGAGATCGAGTCCACGCTGAGGCCGGGAGATCGAGTCCACGTTGAGGGGGGGGGTTCGAGTCCACGCTGATGCCGGGAGTCTGAGTCCACGCTCAGGCCGGGGGTTCGAGCCAAGGCTGAGGTCGTGAGTTCGAGTCTACGCTGAGGCCAGGAGATCGAGTCCATGCTGAGGCTGGGAGATCGTGTCCTCGCTGAGGCTGGGAGATCGAGTCCACGCTGAGGCCGGGAGATCGAGTCCACACTGCGGCTGGGAGATCGAGTCCACGCTGAGGCCGGGAGATCGAGTCCATGCTGAGGCCGGGAGATCGAGTCCACGCTGAGGCCTGGAGATCGAGTCCACACTGAGGCCGGGAGATCGAGTCCACGCTGAGGCCGGCAGATCGAGTCCACGCTGAGGCCGGGAGTTCAAGTCTACGCTGAGGCCGGGAGATCGAGTCCACACTGAGGCCGGGAGATCAAGTCTACGCTGAGGCCGGGAGATCGAGTCCACACTGAGGCCGGGAGATCAAGTCTACGCTAAGGCTGGGAATTCGAGTACACGCTGAGGTCGGGAGTTTGAGTCCACGCTGAGGCCGGGAGTCTGAGTCCACGCTGAGGCCGGGAGATCAAGTCTACGCTAAGGCTGGGAATTCGAGTACACGCTGAGGTCGGGAGTTTGAGTCCACGCTGAGGCCGGGAGTCTGAGTCCACACTGAGGCCGGGAGATCAAGTCTACGCTAAGGCTGGGAATTCGAGTACACGCTGAGGTCGGGAGTTTGTGTCCACACTGAGGCGGGAGTTCGAGTGCACACTGAGGCCAGGAGAATGAGTCCACGCTGAGGCCGGGAGATTGAGTCCACGCTGAGGCCGGGTGTCTGAGTCCACGCTGAGGCCGGGAGTTTGACCCAAGACTGAGGTGGGGAGTTCGAGTCCACGCTGAGCTTGGGTGATCGACTCCATGCTGAGGCCGGGAGATTGAGTCCACGCTGAGGCCGGGAGATTGAGTTCACGCTTAGGTTGGGAGATCAAGTCCATGCTGAGGCCGGGAGATCGAGTCCACGCTGAGGCTGGGAGATCGAGTCCACGCTGAGGCTGGGAGATCGAGTCCACGCTGAGGCCTGGAGATCGAGTCCACACTGAGGCTGGGAGATCGAGTCCACGCTGAGACCGGGAGATCGAGTCCACGTTGAGGTGGGGAGTTCGAGTCCACCCTGAGGCCGGGAGTCTGAGTCCACGCTGAGGCCGGGAATCTGAGTCCACGCTGATGCCGGGAGTCTGAGTCCACGCTGAGGCCTGGAGATCGAGTCCATGCTGAGGTTGGCAGATCGAGTCCACGCTGAGGCCGGGAGATCGAGTCCACGCTGAGGCCGGGAGATCGAGTCCACGCTGAGGCTGAGAGTCTGAGTCCACGTTGAGGCTGAGCGTCTGAGTCCACGCTGAGGTCTGGAGTTCGAGTCCACGCTGAGGCCGGGAGATCGAGTCCACACTGAGGCCGGGAGTCTGAGTCCACGCTGAGGCCTGGAGATCGAGTCCACGCTGATGCCGGGAGTTCGAGTCCACGCTGAGGCGGGCAGATCGAGTTTACGCTGAGGTCGGGAGATCGAGTCCACGCTGAGGCTGGGAGTTCAAGTCTACGCTGAGGCCTGGAGATCGAGTCCACACCGAGGTCGGGAGATCGTGTCCACGCTGAGGCTAGCAGATCGAGCCCACGCTGAGGCCGGGAGTTCAAGTCTACGCTGAGGCCGGGAGATCGAGACCACACTGAGGCCGGGAGTTTGAGTCCACGCTGAGGTCGGGAGTTTGAGTCCACGCTGAGGGCGGGAGAATGAGTCCACACTGAGGCGGGAGTTCGAGTCCACACTGAGGCCGGGAGAATGAGTCCACGCTGAGGCCGGGAGATTGAGTCCACGCTGAGGCCGGGAGATTGAGTCCACGCTGAGGCCGGGAGATTGAGTCCACGCTGAGGCCGGGAGTCTGAGTCCACGCTGAGGCCGGGAGTTTGACCCAAGGCTGAGGTGGGGAGTTCGAGTCCACGCTGAGCCTGGGTGATCGATTCCATGCTGAGGCCGGGAAATTGAGTCCACGCTGAGGCCGGGAGATCGAGTTCACGCTTAGGCTGGGAGATCATGTCCATGCTGAGGCCGGGAGATCGAGTCCACGCTGAGGCTGGGAGATCGAGTACTCGCTGAGGCTGGGAAATCGAGTCCACGCTGAGGCCGGGAGATCGAGTCCACACTGTGGCTGGGAGATCGAGTCCACGCTGAGGCCTGGAGATCGAGTCCACACTGAGGCTGGGAGATCGAGTCCACGCTGAGGCCGGGAGATCGAGTCCACGTTGAGGTGGGGAGTTCGAGTCCACCCTGAGGCTGGGAGTCTGAGTCCACGCGGAGGCCGGGAGTCTGAGTCCACGCTGAGGCTGGGAGATCGAGTCCACGCTGATGCCGGAAGTCGGAGTCCACGCTGAGGCTGGTAGATCGAGTCCACGCTGAGGCCGGGAGATCGAGTCCACGCTGAGGCCTGGAGATCGAGTCCACGCTGAGGGTGGCAGATCGAGTCCACACTGAGGCCGGGAGTCTGAGTCCACGCTGAGGCCTGGAGATCGGGTCCACGCTGAGGCTGGCAGATCGAGTCCACATTGAGGCCAGGAGTTCAAGTCTACGCTGAGGCCGGGAGTTCGAGTCCACGCTGAGGCCGGGAGTTTGAGTCCACGCTGAGGGCGGGAGAATGACTCCACACTGAGGCGGGAGTTCGCGTCCACACTGAGGCCGGGAGAATGAGTCCACGCTGAGGCCGGGAGAATGAGTCCACGCTGAGGCCGGGAGATCGAGTCCATGCTGAGGCCGGGAGATCGAGTCCACGTTGAGGTGGGGAGTTCGAGTCCACGTTGAGGCCGGGAGTCTGAGTCCACGCTGAGGCCTGGAGATCGTGTCCTCGCTGAGGCTGGGAGATCGAGTCCACGCTGAGGCCGGGAGATCGAGTCCACACTGTGGCTGGGAGATCGAGTCCACGCTGAGGCCGGGAGATCGAGTCCATGCTGAGGCCGGGAGATCGGGTCCACGCTGATGCTGGGAGTCTGAGTCCACGCTGAGGCCGAAAGATCGAGTCCACGTTGAGGTGGGGAGTTCGAGTCCACGCTGAGGCCGGGAGTTTGAGTCCACGCTGAGGGCGGGAGAATGAGTCCACACTGAGGCGGGAGTTCGAGTCCAAACTGAGGCCGGGAGAATGAGTCCACGCTGAGGCCGGGAGATCGAGTCCATGCTGAGGCCGGGAGATCGAGTCCACGTTGAGGTGGGGAGTTCGAGTCCACGTTGAGGCCGGGAGTCTGAGTCCACGCTGAGGCCGGGAGATCGAGTCCACGCTGAGGCCGGGAGACCGAGTCCACGCTGAGGCTGAGAGTCTGAGTCCACGTTGAGGCTGAGCGTCTGAGTCCACGCTGAGGTCTGGAGTTCGAGTCCACGCTGAGGCCGGGAGATCGAGTCCACACTGAGGCCGGGAGTCTGAGTCCACGCTGAGGCCTGGAGATCGAGTCCACGCTGATGCCGGGAGTTCGAGTCCACGCTGAGGCGGGCAGATCGAGTTCACGCTGAGGTCGGGAGATCGAGTCCACGCTGAGGCTGGGAGTTCAAGTCTACGCTGAGGCCTGGAGATCGAGTCCACACCGAGGTCGGGAGATCGAGTCCACGCTGAGGCTAGCAGATCGAGCCCACGCTGAGGCCGGGAGTTCAAGTCTACGCTGAGGCCGGGAGAATGAGTCCACGCTGAGGCCGGGAGATCGAGTCCACGCTGAGGCCTGGAGATCGAGTCCACACTGTGGCTGGGAGATCGAGTCCACGCTGAGGCCGGCAGATCGAGTCCATGCTAAGGCCGGGAGATCGAGTCCACGCTGATGCCGGGAGTCTGAGTCCACGTTGATGCCGGGAGTCTGAGTCCACGCCGAGGCTGGGAGATCGAGTCCACGCTGAGGCTGGTAGATCGAGTCCACGCTGAGGCCGGGAGATCGAGTCCACGCTGAGGCCTGGAGATCGAGTCCACGCTGAGGGTGGCAGATCGAGTCCACGCTTAGGCCGGGAGTCTGAGTCCACGCTGAGGCCGGGAGTCTTAGTCCACGCTGAGGCCGGGAGATTGAGTCCACGCTGAGGCCGGGAGATCGAGTCCACGCTGAGGCCGGGAGATCGAGTCCACGCTGAGGCCGGGAGATCGAGTCCACGTTGAGGTGGGGGGTTCGAGTCCACGCTGATGCCGGGAGTCTGAGTCCACGCTCAGGCCGGGGGTTCGAGCCAAGGCTGAGGTCGGGAGTTCGAGTCTACGCTGAGGCCGGGAGATCGAGTCCATGCTGAGGCTGGGAGATCGTGTCCTCGCTGAGGCTGGGAGATCGAGTCCACGCTGAGGCCGGGAGATCGAGTCCACACTGCGGCTGGGAGATCGAGTCCACGCTGAGGCCGGGAGATCGAGTCCATGCTGAGGCCGGGAGATCGAGTCCACGCTGAGGCCTGGAGATCGAGTCCACACTGAGGCCGGGAGATCGAGTCCACGCTGAGGCCGGCAGATCGAGTCCACGCTGAGGCCGGAAGTTCAAGTCTACGCTGAGGCCGGGAGATCGAGTCCACACTGAGGCCGGGAGATCAAGTCTACGCTGAGGCCGGGAGATCGAGTCCACACTGAGGCCGGGAGATCAAGTCTACGCTAAGGCTGGGAATTCGAGTACACGCTGAGGTCGGGAGTTTGAGTCCACGCTGAGGCCGGGAGTCTGAGTCCACACTGAGGCCGGGAGATCAAGTCTACGCTAAGGCTGGGAATTTAGTACACGCTGAGGTCGGGAGTTTGAGTCCACGCTGAGGCCGGGAGTCTGAGTCCACGCTGAGGCCGGGAGATCAAGTCTACGCTAAGGCTGGGAATTCGAGTACACGCTGAGGTCGGGAGTTTGAGTCCACGCTGAGGCCGGGAGTCTGAGTCCACACTGAGGCCGGGAGATCAAGTCTACGCTAAGGCTGGGAATTCGAGTACACGCTGAGGTCGGGAGTTTGTGTCCACACTGAGGCGGGAGTTCGAGTGCACACTGAGGCCGGAAGAATGAGTCCACGCTGAGGCCGGGAGATTGAGTCCACGCTGAGGCCGGGTGTCTGAGTCCACGCTGAGGCCGGGAGTTTGACCCAAGACTGAGGTGGGGAGTTCGAGTCCACGCTGAGCTTGGGTGATCGACTCCATGCTGAGGCCGGGAGATTGAGTCCACGCTGAGGCCGGGAGATTGAGTTCACGCTTAGGTTGGGAGATCAAGTCCATGCTGAGGCCGGGAGATCGAGTCCACGCTGAGGCTGGGAGATCGGGTCCACGCTGAGGCTGGGAGATCGAGTCCACGCTGAGGCCTGGAGATCGAGTCCACACTGAGGCTGGGAGATCGAGTCCACGCTGAGACCGGGAGATCGAGTCCACGTTGAGGTGGGGAGTTCGAGTCCACCCTGAGGCCGGGAGTCTGAGTCCACGCTGAGGCCGGGAATCTGAGTCCACGCTGATGCCGGGAGTCTGAGTCCACGCTGAGGCCTGGAGATCGAGTCCATGCTGAGGTTGGCAGATCGAGTCCACGCTGAGGCCGGGAGATCGAGTCCACGCTGAGGCCGGGAGATCGAGTCCACGCTGAGGCTGAGAGTCTGAGTCCACGTTGAGGCTGAGCGTCTGAGTCCACGCTGAGGTCTGGAGTTCGAGTCCACGCTGAGGCCGGGAGATCGAGTCCACACTGAGGCCGGGAGTCTGAGTCTACGCTGAGGCCTGGAGATCGAGTCCACGCTGATGCCGGGAGTTCGAGTCCACGCTGAGGCGGGCAGATCGAGTTTACGCTGAGGTCGGGAGATCGAGTCCACGCTGAGGCTGGGAGTTCAAGTCTACGCTGAGGCCTGGAGATCGAGTCCACACCGAGGTCGGGAGATCGAGTCCACGCTGAGGCTAGCAGATCGAGCCCACGCTGAGGCCGGGAGTTCAAGTCTACGCTGAGGCCGGGAGATCGAGACCACACTGAGGCCGGGAGTTTGAGTCCACGCTGAGGTCGGGAGTTTGAGTCCACGCTGAGGGCGGGAGAATGAGTCCACACTGAGGCGGGAGTTCGAGTCCACACTGAGGCCGGGAGAATGAGTCCACGCTGAGGCCGGGAGATTGAGTCCACGCTGAGGCCGGGAGATTGAGTCCACGCTGAGGCCGGGAGATTGAGTCCGCTGAGGCCGGGAGTCTGAGTCCACGCTGAGGCCGGGAGTTTGACCCAAGGCTGAGGTGGGGAGTTCGAGTCCACGCTGAGCCTGGGTGATCGATTCCATGCTGAGGCCGGGAAATTGAGTCCACGCTGAGGCCGGGAGATCGAGTTCACGCTGAGGCTGGGAGATCGAGTACTCGCTGAGGCTGGGAAATCGAGTACTCGCTGAGGCTGGGAAATCGAGTCCACGCTGAGGCCGGGAGATCGAGTCCACACTGTGGCTGGGAGATCGAGTCCACACTGAGGCCTGGAGATCGAGTCCACACTGAGGCTGGGAGATCGAGTCCACGCTGAGGCCGGGAGATCGAGTCCACGTTGAGGTGGGGAGTTCGAGTCCACCCTGAGGCTGGGAGTCTGAGTCCACGCGGAGGCCGGGAGTCTGAGTCCACGCTGATGCCGGGAGTCTGAGTCCACGCTGAGGCTGGGAGATCGAGTCCACGCTGATGCCGGAAGTCGGAGTCCACGCTGAGGCTGGTAGATCGAGTCCACGCTGAGGCCGGGAGATCGAGTCCACGCTGAGGCCTGGAGATCGAGTCCACGCTGAGGGTGGCAGATCGAGTCCACACTGAGGCCGGGAGTCTGAGTCCACGCTGAGGCCTGGAGATCGAGTCCACGCTGAGGCTGGCAGATCGAGTCCACATTGAGGCCAGGAGTTCAAGTCTACGCTGAGGCCGGGAGTTCGAGTCCACGCTGAGGCCGGGAGTTTGAGTCCACGCTGAGGGCGGGAGAATGACTCCACACTGAGGCGGGAGTTCGCGTCCACACTGAGGCCGGGAGAATGAGTCCACGCTGAGGCCGGGAGAATGAGTCCACGCTGAGGCCGGGAGATCGAGTCCATGCTGAGGCCGGGAGATCGAGTCCACGTTGAGGTGGGGAGTTCGAGTCCACGTTGAGGCCGGGAGTCTGAGTCCACGCTGAGGCCTGGAGATCGTGTCCTCGCTGAGGCTGGGAGATCGAGTCCACGCTGAGGCCGGGAGATCGAGTCCACACTGTGGCTGGGAGATCGAGTCCACGCTGAGGCCGGGAGATCGAGTCCATGCTGAGGCCGGGAGATCGGGTCCACGCTGATGCTGGGAGTCTGAGTCCACGCTGAGGCCGAAAGATCGAGTCCACGTTGAGGTGGGGAGTTCGAGTCCACGCTGAGGCCGGGAGTTTGAGTCCACGCTGAGGGCGGGAGAATGAGTCCACACTGAGGCGGGAGTTCGAGTCCAAACTGAGGCCGGGAGAATGAGTCCACACTGAGGCCGGGAGATCGAGTCCATGCTGAGGCCGGGAGATCGAGTCCACGTTGAGGTGGGGAGTTCGAGTCCACGCTGAGGCCGGGAGTTTGAGTCCACGCTGAGGGCGGGAGAATGAGTCCACACTGAGGCGGGAGTTCGAGTCCACGCTGAGGCCGGGAGAATGAGTCCACGCTGAGGCCGGGAGATTGAGTCCACGCTGAGGCCGGGAGATCGAGTCCATGCTGAGGCCGGGAGATCGAGTCCACGTTGAGGTGGGGAGTTCGAGTCCACGTTGAGGCCGGGAGTCTGAGTCCATGCTGAGGCTGAGAGTCTGAGTCCACGCTGAGGCCGGGAGATCGAGTCCACACTGAGGCCGGGAGTTTGAGTCCATGCTGAGGTCGGGAGTTTGAGTCCACGCTGAGGGCGGGAGAATGAGTCCACACTGAGGCGGGAGTTCGAGTCCACACTGAGTCCGGGAGAATGAGTCCACGCTGAGGCCGGGAGATAGAGTCCATGCTGAGGCCGGGAGATTGAGTCCACGCTGAGGCCGGGAGATCGAGTCCATGCTGAGGCCGGGAGATCGAGTCCACGTTGAGGTGGGGAGTTCGAGTCCACGTTGAGGCCGGGAGTCTGAGTCCAAGCTGAGGCTGGGAGATCGAGTCCACGCTGAGGCTGGGAGATCGAGTCCACGCTGATGCCGGACGTCGGAGTCCACGCTGAGGCTGGTAGATCGAGTCCACGCTAAGGCTGGGAGATCGAGTCCATGTTGAGGTGGGGGGTTCGAGTCCACGCTGATGCCGGGAGTCTGAGTCCACGCTCAGGCCAGGGGTTCGAGCAAGGCTGAGGTCGGGAGTTCGAGTCCACGCTGAGGCTGGGAGATCGTGTCCTCGCTGTGGCTGGGAGATCGAGTCCACGCTGATGCCGGGAGATCAAGTCCACACTGTGGCTGGGAGATCGAGTCCACGCTGAGGCCGGCAGATCGAGTCCATGCTGAGGCCGGGAGATCGAGTCCACGCTGATGCTGGGAGTCTGAGTCCACGCTGAGGCCGGAAGATCGAGTCCACGTTGAGGTGGGGAGTTCGAGTCCACCCTGAGGCCGGGAGTCTGAGTCCACGCTGAGGCCGGGAGTCTGAGTCCACGCTGATGCCGGGAGTCTGAGTCCACGCTGAGGCCGGGAGATCGAGTCCACGCTGAGACCTGGAGATCGAGTCCACGCTGAGGGTGGCAGATCGAGTCCACGCTGAGGCCGGGAGTCTGAGTCCACGCTGAGGCCTGGAGATCGAGTCCACACTGAGGCCGGGAGATCGAGTCCACGCTGAGGCTGGCAGATCGAGTCCACATTGAGGCCGGGAGGTCAAGTCTACGCTGAGGCCGCGAGTTC
Source organism: Chiloscyllium plagiosum (assembly GCF_037043375.1). Lineage (NCBI taxonomy): Eukaryota > Metazoa > Chordata > Chondrichthyes > Orectolobiformes > Hemiscylliidae > Chiloscyllium > Chiloscyllium plagiosum. The sequence goes on along the minus strand of NW_028270146.1, from coordinate 91,428,826 downwards.
GAGTCCACGCTGAGGCCGGGAGTTTGAGTCCACGCTGAGGGCGGGAGAATGACTCCACACTGAGGCGGGAGTTCGAGTCCAAACTGAGGCCGGGAGAATGAGTCCACACTGAGGCCGGGAGATCGAGTCCATGCTGAGGCCGGGAGATCGAGTCCACGTTGAGGTGGGGAGTTCGAGTCCACAGTGAGGCCGGGAGTTTGAGTCCACGCTGAGGGCGGGAGAATGAGTCCACACTGAGGCGGGAGTTCGAGTCCACACTGAGGCCGGGAGAATGAGTCCACGCTGAGGCCGGGAGATTGAGTCCACGCTGAGGCCGGGAGATCGAGTCCATGCTGAGGCCGGGAGATCGAGTCCACGTTGAGGTGGGGAGTTCGAGTCCACGTTGAGGCCGGGAGTCTGAGTCCATGCTGAGGCTGAGAGTCTGAGTCCACGCTGAGGCCGGGAGATCGAGTCCACGCTGAGGCCGGGAGATCGAGTCCACGTTGAGGTGGGGGGTTCGAGTCCACGCTGATGCCGGGAGTCTGAGTCCACGCTCAGGCCGGGGGTTCGAGCCAAGGCTGAGGTCGGGAGTTCGAGTCTACGCTGAGGCCGGGAGATCGAGTCCATGCTGAGGCTGGGAGATCGTGTCCTCGCTGAGGCTGGGAGATCGAGTCCACGCTGAGGCCGGGAGATCGAGTCCACACTGTGGCTGGGAGATCGAGTCCACGCTGAGGTCGGGAGTTTGAGTCCACGCTGAGGGCGGGAGAATCAGTCCACACTGAGGCGGGAGTTCGAGTCCACACTGAGGCCGGGAGAATGAGTCCACGCTGAGGCCGGGAGATTGAGTCCACGCTGAGGCCGGGAGATTGAGTCCACGCTGAGGCCGGGAGTCAGAGTCCATGCTGAGGCCGGGAGTTTGACCCAAGGCTGAGGTGGGGAGTTCGAGTCCACGCTGAGGCTGGGAGATCGAGTCCACGCTGAGGCTGGGAGATCGAGTCCACGCTGAGGCCTGGAGATCGAGTCCACACTGAGGCTGGGAGATCGAGTCCACGCTGAGACCGGGAGATCGAGTCCACGTTGAGGTGGGGAGTTCGAGTCCACCCTGAGGCCGGGAGTCTGAGTCCACGCTGATGCCGGGAGTCTGAGTCCACGCTGAGGCCGGGAATTTGAGTCCACGCTGATGCCGGGAGTCTGAGTCCACGCTGAGGCCTGGAGATCGAGTCCATGCTGAGGTTGGCAGATCGAGTCCACGCTGAGGCCGGGAGATCGAGTCCACGCTGAGGCCGGGAGTTCGAATCCACATTGAGGCTGGGAGAACGAGTCCACGCTGAGGCCAGGAGTTTGACCCAAGGCTGAGGTGGGGAGTTCGAGTCCACGTTGAGGTGGGGAGTTCGAGTCCACGCTGAGGCCTGGAGATCGAGTCCACGCTGAGGCTGAGAGTCTGAGTCCACGTTGAGGCTGAGCGTCTGAGTCCACGCTGATGCCGGAAGTCTGAGTCCTCGCTGAGGCCTGGAGATCGAGTCCACGCTGAGGTCGGGAGTTCGAGTTCACGCTGAGGCTGGCAGATCGAGTCTACGCTGAGGTCGGGAGATCGAGTCCACGCTGAGGCTAGGAGTTCAAGTCTATGCTGAGGCCTGGAGATCGAGTCCACGCTGAGGTCGGGAGTTCGAGTTCACGCTGAGGCTGGCAGATCGAGTCTACGCTGAGGTCGGGAGATCGAGTCCACGCTGAGGCTAGGAGTTCAAGTCTACGCTGAGGCCTGGAGATCGAGTCCACACTGAGGTCGGGAGATCGAGTCCACGCTGAGGCTAGCAGATCGAGTCCACGCTCAGGCCGGGAGTTCAAGTCTACGCTGAGGCCGGGAGATCGAGTCCACACTGAGGCCGGGAGTTTGAGTCCACACTGAGGCCGGGAGAATGAGTCCACGCTGAGGCCGGGAGATTGAGTCCACGCTGAGGCCGGGAGATTGAGTCCACGCTGAGGCCGGGAGTTTTACCCAAGGCTGAGGTGGGGAGTTCGAGTCCACGCTGAGCCTGGGTGATCGATTCCATGCTGAGGCCGGGAAATTGAGTCCACGCTGAGGCCGGGAGATTGAGTTCACGCTTAGGCTGGGAGATCATGTCCATGCTGAGGCCAGGAGATCGAGTCCACGCTGAGGCTGGGAGATCGAGTACTCGCTGAGGCTGGGAGATCGAGTCCACGCTGAGGCCGGGAGATCGAGTCCACACTGTGGCTGGGAGATCGAGTCCACGCTGAGGCCTGGAGATCGAGTCCACACTGAGGCTGGGAGATCGAGTCCACGCTGAGGCCGGGAGATCGAGTCCACGTTGAGGTGGGGAGTTCGAGTCCACCCTGAGGCCGGGAGTCTGAGTCCACGCTGATGCCGGGAGTCTGAGTCCACGCTGATGCCGGGAGTCTGAGTCCACGCTGAGGCCGGGAGATCGAGTCCACGCTGAGGCCGGGAGATCGAGTCCACGCTGAGGCCGGGAGATCGAGTCCACGCTGATGCCGGGAGTCCGAGTCTACGCTGAGGCCGGGAGATCGAGTCCACACTGAGGCCGGGAGTTCGAATCCACGCTGAGGCCGGGAGTTCGAATCCACGCTGAGGCTGGGAGATCCAGTCCACGCTGAGGCCGGGAGTTCGAATCCAAGCTGAGGCCGGGAGATCGAATCCACGCTGAGGCTGGGAGATCGAGTCCACGCTGAGGCCGGGAGTTCGAATCCACACTGAGGCCTGGACATCGAGTCCACACTGAGGCTGGGAGATTGAGTCCATACTGAGGTCGGGAGTTTGAGTCCACACTGAGGTCGGGAGTTTGAGTCCACGCTGAGGTCGGGAGTTTGAGGCCACGCTGAGGTCGGGAGTTTGAGTCCACACTGAGGTCGGGAGTTTGAGTCCACGCTGAGGTCGGGAGTTTGAGTCCACACTGAGGTCGGGAGCTTGAGTCCACGTTGAGGTCGGGAGTTTGAGTCCACACTGAGGTCGGGAGCTTGAGTCCACGCTGAGGTCGGGAGTTTGAGTCCACACTGAGGTCGGGAGTTCGAGTCCACACTGAGGTCGGGAGTTCAAGTCTACGCTGAGGCCGGGAGTTCGAGTCCATGCTGAGGCCGGGAGAATGAGTCCACGCTGAGGCCAGGAGTTTGACCCAAGGCTGAGGTGGGGAGTTCGAGTCCACGCTGAGGCTGGGAGATCGAGTCCATGCTGAGGCCGGGAGATTGAGTCCACGCTGAGGCCGGGAGATCGAGTCCACGTTGAGGTGGGAAGTTCGAGTCCACGCTGAGGCTGAGAGATCGAGTCCATGCTGAGGCCGGGAGTCTGAGTCCACGCTGAGGCTGAGAGTCTGAGTCCACGCTGAGGCTGAGAGTCTGAGTCCACGCTGAGGCCGGGAGATCGAGTCCACGCTGAGGCCGGGAGATCGAGTCCACGCTGAGGTCTGGAGTTCGAGTCCACGCTGAGGCCGGGAGATCGAGTCCACACTGAGGCCGGGAGTCTGAGTCCACGCTGAGGCCTGGAAATCGAGTCCACGCTGAGGCCGGGAGATCGAGTCCACGCTGAGGCCGGGAGATCAAGTCCACGCTGAGGCCGGGAGATCAAGTCCACGCTGAGGCCGGGAGATCGAGTCCACGCTGATGCCGGGAGTCCGAGTCTACGCTGAGGCCGGGAGTTCGAGTCCACACTGAGGCCGAGGAGGTTGAGTCCACGCTGAGGCCGGGAGTTCGAATCCACGCTGAGGCCTGGACATCGAGTCCACGCTGAGGCCTGGACATCGAGTCCACACTGAGGCTGGGAGATTGAGTCTACGCTGAGGCCGGGAGATCGAGTCCACGTTGAGGTGGGGAGTCTGAGTCCACGCTGAGGACGGGAATCTGAGTCCACGCTGATGCCGGGAGTCTGAGTCCACGCTGAGGCCTGGAGATCGAGTCCACGCTGAGGTCGGGAGTTCGAGTCCACGCTGAGGCTGGCAGATCGAGTCCACGCTGAGGCCGGGAGTCTGAGTCCACGCTGAGGCCGGGAGATCAAGTCCACGCTGAGGCTGGGAGATCGAGTCCACGCTGATGCCGGGAGTCCGAGTCTATGCTGAGGCCGGGAGTTCGAGTCCACACTGAGGCCGGGAGGTCGAGTCCACGCTGAGGCCGGGAGTTCGAATCCACGCTGAGGCCTGGACATCGAGTCCACGCTGAGGCCTGGACATCGAGTCCACACTGAGGCTGGGAGATTGAGTCTACGCTGAGGCCGGGAGATCGAGTCCACGTTGAGGTGGGGAGTCTGAGTCCACGCTGAGGATGGGAATCTGAGTCCACGCTGATGCCGGGAGTCTGAGTCCACGCTGAGGCCTGGAGATCGAGTCCACGCTGAGGTCGGGAGTTCGAGTCCACGCTGAGGCTGGCAGATCGAGTCCACGCTGAGGCCGGGAGATCGAGTCCACGCTGAGGCCGGGAGATCGAGTCCACGCTGAGGCCGGGAGATCGAGTCCACACTGAGGTCGGGAGTTCAAGTCTACGCTGAGGCCGGGAGTTCGAGTCCATGCTGAGGCCGGGAGAATGAGTCCACGCTGAGGCCAGGAGTTTGACCCAAGGCTGAGGTGGGGAGTTCGAGTCCACGCTGAGGCTGGGAGATCGAGTCCATGCTGAGGCCGGGAGATTGAGTCCACGCTGAGGCCGGGAGATCGAGTCCACGTTGAGGTGGGAAGTTCGAGTCCACGCTGAGGCTGAGAGATCGAGTCCATGCTGAGGCCGGGAGTCTGAGTCCACGCTGAGGCTGAGAGTCTGAGTCCACGCTGAGGCTGAGAGTCTGAGTCCACGCTGAGGCCGGGAGATCGAGTCCACGCTGAGGCCGGGAGATCGAGTCCACGCTGAGGTCTGGAGTTCGAGTCCACGCTGAGGCCGGGAGATCGAGTCCACACTGAGGCCGGGAGTCTGAGTCCACGCTGAGGCCTGGAAATCGAGTCCACGCTGAGGCCGGGAGATCGAGTCCACGCTGAGGCCGGGAGATCAAGTCCACGCTGAGGCCGGGAGATCAAGTCCACGCTGAGGCCGGGAGATCGAGTCCACGCTGATGCCGGGAGTCCGAGTCTACGCTGAGGCCGGGAGTTCGAGTCCACACTGAGGCCGAGGAGGTTGAGTCCACGCTGAGGCCGGGAGTTCGAATCCACGCTGAGGCCTGGACATCGAGTCCACGCTGAGGCCTGGACATCGAGTCCACACTGAGGCTGGGAGATTGAGTCTACGCTGAGGCCGGGAGATCGAGTCCACGTTGAGGTGGGGAGTCTGAGTCCACGCTGAGGACGGGAATCTGAGTCCACGCTGATGCCGGGAGTCTGAGTCCACGCTGAGGCCTGGAGATCGAGTCCACGCTGAGGTCGGGAGTTCGAGTCCACGCTGAGGCTGGCAGATCGAGTCCACGCTGAGGCCGGGAGTCTGAGTCCACGCTGAGGCCGGGAGATCAAGTCCACGCTGAGGCTGGGAGATCGAGTCCACGCTGATGCCGGGAGTCCGAGTCTACGCTGAGGCCGGGAGTTCGAGTCCACACTGAGGCCGGGAGGTCGAGTCCACGCTGAGGCCGGGAGTTCGAATCCACGCTGAGGCCTGGACATCGAGTCCACGCTGAGGCCTGGACATCGAGTCCACACTGAGGCTGGGAGATTGAGTCTACGCTGAGGCCGGGAGATCGAGTCCACGTTGAGGTGGGGAGTCTGAGTCCACGCTGAGGACGGGAATCTGAGTCCACGCTGATGCCGGGAGTCTGAGTCCACGCTGAGGCCTGGAGATCGAGTCCACGCTGAGGTCGGGAGTTCGAGTCCACGCTGAGGCTGGCAGATCGAGTCCACGCTGAGGCCGGGAGATCGAGTCCACGCTGAGGCCGGGAGATCGAGTCCACGCTGAGGCCGGGAGATCGAGTCCACGCTGAGTCTGGGAGTTCGAGTCCACGCTGAGGCCGGGAATTCAAGTCCACGCTGAGGCCGGGAGTTCGAATCCACGCTGAGGCCGGGAGATCGAGTCCACGCTGAGGTCGGGAGTTCGAGTCCACGCTGAGGCCGGGAGTCTGAATCCACGCTGAGGTCGGGAGTTTGAGTCCATGCTGAGGCCGGGGGTTCGAGTCCACGCTGAGGCCTGGAGATTGAGTCCACACTGAGGCCGTGAGTTCGAATCCACACTGAGGTGGAGATCGAATCCACACTCAGGTCGGGAGTTTGAGTCCATGCTGAGGTCGAGAGTTTGAGTCCACACTGAGGTCGGGAGTTTGAGTCCACACTGAGGTTGGGAGTTTGAGTCCACACTGAGGTTGGGAGTTTGAGTCCATGCTGAGGTCGAGAGTTTGAGTCCACACTGAGGTCGGGAGTTTGAGTCCACACTGAGGCCGGGAGTCTGAATCCACGCTGAGGTCGGGAGTTCGAGTCCATGCTGAGGCCGGGAGTTCGAGTCCACGCTGAGGCCTGGAGATTGAGTCCACACTGAGGCCGTGAGTTCGAATCCACACTGAGGTGGAGATCGAATCCACACTCAGGTCGGGAGTTTGAGTCCATGCTGAGGTCGAGAGTTTGAGTCCACACTGAGGTCGGGAGTTTGAGTCCACACTGAGGTCGGGAGTTTGAGTCCACACTGAGGTTGGGAGTTTGAGTCCATGCTGAGGTCGAGAGTTTGAGTCCACACTGAGGCCGGGAGTTCGAGTCCACGCTGAGGCCTGGAGATTGAGTCCACACTGAGGCCGTGAGTTCGAATCCACACTGAGGTGGAGATCGAATCCACACTCAGGTCGGGAGTTTGAGTCCATGCTGAGGTCGAGAGTTTGAGTCCACACTGAGGTCGGGAGTTTGAGTCCACATTGAGGTTGGGAGTTTGAGTCCACACTGAGGTTGGGAGTTTGAGTCCATGCTGAGGTCGAGAGTTTGAGTCCACACTGAGGTCGGGAGTTTGAGTCCACACTGTGTTCGGGAGTTTGAGTCCACACTGAGGTCGGGAGCTTGAGTCCACACTGAGGTCGGGAGTTTGAGTCCACACTGAGGTCGCGAGTTTGAGTCCACACTGAGGTCGGGAGTTTGAGTCCACACTGAGGTCGGGAGTTTGAGTCCACGCTGAGGTCGGGAGTTTGAGTCCACGTTGAGGTCGGGAGTTGGAGTCCACACTGAGGTCGGGAGTTTGAGTCCACGCTGAGGTCGGGAGCTTGAGTCCACGTTGAGGTCGGGAGTTCGAGTCCACACTGAGGTGGGGAGTTCAAGTCTACGCTGAGGCCGGGAGTTCGAGTCCACGCTGAGGCCGGGAGAAGGAGTCCACGCTGAGGCCAGGAGTTTGACCCAAAGCTGAGGTGGGGAGTTCGAGTCCACGCTGAGGCTGGGAGATCGAGTCCATGCTGAGGCCGGGAGATTGAGTCCACGCTGAGGCCGGGAGATCGAGTCCATGTTGAGGTGGGGAGTTCGAGTCCACGCTGAGGCTGGGAGATCGAGTCCATGCTGAGGCCGGGAGTCTGAGTCCACGCTGAGGCTGAGCGTCTGAGTCCACGCTGAGGCTGAGAGTCAGAGTCCACGCTGATGCCGGGAGTCTGAGTCCTCGCTGAGGCCGGGAGTCTGAGTCCACGCTGAGGCCTGGAGATCGTGTCCTCGCTGAGGCTGGGAGATCGAGTCCACGCTGAGGCCGGGAGATCGAGTCCACGCTGAGGCCTGGAGATCGTGTCCTCGCTGAGGCTGGGAGATCGAGTCCACGCTGAGGCCGGGAGATCGAGTCCACACTGTGGCTGGGAGATCGAGTCCACACTGAGGCCGGGAGATCGAGTCCATGCTGAGGCCGGGAGATCGGGTCCACGCTGATGCTGGGAGTCTGAGTCCACGCTGAGGCCGAAAGATCGAGTCCACATTGAGGCCGGGAGTTTGAGTCCACGCTGAGGGCGGGAGAATGAGTCCACACTGAGGCGGGAGTTCGAGTCCACACTGAGTCCGGGAGAATGAGTCCACGCTGAGGCCGGGAGATAGAGTCCATGCTGAGGCCGGGAGATCGAGTCCACGTTGAGGTGGGGAGTTCGAGTCCACGTTGAGGCCGGGAGTCTGAGTCCACGCTGAGGCTGGGAGATCGAGTCCACGCTGAGGCTGGGAGATCGAGTCCACGTTGAGGTGGGGGGTTCGAGTCCACGCTGATGCCGGGAGTCTGAGTCCACGCTCAGGCCAGGGGTTCGAGCAAGGCTGAGGTCGGGAGTTCGAGTCCACGCTGAGGCTGGGAGATCGTGTCCTCGCTGTGGCTGGGAGATCGAGTCCACGCTGATGCCGGGAGATCGAGTCCACACTGTGGCTGGGAGATCGAGTCCACGCTGAGGCCGGCAGATCGAGTCCATGCTGAGGCCGGGAGATCGAGTCCACGCTGATGCTGGGAGTCTGAGTCCACGCTGAGGCCGGAAGATCGAGTCCACCCTGAGGCCGGGAGTCTGAGTCCACGCTGAGGCCGGGAGTCTGAGTCCACGCTGATGCCGGGAGTTCGAGTCCACCCTGAGGCCGGGAGTCTGAGTCCACGCTGAGGCCGGGAGATCGAGTCCACGCTGATGCCGGGAGTCTGAGTCCACGCTGAGGCTGGGAGATCGAGTCCACGCTGATGCCGGACGTCAGAGTCCACGCTGAGGCTGGTAGATCGAGTCCACACTGAGGCCGGGAGATCGAGTCCACGCTGAGGCCTGGAGATCGAGTCCACGCTGAGGGTGGCAGATCGAGTCCACGCTGAGGCCGGGAGTCTGAGTCCACGCTGAGGCCTGGAGATCGAGTCCACACTGAGGCCGGGAGATCGAGTCCACGCTGAGGCTGGCAGATCGAGTCCACATTGAGGCCGGGAGTTCAAGTCTACGCTGAGGCCGGGAGTTCGAGTCCACGCTGAGGCCGGGAGTTTGAGTCCACGCTGAGGGCGGGAGAATGACTCCACACTGAGGCGGGAGTTCGAGTCCAAACTGAGGCCGGGAGAATGAGTCCACACTGAGGCCGGGAGATCGAGTCCATGCTGAGGCCGGGAGATCGAGTCCACGTTGAGGTGGGGAGTTCGAGTCCACATTGAGGCCGTGAGTTTGAGTCCACGCTGAGGGCGGGAGAATGAGTCCACACTGAGGCGGGAGTTCGAGTCCACACTGAGGCCGGGAGAATGAGTCCACGCTGAGGCCGGGAGATTGAGTCCACGCTGAGGCCGGGAGATCGAGTCCATGCTGAGGCCGGGAGATCGAGTCCACGTTGAGGTGGGGAGTTCGGGTCCACGTTGAGGCCGGGAGTCTGAGTCCATGCTGAGGCTGAGAGTCTGAGTCCACGCTGAGGCCGGGAGATCGAGTCCATGCTGAGGCCGGGAGATCGAGTCCACGTTGAGGTGGGGGGTTCGAGTCCACGCTGATGCCGGGAGTCTGAGTCCACGCTCAGGCCGGGGGTTCGAGCCAAGGCTGAGGTCGGGAGTTCGAGTCTACGCTGAGGCCGGGAGATCGAGTCCATGCTGAGGCTGGGAGATCGTGTCCTCGCTGAGGCTGGGAGATCGAGTCCACGCTGAGGCCGGGAGATCGAGTCCACACTGTGGCTGGGAGATCGAGTCCACGCTGAGGCCGGGAGATCGAGTCCATGCTGAGGCCGGGAGATCGAGTCCACGCTGATGCTGGGAGTCTGAGTCCACGCTGAGGCCTGGACATCGAGTCCACACTGTGGCTGGGAGATCGAGTCCACGCTGAGGCCGGGAGATCGAGTCCATGCTGAGGCCTGGACATCGAGTCCACACTGTGGCTGGGAGATCGAGTCCACGCTGAGGCCGGCAGATCGAGTCCATGCTGAGGCCGGGAGATCGAGTCCACGCTGATGCTGGGAGTCTGAGTCCACGCTGAGGCCGGAAGATCGAGTCCACCCTGAGGCCGGGAGTCTGAGTCCACGCTGAGGCCGGGAGTCTGAGTCCACGCTGATGCCGGGAGTTCGAGTCCACCCTGAGGCCGGGAGTCTGAGTCCACGCTGAGGCCGGGAGATCGAGTCCACGCTGATGCCGGGAGTCTGAGTCCACGCTGAGGCTGGGAGATCGAATCCACGCTGAGGCCTGGAGATCGAGTCCACGCTGAGGGTGGCAGATCGAGTCCACGCTGAGGCCGGGAGTCTGAGTCCACGCTGAGGCCTGGAGATCGAGTCCACACTGAGGCCGGGAGATCGAGTCCACGCTGAGGCTGGCAGATCGAGTCCACATTGAGGCCGGGAGTTCAAGTCTACGCTGAGGCCGGGAGTTCGAGTCCACGCTGAGGCCGGGAGTTTGAGTCCACGCTGAGGGCGGGAGAATGACTCCACACTGAGGCGGGAGTTCGAGTCCATGCTGAGGCCGGGAGATCGAGTCCACGTTGAGGTGGGGAGTTCGAGTCCACGTTGAGGCCGGGAGTCTGAGTCCATGCTGAGGCTGAGAGTCTGAGTCCACGCTGAGGCCGGGAGATCGAGTCCATGCTGAGGCCGGGAGATCGAGTCCACGCTGAGGTCGGGAGTTCGAGTCCACGCTGAGGCCGGGAGTCTGAATCCACGCTGAGGTCGGGAGTTTGAGTCCATGCTGAGGCCGGGGGTTCGAGTCCACGCTGAGGCCTGGAGATTGAGTCCACACTGAGGCCGTGAGTTCGAATCCACACTGAGGTGGAGATCGAATCCACACTCAGGTCGGGAGTTTGAGTCCATGCTGAGGTCGAGAGTTTGAGTCCACACTGAGGTCGGGAGTTTGAGTCCACACTGAGGTTGGGAGTTTGAGTCCACACTGAGGTTGGGAGTTTGAGTCCATGCTGAGGTCGAGAGTTTGAGTCCACACTGAGGTCGGGAGTTTGAGTCCACACTGAGGCCGGGAGTCTGAATCCACGCTGAGGTCGGGAGTTCGAGTCCATGCTGAGGCCGGGAGTTCGAGTCCACGCTGAGGCCTGGAGATTGAGTCCACACTGAGGCCGTGAGTTCGAATCCACACTGAGGTGGAGATCGAATCCACACTCAGGTCGGGAGTTTGAGTCCATGCTGAGGTCGAGAGTTTGAGTCCACACTGAGGTCGGGAGTTTGAGTCCACACTGAGGTCGGGAGTTTGAGTCCACACTGAGGTTGGGAGTTTGAGTCCATGCTGAGGTCGAGAGTTTGAGTCCACACTGAGGCCGGGAGTTCGAGTCCACGCTGAGGCCTGGAGATTGAGTCCACACTGAGGCCGTGAGTTCGAATCCACACTGAGGTGGAGATCGAATCCACACTCAGGTCGGGAGTTTGAGTCCATGCTGAGGTCGAGAGTTTGAGTCCACACTGAGGTCGGGAGTTTGAGTCCACATTGAGGTTGGGAGTTTGAGTCCACACTGAGGTTGGGAGTTTGAGTCCATGCTGAGGTCGAGAGTTTGAGTCCACACTGAGGTCGGGAGTTTGAGTCCACACTGTGTTCGGGAGTTTGAGTCCACACTGAGGTCGGGAGCTTGAGTCCACACTGAGGTCGGGAGTTTGAGTCCACACTGAGGTCGCGAGTTTGAGTCCACACTGAGGTCGGGAGTTTGAGTCCACACTGAGGTCGGGAGTTTGAGTCCACGCTGAGGTCGGGAGTTTGAGTCCACGTTGAGGTCGGGAGTTGGAGTCCACACTGAGGTCGGGAGTTTGAGTCCACGCTGAGGTCGGGAGCTTGAGTCCACGTTGAGGTCGGGAGTTCGAGTCCACACTGAGGTGGGGAGTTCAAGTCTACGCTGAGGCCGGGAGTTCGAGTCCACGCTGAGGCCGGGAGAAGGAGTCCACGCTGAGGCCAGGAGTTTGACCCAAAGCTGAGGTGGGGAGTTCGAGTCCACGCTGAGGCTGGGAGATCGAGTCCATGCTGAGGCCGGGAGATTGAGTCCACGCTGAGGCCGGGAGATCGAGTCCATGTTGAGGTGGGGAGTTCGAGTCCACGCTGAGGCTGGGAGATCGAGTCCATGCTGAGGCCGGGAGTCTGAGTCCACGCTGAGGCTGAGCGTCTGAGTCCACGCTGAGGCTGAGAGTCAGAGTCCACGCTGATGCCGGGAGTCTGAGTCCTCGCTGAGGCCGGGAGTCTGAGTCCACGCTGAGGCCTGGAGATCGTGTCCTCGCTGAGGCTGGGAGATCGAGTCCACGCTGAGGCCGGGAGATCGAGTCCACGCTGAGGCCTGGAGATCGTGTCCTCGCTGAGGCTGGGAGATCGAGTCCACGCTGAGGCCGGGAGATCGAGTCCACACTGTGGCTGGGAGATCGAGTCCACACTGAGGCCGGGAGATCGAGTCCATGCTGAGGCCGGGAGATCGGGTCCACGCTGATGCTGGGAGTCTGAGTCCACGCTGAGGCCGAAAGATCGAGTCCACATTGAGGCCGGGAGTTTGAGTCCACGCTGAGGGCGGGAGAATGAGTCCACACTGAGGCGGGAGTTCGAGTCCACACTGAGTCCGGGAGAATGAGTCCACGCTGAGGCCGGGAGATAGAGTCCATGCTGAGGCCGGGAGATTGAGTCCACGCTGAGGCCGGGAGATCGAGTCCATGCTGAGGCCGGGAGATCGAGTCCACGTTGAGGTGGGGAGTTCGAGTCCACGTTGAGGCCGGGAGTCTGAGTCCACGCTGAGGCTGGGAGATCGAGTCCACGCTGATGCCGGACGTCGGAGTCCACGCTGAGGCTGGTAGATCGAGTCCACGCTGAGGCTGGGAGATCGAGTCCACGTTGAGGTGGGGGGTTCGAGTCCACGCTGATGCCGGGAGTCTGAGTCCACGCTCAGGCCAGGGGTTCGAGCAAGGCTGAGGTCGGGAGTTCGAGTCCACGCTGAGGCTGGGAGATCGTGTCCTCGCTGTGGCTGGGAGATCGAGTCCACGCTGATGCCGGGAGATCGAGTCCACACTGTGGCTGGGAGATCGAGTCCACGCTGAGGCCGGCAGATCGAGTCCATGCTGAGGCCGGGAGATCGAGTCCACGCTGATGCTGGGAGTCTGAGTCCACGCTGAGGCCGGAAGATCGAGTCCACCCTGAGGCCGGGAGTCTGAGTCCACGCTGAGGCCGGGAGTCTGAGTCCACGCTGATGCCGGGAGTTCGAGTCCACCCTGAGGCCGGGAGTCTGAGTCCACGCTGAGGCCGGGAGATCGAGTCCACGCTGATGCCGGGAGTCTGAGTCCACGCTGAGGCTGGGAGATCGAGTCCACGCTGATGCCGGACGTCAGAGTCCACGCTGAGGCTGGTAGATCGAGTCCACACTGAGGCCGGGAGATCGAGTCCACGCTGAGGCCTGGAGATCGAGTCCACGCTGAGGGTGGCAGATCGAGTCCACGCTGAGGCCGGGAGTCTGAGTCCACGCTGAGGCCTGGAGATCGAGTCCACACTGAGGCCGGGAGATCGAGTCCACGCTGAGGCTGGCAGATCGAGTCCACATTGAGGCCGGGAGTTCAAGTCTACGCTGAGGCCGGGAGTTCGAGTCCACGCTGAGGCCGGGAGTTTGAGTCCACGCTGAGGGCGGGAGAATGACTCCACACTGAGGCGGGAGTTCGAGTCCAAACTGAGGCCGGGAGAATGAGTCCACACTGAGGCCGGGAGATCGAGTCCATGCTGAGGCCGGGAGATCGAGTCCACGTTGAGGTGGGGAGTTCGAGTCCACATTGAGGCCGTGAGTTTGAGTCCACGCTGAGGGCGGGAGAATGAGTCCACACTGAGGCGGGAGTTCGAGTCCACACTGAGGCCGGGAGAATGAGTCCACGCTGAGGCCGGGAGATTGAGTCCACGCTGAGGCCGGGAGATCGAGTCCATGCTGAGGCCGGGAGATCGAGTCCACGTTGAGGTGGGGAGTTCGGGTCCACGTTGAGGCCGGGAGTCTGAGTCCATGCTGAGGCTGAGAGTCTGAGTCCACGCTGAGGCCGGGAGATCGAGTCCATGCTGAGGCCGGGAGATCGAGTCCACGTTGAGGTGGGGGGTTCGAGTCCACGCTGATGCCGGGAGTCTGAGTCCACGCTCAGGCCGGGGGTTCGAGCCAAGGCTGAGGTCGGGAGTTCGAGTCTACGCTGAGGCCGGGAGATCGAGTCCATGCTGAGGCTGGGAGATCGTGTCCTCGCTGAGGCTGGGAGATCGAGTCCACGCTGAGGCCGGGAGATCGAGTCCACACTGTGGCTGGGAGATCGAGTCCACGCTGAGGCCGGGAGATCGAGTCCATGCTGAGGCCGGGAGATCGAGTCCACGCTGATGCTGGGAGTCTGAGTCCACGCTGAGGCCTGGACATCGAGTCCACACTGTGGCTGGGAGATCGAGTCCACGCTGAGGCCGGGAGATCGAGTCCATGCTGAGGCCTGGACATCGAGTCCACACTGTGGCTGGGAGATCGAGTCCACGCTGAGGCCGGCAGATCGAGTCCATGCTGAGGCCGGGAGATCGAGTCCACGCTGATGCTGGGAGTCTGAGTCCACGCTGAGGCCGGAAGATCGAGTCCACCCTGAGGCCGGGAGTCTGAGTCCACGCTGAGGCCGGGAGTCTGAGTCCACGCTGATGCCGGGAGTTCGAGTCCACCCTGAGGCCGGGAGTCTGAGTCCACGCTGAGGCCGGGAGATCGAGTCCACGCTGATGCCGGGAGTCTGAGTCCACGCTGAGGCTGGGAGATCGAGTCCACGCTGAGGCCTGGAGATCGAGTCCACGCTGAGGGTGGCAGATCGAGTCCACGCTGAGGCCGGGAGTCTGAGTCCACGCTGAGGCCTGGAGATCGAGTCCACACTGAGGCCGGGAGATCGAGTCCACGCTGAGGCTGGCAGATCGAGTCCACATTGAGGCCGGGAGTTCAAGTCTACGCTGAGGCCGGGAGTTCGAGTCCACGCTGAGGCCGGGAGTTTGAGTCCACGCTGAGGGCGGGAGAATGACTCCACACTGAGGCGGGAGTTCGAGTCCATGCTGAGGCCGGGAGATCGAGTCCACGTTGAGGTGGGGAGTTCGAGTCCACGTTGAGGCCGGGAGTCTGAGTCCATGCTGAGGCTGAGAGTCTGAGTCCACGCTGAGGCCGGGAGATCGAGTCCATGCTGAGGCCGGGAGATCGAGTCCACGTTGAGGTGGGGGGTTCGAGTCCACGCTGATGCCGGGAGTTCGAGTCCACGCTGAGGCCGGGAGATCGAGTCCATGCTGAGGCCGGGAGATCGAGTCCACGCTGATGCTGGGAGTCTGAGTCCACGCTGAGGCCTGGACATCGAGTCCACACTGTGGCTGGGAGATCGAGTCCACGCTGAGGCCGGGAGATCGAGTCCATGCTGAGGCCTGGACATCGAGTCCACACTGTGGCTGGGAGATCGAGTCCACGCTGAGGCCGGGAGATCGAGTCCATGCTGAGGCCGGAAGATCGAGTCCACGTTGAAGTGGGGAGTTCGAGTCCACCCTGAGGCTGGGAGTCTGAGTCCACGCTGAGGCTGGGAGTCTGAGTCCACGCTGAGGCTGGGAGTCTGAGTCCACGCTGAGGCTGGGAGATCGAGTCCACGCTGATGCCGGAAGTCGGAGTCCACGCTGAGGCTGGCAGATCGAGTCCACGCCGAGGCCGGGAGATCGAGTCCACGCTGAGGGTGGCAGATCGAGTCCACGCTGAGGCCAGGAGTCTGAGTCCACGCTGAGGCCTGGAGATCGAGTCCACTCTGAGGCCGGGAGATCGGGTCCACGCTGAGGCTGGCAGATCGAGTCCATGCTGAGGCCGGGAGTTCAAGTCTACGCTGAGGCCGGGAGATCGAGTCCACACTGAGGCTGGGAGTTCAAGTCTACGCTAAGGCCGGGAATTCGAGTCCACGCTGACGTCGGGAGTTTGAGTCCACACTGAGGCGGGAGTTCGAGTGCACACTGAGGCCGGGAGAATGAGTCCACGCTGAGGTCGGGAGTCTGAGTCCACGCTGAGGCCGGGAGTTTGACCCAAGGCTGAGGTGGGGAGTACGAGTCCACGCTGAGCTTGGGTGATCGACTCCATGCTGAGGCCGGGAGATTGAGTCCACGCTGAGGCCGGGAGATTGAGTTCACGCTTAGGTTGGGAGATCAAGTCCATGCTGAGGCCGGGAGATCGAGTCCACGCTGAGGCTGGGAGATCGAGTCCACGCTGAGGCTGGGAGATCGAGTCCACGCTGAGGCCTGGAGATCGAGTCCACACTGAGGCTGGGAGATCGAGTCCACGCTGAGACCGGGAGATCGAGTCCACGTTGAGGTGGGGAGTTCGAGTCCACCCTGAGGCCGGGAGTCTGAGTCCACGCTGAGGCCTGGAGATCGAGTCCATGCTGAGGGTGGCAGATCGAGTCCACGCTGAGGCCGGGAGATCGAGTCCACGCTGAGGCCGGGTGTTCGAATCCACATTGAGGCCGGGAGTTCAAGTCTACGCTGAGGCCGGGAGTTCGAGTCCACGCTGAGGCCGGGAGAATGAGTCCACGCTGAGGCCAGGAGTTTGACCCAAGGCTGAGGTGGGGAGTTCGAGTCCACGCTGAGGCTGGGAGATCGAGTCCATGCTGAGGCCGGGAGATTGAGTCCACGCTGAGGCCGGGAGATTGAGTTCACGCTTAGGTTGGGAGATCAAGTCCATGCTGAGGCCGGGAGATCGAGTCCACGCTGAGGCTGGGAGATCGAGTCCACGCTGAGGCTGGGAGATCGAGTCCACGCTGAGGCCTGGAGATCGAGTCCACACTGAGGCTGGGAGATCGAGTCCACGCTGAGACCGGGAGATCGAGTCCACGTTGAGGTGGGGAGTTCGAGTCCACCCTGAGGCCGGGAGTCTGAGTCCACGCTGAGGCCTGGAGATCGAGTCCATGCTGAGGGTGGCAGATCGAGTCCACGCTGAGGCCGGGAGATCGAGTCCACGCTGAGGCCGGGTGTTCGAATCCACATTGAGGCCGGGAGTTCAAGTCTACGCTGAGGCCGGGAGTTCGAGTCCACGCTGAGGCCGGGAGAATGAGTCCACGCTGAGGCCAGGAGTTTGACCCAAGGCTGAGGTGGGGAGTTCGAGTCCACGCTGAGGCTGGGAGATCGAGTCCATGCTGAGGCCGGGAGATTGAGTCCACGCTGAGGCCGGGAGATCGAGTCCACGTTGAGGTGGGGAGTTCGAGTCCACGCTGAGGCTGGGAGGTCGAGTCCACGCTGAGGCCGGGAGTCTGAGTCCACGCTGAGGCTGGGAGATCGAGTCCACGTTGAGGCTGAGCGTCTGAGTCCACGCTGATGCCGGAAGTCTGAGTCCTCGCTGAGGCCTGGAGATCGAGTCCACGCTGAGGTCGGGAGTTCGAGTTCACGCTGAGGCTGGCAGATCGAGTCTATGCTGAGGTCGGGAGATCGTGTCCACGCTGAGGCTGGGAGTTCAAGTCTACGCTGCGGCCTGGAGATCGAGTCCACACTGAGGTCGGGAGATCGAGTCCACGCTGAGGCTAGCAGATCGAGTCCACGCTGAGGCCGGGAGTTCAAGTCTACGCTGAGGCCGGGAGATCGAGTCCACACTGAGGCCGGGAGTTTGAGTCCACGCTGAGGTCGGGAGTTTGAGTCCACGCTGAGGGCGGGAGAATCAGTCCACACTGAGGCGGGAGTTCGAGTCCACACTGAGGCCGGGAGAATGAGTCCACGCTGAGGCCGGGAGATTGAGTCCACGCTGAGGCCGGGAGATTGAGTCCACGCTGAGGCCGGGAGTCTGAGTCCATGCTGAGGCCGGGAGTTTGACCCAAGGCTGAGGTGGGGAGTTCGAGTCCACGCTGAGCCTGGGTGATCGATTCCATGCTGAGGCCGGGAAATTGAGTCCACGCTGAGGCCGGGAGATCGAGATCACGCTTAGGCTGGGAGATCATGTCCATGCTGAGGCCAGGAGATCGAGTCCACGCTGAGGCTGGGAGATCGAGTACTCGCTGAGGCTGGGAGATCGAGTCCACGCTGAGGCCGGGAGATCGAGTCCACACTGGCTGGGAGATCGAGTCCACGCTGAGGCCTGGAGATCGAGTCCACACTGAGGCTGGGAGATCGAGTCCACGCTGAGGCCGGGAGATCGAGTCCACGTTGAGGCCTGGACATCGAGTCCACACTGTGGCTGGGAGATCGAGTCCACGCTGAGGCCGGGAGATCGAGTCCATGCTGAGGCCGGAAGATCGAGTCCACGTTGAAGTGGGGAGTTTGAGTCCACCCTGAGGCTGGGAGTCTGAGTCCACGCTGAGGCTGGGAGATCGAGTCCATGCTGAGGCCGGAAGTCGGAGTCCACGCTGAGGCTGGCAGATCGAGTCTACGCTGAGGCCGGGAGATCGAGTCCACGCTGAGGGTGGCAGATCGAGTCCACGCTGAGGCCAGGAGTCTGAGTCCACGCTGAGGCCTGGAGATCGAGTCCACTCTGAGGCCGGGAGATCGAGTCCACGCTGAGGCTGGCAGAACGAGTCCACGCTGAGGCCGGGAGTTCAAGTCTACGCTGAGGCCGGGAGATCGAGTCCACACTGAGGCCCGGAGTTCAAGTCTACGCTAAGGCCGGGAATTCGAGTCCACGCTGACGTCGGGAGTTTGAGTCCACACTGAGGCGGGAGTTCGAGTGCACACTGAGGCCGGGAGAATGAGTCCACGCTGAGGCCGGGAGATCGAGTCCACGCTGAGGCCGGGAGATCAAGTCCACGCTGAGGCCGGGAGATCGAGTCCACGCTGAGGCCGGGAGTTCGAATCCACGCTGAGGCCGGGAGTTCGAATCCACGCTGAGGCTGGGAGATCGAGTCCACGCTGAGGCCTGGACATCGAGTCCATGCTGAGGCCTGGACATCGAGTCCACACTGAGGCTGGGAGATTGAGTCTACGCTGAGGCCGGGAGATCGAGTCCACGTTGAGGTGGGGAGTCTGAGTCCACGCTGAGGCCGGGAATCTGAGTCCACGCTGATGCCGGGAGTCTGAGTCCACGCTGAGGCCTGGAGATCGAGTCCACTTCTGAGGTCGGGAGTTCGAATCCACGCTGAGGCTGGCAGATCGAGTCCACGCTGAGGCTGGCAGATCGAGTCCACGCTGAGGCTGGCAGATCGAGTCCACGCTGAGGCCGGGAGTTCAAGTCTACGCTGAGGCAGGGAGATCGAGTCCACACTGAGGCCGGGAGTTCACGTCTACGCGAAGGCCGGGAGTTCGAGTCCACGCTGAGGCCGGGAGATCGAGTCCACACTGAGGCCGGGAGTCAAGTCTACGCTGAGGTCGGGAGTTTGAGTCCACGCTGAGGTCGGGAGTTTGAGTCCACACTGAGGTCAGGAGTTTGAGTCCACACTGAGGTCGGGAGTTTGAGTCCACACTGAGGTCGGGAGTTTGAGTCCACACTGAGGTCGGGAGTTTGAGTCCACACTGAGGTCGGGGGTTTGAGTCCACACTGAGTTCGGGAGTTTGAGTCCACGCTGAGGTCGGGAGTTTGAGTCCACGCTGAGGTCGGGAGTTTGAGTCCATACTGAGGTCGGGAGTTTGAGTCCACACTGAGGTCGGGAGTATGAGTCCACGCTGAGGTCGGGAGCTTGAGTCCACACTGAGGTCGGGAGTTCGAGTCCACACTGAGGTCGGGAGTTTGAGTCCACACTGAGGTCGGGAGTTTGAGTCCACACTGAAGTCGGGAGATCAAGTCCACGCTGAGGCTGGGAGATCGAGTCCACGCTGATGCCGGGAGTCCGAGTCTACGCTGAGGCCGGGAGTTCGAGTCCACACTGAGGCCGGGAGGTCGAGTCCACGCTGAGGCCGGGAGTTCGAATCCACGCTGAGGCCTGGACATCGAGTCCACGCTGAGGCCTGGACATCGAGTCCACACTGAGGCTGGGAGATTGAGTCTACGCTGAGGCCGGGAGATCGAGTCCACGTTGAGGTGGGGAGTCTGAGTCCACGCTGAGGACGGGAATCTGAGTCCACGCTGATGCCGGGAGTCTGAGTCCACGCTGAGGCCTGGAGATCGAGTCCACGCTGAGGTCGGGAGTTCGAGTCCACGCTGAGGCTGGCAGATCGAGTCCACGCTGAGGCCGGGAGATCGAGTCCACGCTGAGGCCGGGAGATCGAGTCCACGCTGAGGCCGGGAGATCGAGTCCACGCTGAGGCTGGGAGTTCGAGTCCACGCTGAGGCCGGGAATTCAAGTCCACGCTGAGGCCGGGAGTTCGAATCCACGCTGAGGCCGGGAGATCGAGTCCACGCTGAGGTCGGGAGTTCGAGTCCACGCTGAGGCCGGGAGTCTGAATCCACGCTGAGGTCGGGAGTTTGAGTCCATGCTGAGGCCGGGAGTTCGAGTCCACGCTGAGGCCTGGAGATTGAGTCCACACTGAGGCCGTGAGTTCGAATCCACACTGAGGTGGAGATCGAATCCACACTCAGGTCGGGAGTTTGAGTCCATGCTGAGGTCGAGAGTTTGAGTCCACACTGAGGTCGGGAGTTTGAGTCCACACTGAGGTTGGGAGTTTGAGTCCACACTGAGGTTGGGAGTTTGAGTCCATGCTGAGGTCGAGAGTTTGAGTCCACACTGAGGTCGGGAGTTTGAGTCCACACTGAGGCCGGGAGTCTGAATCCACGCTGAGGTCGGAAGTTCGAGTCCATGCTGAGGCCGGGAGTTCGAGTCCACGCTGAGGCCGTGAGTTCGAATCCACACTGAGGTGGAGATCGAATCCACACTCAGGTCGGGAGTTTGAGTCCATGCTGAGGTCGAGAGTTTGAGTCCACACTGAGGCCGGGAGTTCGAGTCCACGCTGAGGCCTGGAGATTGAGTCCACACTGAGGCCGTGAGTTCGAATCCACACTGAGGTGGAGATCGAATCCAAACTCAGGTCGGGAGTTTGAGTCCATGCTGAGGTCGAGAGTTTGAGTCCACACTGAGGTCGGGAGTTTGAGTCCACACTGAGGTTGGGAGTTTGAGTCCACACTGAGGTTGGGAGTTTGAGTCCATGCTGAGGTCGAGAGTTTGAGTCCACACTGAGGTCGGGAGTTTGAGTCCACACTGTGTTCGGGAGTTTGAGTCCACACTGAGGTCGGGAGCTTGAGTCCACACTGAGGTCGCGAGTTTGAGTCCACACTGAGGTCGGGAGTTTGAGTCCACACTGAGGTCGGGAGTTTGAGTCCACGCTGAGGTCGGGAGTTTGAGTCCACGTTGAGGTTGGGAGTTGGAGTCCACACTGAGGTCGGGAGTTTGAGTCCACGCTGAGGTCGGGAGCTTGAGTCCACGTTGAGGTCGGGAGTTCGAGTCCACACTGAGGTCGGGAGTTCGAGTCCACGCTGAGGCCGGGAGATCGAGTCCACGCTGAGGTCTGGAGTTCGAGTCCACGCTGAGGCCGGGAGATCGAGTCCACACTGAGGCCGGGAGTCTGAGTCCACGCTGAGGCCTGGAGATCGAGTCCACGCTGAGGCCAGGAGTCTGAGTCCACGCTGAGGCCTGGAGATCGAGTCCACTCTGAGGCCGGGAGATCGAGTCCACGCTGAGGCTGGCAGAACGAGTCCACGCTGAGGCCGGGAGTTCAAGTCTACGCTGAGGCCGGGAGATCGAGTCCACACTGAGGCCCGGAGTTCAAGTCTACGCTAAGGCCGGGAATTCGAGTCCACGCTGACGTCGGGAGTTTGAGTCCACACTGAGGCGGGAGTTCGAGTGCACACTGAGGCCGGGAGAATGAGTCCACGCTGAGGCCGGGAGATTGAGTCCACGCTGAGGTCGGGAGTCTGAGTCCACGCTGAGGCCGGGAGTTTGACCCAAGGCTGAGGTGGGGAGTTCGAGTCCACGCTGAGCTTGGGTGATCGACTCCATGCTGAGGCCGGGAGATTGAGTCCACGCTGAGGCCGGGAGATTGAGTTCACGCTTAGGTTGGCAGATCAAGTCCATGCTGAGGCCGGGAGATCGAGTCCACGCTGAGGCTGGGAGATCGAGTCCACGCTGAGGCTGGGAGATCGAGTCCACGCTGAGGCCTGGAGATCGAGTCCACACTGAGGCTGGGAGATCGAGTCCACGCTGAGACCGGGAGATCGAGTCCACGTTGAGGTCGGGAGTTCGAGTCCACCCTGAGGCCGGGAGTCTGAGTCCACGCTGATGCCGGGAGTCTGAGTCCACGCTGAGGCCGGGAATTTGAGTCCACGCTGATGCCGGGAGTCTTAGTCCACGCTGAGGCCTGGAGATCGAGTCCATGCTGAGGTTGGCAGATCGAGTCCACGCTGAGGCCGGGAGTTCGAATCCACATTGAGGCTGGGAGAACGAGTCCACGCTGAGGCCAGGAGTTTGACCCAAGGCTGAGGTGGGGAGTTCGAGTCCACGTTGAGGTGGGGAGTTCGAGTCCACGCTGAGGCCGGGAGATCGAGTCCACGCTGAGGCCGGGAGATCAAGTCCACGCTGAGGCCGGGAGATCGAGTCCACGCTGAGGCCGCGAGTTCGAATCCACGCTGAGGCCGGGAGTTCGAATCCACGCTGAGGCTGGGAGATCGAGTCCACGCTGAGGCCTGGACATCGAGTCCATGCTGAGGCCTGGACATCGAGTCCACACTGAGGCTGGGAGATTGAGTCTACGCTGAGGCCGGGAGATCGAGTCCACGTTGAGGTGGGGAGTCTGAGTCCACGCTGAGGCCGGGAATCTGAGTCCACGCTGATGCCGGGAGTCTGAGTCCACGCTGAGGCCTGGAGATCGAGTCCACTTCTGAGGTCGGGAGTTCGAATCCACGCTGAGGCTGGCAGATCGAGTCCACGCTGAGGCTGGCAGATCGAGTCCACGCTGAGGCTGGCAGATCGAGTCCACGCTGAGGCCGGGAGTTCAAGTCTACGCTGAGGCAGGGAGATCGAGTCCACACTGAGGCCGGGAGTTCACGTCTACGCGAAGGCCGGGAGTTCGAGTCCACGCTGAGGCCGGGAGATCGAGTCCACACTGAGGCCGGGAGTCAAGTCTACGCTGAGGTCGGGAGTTTGAGTCCACGCTGAGGTCGGGAGTTTGAGTCCACACTGAGGTCAGGAGTTTGAGTCCACACTGAGGTCGGGAGTTTGAGTCCACACTGAGGTCGGGAGTTTGAGTCCACACTGAGGTCGGGAGTTTGAGTCCACACTGAGGTCGGGGGTTTGAGTCCACACTGAGTTCGGGAGTTTGAGTCCACGCTGAGGTCGGGAGTTTGAGTCCACGCTGAGGTCGGGAGTTTGAGTCCATACTGAGGTCGGGAGTTTGAGTCCACACTGAGGTCGGGAGTATGAGTCCACGCTGAGGTCGGGAGCTTGAGTCCACACTGAGGTCGGGAGTTCGAGTCCACACTGAGGTCGGGAGTTTGAGTCCACACTGAGGTCGGGAGTTTGAGTCCACACTGAAGTCGGGAGATCAAGTCCACGCTGAGGCTGGGAGATCGAGTCCACGCTGATGCCGGGAGTCCGAGTCTACGCTGAGGCCGGGAGTTCGAGTCCACACTGAGGCCGGGAGGTCGAGTCCACGCTGAGGCCGGGAGTTCGAATCCACGCTGAGGCCTGGACATCGAGTCCACGCTGAGGCCTGGACATCGAGTCCACACTGAGGCTGGGAGATTGAGTCTACGCTGAGGCCGGGAGATCGAGTCCACGTTGAGGTGGGGAGTCTGAGTCCACGCTGAGGACGGGAATCTGAGTCCACGCTGATGCCGGGAGTCTGAGTCCACGCTGAGGCCTGGAGATCGAGTCCACGCTGAGGTCGGGAGTTCGAGTCCACGCTGAGGCTGGCAGATCGAGTCCACGCTGAGGCCGGGAGATCGAGTCCACGCTGAGGCCGGGAGATCGAGTCCACGCTGAGGCCGGGAGATCGAGTCCACGCTGAGGCTGGGAGTTCGAGTCCACGCTGAGGCCGGGAATTCAAGTCCACGCTGAGGCCGGGAGTTCGAATCCACGCTGAGGCCGGGAGATCGAGTCCACGCTGAGGTCGGGAGTTCGAGTCCACGCTGAGGCCGGGAGTCTGAATCCACGCTGAGGTCGGGAGTTTGAGTCCATGCTGAGGCCGGGAGTTCGAGTCCACGCTGAGGCCTGGAGATTGAGTCCACACTGAGGCCGTGAGTTCGAATCCACACTGAGGTGGAGATCGAATCCACACTCAGGTCGGGAGTTTGAGTCCATGCTGAGGTCGAGAGTTTGAGTCCACACTGAGGTCGGGAGTTTGAGTCCACACTGAGGTCGGGAGTTTGAGTCCACACTGAGGTCGGGAGTTTGAGTCCACACTGAGGTTGGGAGTTTGAGTCCATGCTGAGGTCGAGAGTTTGAGTCCACACTGAGGTCGGGAGTTTGAGTCCACACTGAGGCCGGGAGTCTGAATCCACGCTGAGGTCGGAAGTTCGAGTCCATGCTGAGGCCGGGAGTTCGAGTCCACGCTGAGGCCGTGAGTTCGAATCCACACTGAGGTGGAGATCGAATCCACACTCAGGTCGGGAGTTTGAGTCCATGCTGAGGTCGAGAGTTTGAGTCCACACTGAGGCCGGGAGTTCGAGTCCACGCTGAGGCCTGGAGATTGAGTCCACACTGAGGCCGTGAGTTCGAATCCACACTGAGGTGGAGATCGAATCCACACTCAGGTCGGGAGTTTGAGTCCATGCTGAGGTCGAGAGTTTGAGTCCACACTGAGGTCGGGAGTTTGAGTCCACACTGAGGTTGGGAGTTTGAGTCCACACTGAGGTTGGGAGTTTGAGTCCATGCTGAGGTCGAGAGTTTGAGTCCACACTGAGGTCGGGAGTTTGAGTCCACACTGTGTTCGGGAGTTTGAGTCCACACTGAGGTCGGGAGCTTGAGTCCACACTGAGGTCACGAGTTTGAGTCCACACTGAGGTCGGGAGTTTGAGTCCACACTGAGGTCGGGAGTTTGAGTCCACGCTGAGGTCGGGAGTTTGAGTCCACGTTGAGGTCGGGAGTTGGAGTCCACACTGAGGTCGGGAGTTTGAGTCCACGCTGAGGTCGGGAGCTTGAGTCCACGTTGAGGTCGGGAGTTCGAGTCCACACTGAGGTCGGGAGTTCGAGTCCACGCTGAGGCCGGGAGATCGAGTCCACGCTGAGGTCTGGAGTTCGAGTCCACGCTGAGGCCGGGAGATCGAGTCCACACTGAGGCCGGGAGTCTGAGTCCACGCTGAGGCCTGGAGATCGAGTCCACGCTGAGGCCGGGAGATTGAGTCCATGCTGAGGCTGGCAGATCGAGTCTACGCAGAGGTCGGGAGATCGTGTCCAAGCTGAGGCTGGGAGTTCAAGTCTACGCTGAGGCCGGGAGTCTGAGTCCACGCTGATGCTGGGAGTCTGAGTCCACGCTGAGACCGGGAGATCGAGTCCATGTTGAGGTGGGGAGTTCGAATCCACGCTGAGGCCGGGAGTCTGAGTCCACGCTGAGGCCGGGAGTCGGAGTCCACGCTGAGGCCAGGAGATCGAGTCCACGCTGAGGCCGGGAGATCGAGTCCACGCTGAGGCCGGGAGATCAAGTCCACGCTGAGGCCGGGAGATCGAGTCCACGCTGAGGCCGGGAGTTCGAATCCACGCTGAGGCCGGGAGTTCGAATCCACGCTGAGGCTGGGAGATCGAGTCCACGCTGAGGCCTGGACATCGAGTCCACGCTGAGGTCTGGAGTTCGAGTCCACGCTGAGGCCGGGAGATCGAGTCCACACTGAGGCCGGGAGTCTGAGTCCACGCTGAGGCCTGGAGATCGAGTCCACGCTGAGGCCGGGAGATTGAGTCCATGCTGAGGCTGGCAGATCGAGTCTACGCAGAGGTCGGGAGATCGTGTCCAAGCTGAGGCTGGGAGTTCAAGTCTACGTTGAGGCCGGGAGTCTGAGTCCACGCTGAGGCCGGGAGATCGAGTCCATGCTGAGGCCGGGAGATCGAGTCCACGCTGATGCTGGGAGTCTGAGTCCACGCTGAGGCCGGGAGATCGAGTCCACGCTGAGGTCGGGAGCTTGAGTCCACGTTGAGGTCGGGAGTTCGAGTCCACACTGAGGTCGGGAGTTCAAGTCTACGCTGAGGCCGGGAGATCGAGTCCACGCTGAGGCCAGGAGTTTGACCCAAAGCTGAGGTGGGGAGTTCGAGTCCACGCAGAGGTCGGGAGATCGTGTCCAAGCTGAGGCTGGGAGTTCAAGTCTACGCTGAGGCCGGGAGTCTGAGTCCACGTTGAGGTCGGGAGTTCGAGTCCACACTGAGGTCGGGAGTTCGAGTCCACGCTGAGGCCGGGAGAATGAGTCCACGCTGAGGCCAGGAGTTTGACCCAAAGCTGAGGTGGGGAGTTCGAGTCCACGCTGAGGCTGGGAAATCGAGTCCATGCTGAGGCCGGGAGATTGAGTCCACGCTGAGGCCGGGAGATCGAGTCCACGTTGAGGTGGGGAGTTCGAGTCCACGCTGAGGCTGGGAGATCGAGTCCATGCTGAGGCCGGGAGTCTGAGTCCACGCTGAGGCTGAGCGTCTGAGTCCACGCTGAGGCTGAGAGTCAGAGTCCACGCTGATGCCGGGAGATCGAGTCCACGCTGAGGCCGGGAGATCGAGTCCACGCTGAGGTCTGGAGTTCGAGTCCACACTGAGGCCGGGAGATCGAGTCCACACTGAGGCCGGGAGTCTGAGTCCACGCTGAGGCCTGGAGATCGAGTCCACGCTGAGGCCGGGAGATTGAGTCCATGCTGAGGCTGGCAGATCGAGTCTACGCAGAGGTCGGGAGATCGTGTCCAAGCTGAGGCTGGGAGTTCAAGTCTACGCTGAGGCCGGGAGTCTGAGTCCACGCTGATGCTGGGAGTCTGAGTCCACGCTGAGACCGGGAGATCGAGTCCATGTTGAGGTGGGGAGTTCGAATCCACGCTGAGGCCGGGAGTCTGAGTCCACGCTGAGGCCGGGTGTCGGAGTCCACGCTGAGGCCGGGAGATCGAGTCCACGCTGAGGCCGGGAGATCAAGTCCATGCTGAGGCCGGGAGATCGAGTCCACGCTGAGGCCGGGAGTTCGAATCCACGCTGAGGCCGGGAGTTCGAATCCACGCTGAGGCTGGGAGATCGAGTCCACGCTGAGGCCTGGACATCGAGTCCACGCTGAGGTCTGGAGTTCGAGTCCACGCTGAGGCCGGGAGATCGAGTCCACACTGAGGCCGGGAGTCTGAGTCCACGCTGAGGCCTGGAGATCGAGTCCACGCTGAGGCCGGGAGATTGAGTCCATGCTGAGGCTGGCAGATCGAGTCTACGCAGAGGTCGGGAGATCGTGTCCAAGCTGAGGCTGGGAGTTCAAGTCTACGCTGAGGCCGGGAGTCTGAGTCCACGCTGAGGCCGGGAGATCGAGTCCATGCTGAGGCCGGGAGATCGAGTCCACGCTGATGCTGGGAGTCTGAGTCCACGCTGAGGCCGGGAGTCGGAGTCCACGCTGAGGCCGGGAGATCGAGTCCACGCTGAGGCCGGGAGATCGAGTCCACGCTGAGGCCGGGAGATCGAGTCCACGCTGAGGCCGGGAGATCAAGTCCACGCTGAGGCCGGGAGATCGAGTCCACGCTGAGGCCGGGAGATCGAGTCCACGCTGATGCCGGGAGATCGAGTCCACGCTGAGGCCGGGAGATCGAGTCCACGCTGAGGCCGGGAGATCAAGTCCACGCTGAGGCCAGGAGATCGAGTCCACGCTGAGGCCGGGAGATCGAGTCCACGCTGAGGCCGGGAGTTCGAATCCACGCTGAGGCCGGGAGTTCGAATCCACGCTGAGGCTGGGAGATCGAGTCCACGCTGAGGCCTGGACATCGAGTCCATGCTGAGGCCTGGACATCGAGTCCACGCTGAGGTTGGGAGTTTGAGTCCACACTGAGGTCGGGAGTTTGAGTCCACGCTGAGGTTGGGAGTTTGAGTCCACACTGAGGTCGGGAGTTTGAGTCCACGCTGAGGTCGGGGGTTTGAGTCCACACTGAGGTCGGGAGCTTGAGTCCACACTGAGGTCGGGAGTTTGAGTCCACGCTGAGGTCGGGGGTTTGAGTCCACACTGAGTTCGGGGGTTTGAGTCCACACTGAGGTCGGGAGTTTGAGTCCACACTGAGGTCGGGAGTTTGAGTCCACACTGAGGTCGGGAGTTTGAGTCCACGCTGAGGTCGGGAGTTTGAGTCCACACTGATGTCGGGAGTTTCAGTCCACGCTGAGGTCGGGAGTTTGAGTCCATACTGAGGTCGGGAGTTTGAGTCCACACTGAGGTCGGGAGTTTGAGTCCACACTGAGGTCGGGAGCTTGAGTCCACACTGAGGTCGGGAGTTTGAGTCCACACTGAGGTCGGGAGCTTGAGTCCACACTGAGGTCGGGAGTTTGAGTCCACGCTGAGGTCGGGAGTTTGAGTCCACACTGAGGTCGGGAGCTTGAGTCCACACTGAGGTCGGGAGTTTGAGTCCACGCTGAGGTCGGGAGCTTGAGTCCACGTTGAGGCTGGGAATCCCCGCTGATGCTGCCCAGGAGGTAAAAAGAAAAAAAAACCATAAAGGGAGAGAAGGAAAGAAATGGACGGAGCATGCAAAATCTGGCTTAGGACGGCTACTCTGCTGTTATCTTGGTGTTTACTATTAGGTAAAGAGCCATGAGGCAGTGATATGAAGTCAAGTTTTGAGTCCATTTACGACCAGTGTACTGAAGGAGAGTCCCTGGACTCGAAATGTTAACTCTGTTACTTGCTCCACAGTTGCTGCCAGACCTGCTGAGTTTCTCCAGAACATCATGTGTTTTTCTCATTTCAGATTTCCGGCATTCAATGTATTTTTGCTTTTATACAAGTAAGGATTAACTGTCAACAGGACAGCAGATAACATTCGCTCAGGATATCAATGGCTCAATTAATCCAGTAATTATTACCCTGAACCAGTCTTACTGTGGCATCAATGACACCCTCTGATATAAATCCTACCTTCAGCTTGTGCCAATGTTTTACTAATAAGTGTCTGTAATTGTTGTGGAAACCATTTCCTTTCTTCCTGGGTCCAAAAATATTGCAGGACATCTGCAGAAAATGTCAACCAAGGCTGATTTAATGATGGGCCTGATATCAAATACCGTCCCCCAGAAAGGACTACAACAGCTCAAGGAGGCAGCTCACTAACACTTCATAGAATCCCTACAGTGTGGAAACAGGCCCTTCGGCCCAACAAGTCCACACCGACCCTCTGAAGGTTATCCCACCACACCCATTCCGCTGCCCTATTACTCTACATTTGCCCCTGACTAATGCGCCTTGCCCACACATCCCTGAACACTATGGGCAATTTAGCATGGCCAATCCATCTAACCTGCACATCTTCGGACTTCCTTCAGTACAACCAGGGAAGGGCAATAAATGCTGGCCTTGCCAGCAATGCCCAAGTCGCTTGAATCAATGAAACGAAAATGGACAAGCCCCTCGAGCTAAATTACAATGTGACACTCTTTGCTCGATTTAATCCATACATCAGGAAGGTGGCTCAATGGATAGCGCCACTATGCCTCACAGCGCCAGGGACCCAGGTTCGATTCCAACCTCAGACAGACTGTCTGTGTGGGGTTTGCACGTTCTCCCTGTGTCTCTGTGGGTTTCCTCTGGGTGCACTGTTTACTCCCACAATCCAAAGACGTGCAGGTTGGGTGAATTGGCCATGCTAAATTGCCCATAGTGTTCAGGGATGTATAGGTTAGGTGCATTAGACGGGGTAAATGAAGGATAACAGGTTGGGGAGAATGGGTCTGAGTGGGTTACTCTTCGGAGGGTCGGGGTGGACTTGTTAGGCAGAAGAGCCTGTTTCCACACTGTAGGGATTCTCTTCTATCAGTGTTTCATCTCTTTGCTGACTATGCATGATGTGGAAATCCCAACCCAAATCTGTAGCACGCAATGATGATCAAAACTTCACACAGAGGACGTATAGATAGAGCTGCTCTGGGGCATGTCAATGATCTTGCTCCAATAGTTTGTGATCCTGGGCTTAAGAACTAACTTTGGTTCAGTGCCTTCAGTCTTTAAACTCTGGAATCCTCTCCCCAAACCTCTCCTTAAGGTAGTCTTTGAAATAACCCCTCCGACCAAACTTTTGGTCACCTGCTCCAATAGCACGTTCTTTGACTCAGTGTCAAATTTTAATCTGTGAATGCTCCTGTGAAACCCCAGGGGGATAATTTGCTATATTAAAGGTGCCATCCAAATGCCAGCTGTTGCTATTGTTGTCACAGAGCTGCTTCTTGCATTCAACCTGAGAGCACTTTTCGGGGATAAAAGTGCTCTGTAACTAAACTGTATAGTTCCATTATTCCTTCTTTCTTAGGGTCTGGATGCCAGTGGTTTAAGGCCAGTGATTATTGCCATCCCTTTGGTTTACCCAAGAAAGTGACAACAGAGCTTCTTCTGAAACTGCAGCAGGACAGAGCAGTTAGGAGGTACTCAACTTGGTATGGAGTAGAGGTCATATGTAGGTCAGATCTGGTAAGGACAGGAAGTTGCCTTGACTTTCCTGACATGCGACATGGATAATGTCAGTTCCATTCAGCCCACTTTTACTGACACCAGTTTCTTTTTAAATTTCCTCACTTTTAAAAGACATAACTCACCTTTTCAACCTCCCATGGTGACACTCATGTTTTTTTCAGATAGTTGCTCAAGCCCTCTGGATTGCTGGTTCGTGGCCAGGTTACTATAGCGCCTGCCCTCAAGATGTTACACAATGAGGACTGCTCACAATACCTGACTCATATTTGGAAGAGGAAGAATTTTTTTCAAATCCGTACCTTGATTTGCAGATTAGAAAACTACAATCAAGAGAAATTATACCTGGGCATTTCTAACAAGGCATTTATAGAGCTTAAAGGCCCAATTTGAAACAGATAAGGGTAGTCTGAAATCTACCTGATTGATTGATTGACTCATTGTAACAAAGTGTACCAAAGTATAGTGAAATGCTTTGTTTACAAGCAGTACAGACAGATCATTGTAAGCAAGAATACACATATCAGAGGTTATAAAAAGACATAGACAGAAGCATACAGGTTACATTGCACAGGATGGGCACTGGGCCAGATCAACATAGCAAGATCAGAATTATTTGAGGCTAGAGAGTCCATTCATCAGTCTAATAACAGCCAGGAAGAAGCTGTTCCTGGACCTTCTGGTGCGTGTGTTCAGGCTTCTGTACCTTCTATCTGCTGGAAGAGGTTGTAGGAGATCATTACCAGGGTGCGATGGGTCTTTGATGATGTTGGCAGCCTCTCCGTGGTAGCGAAGCGTGTAAATGGAGTCTGTGATGGAAGATTGGCTTCCGTGATGGTCTGGGCTGTGCACACAACTTTTTGTAGTTTCTTACAGTTCTGGGCAGAGCAGTTGCCATTATGGCCGTTATGCACCTGGACAGTATGCTTTCTATGGTGCATCTGTAGAAGTTGGTGTGGGTCCTTATAGACATGTCAAATTTCCTGACATCTAAAATCATAATTCGGAAGTATGAATGGGAACTGGGAACCAGTTGGATTAGTCTGAACACACACTGCTTGTGCAGTTAAGGTGGGATAATTGTGGCTGAAATAGTTTTAACACACTGCATAACTGTCCGGAACTGTAGATTCTATAATTGAACCCTGTATATTCACTTCTGCAGCATTGAAATCCCTTAGCTTGACAATTCACTCTCCTTTAATATGGTCAAAATTTAGTCCATATACTTTTTAAAAGTTAATACAAATGCTGGTAGCAGGACATTCATGCGTTCATATACATTAAGGCTTTGCTAAGATTTGTAGCTCAGGTTGTGGATGAGGTCGTTGAGCTGCTGGGTTATCGTGCTGATGATTTGTTATCACGCTGTGTAACATCATCAGTGTCAATTCCGTGAAGTGCTGTTGTTCTGCTCCATTTGGCTTATGTGTGGTCATTGAGGTGAGTGTCACTTCCAGGTCTTCTCTGCAGTGGTTTGTACACTGGGCCTACCTCGTACACTGGGCCGATCTGTATTTGTTCATGACTGTTTTGGTAGAAAACCAGGCTTCCAAGAACTCTCTTGCGTCTCTCAGGTTGGCCTGTCCCAGAATGGTTACTTTGTCGTAGTTGGATTGATGGCCCCGCTAGTCTATGTGTGAACCATGTTGTTAAGTAGCCAGTTGGTGTTTGTGAAGTCAGATGGCTAGTTTTCTACCGGTTTGTCCTATGTAGTGCTTCATGCAGTCGCTGCAACATAGAGATAGACCTGGTGTACAAACCACTGCAAAGCAGACCTGGATGTGACACTCACCCCAGCAGACTGGACCAAGTGGGACAGAACAACAGTGCTTCACAGAAGTCGCACTGATGATGCTATCCAGCATGGTAACGAAACGTCCGCACGGTAACCCAACAGCTCGGCCAGCTAACCGATTACCGCGTTCATATTCTCCCCGGATTTATCTAACACTCTCTGCCTTTAGCTATAGATGTTTGCTGAGTAAAGTTTGTCATTGCCTGTGCTAACTTGTTGTTCCATTGTCAATTGAAGCACCCAGTCATGCATGCTGGCAGAGCACTGGGCACTTTCATGCCTGCTACCGGCATTTCTCCTGACATTTCATGTTGACGGGTCGAGTGAAGGAGCCCTTTCGGCGCCTGCAAGTCCCTGAGTCATGTATATGTGTTTGTCTTTTATTCCCCCTATTGTGTAATGTTCCCAGACTCTCATCTAATATGCATGCAGCTCGTAAACACTTAGTGCATCAGTCAGATCTAGTGACGGGACCAAGCCCTATCAGAGGTATGGGAAGAAGCTCGGTAAGGCGAGAGAGTTTAGGGGTGGGGTTTCCACTGTGTTCCAAGAATTGCCTTCTTTTCTGAAAGAATTTTAGTTTTGCCCCAGCTGTATATGGGCGATCCTGCTGTCAGTCCTCGTATTCAATGCTTTTGCCCTGCTTTCTGGGAGTTGTTGACTCATGCCCTCTGTTACTTCCGTCACGTTTCACTTGAGCCCAGACTTGTAGTGGCGTCTCTCCTGTCTCTGAGACAAGAAAGTGATGGGGGTTCACGTCTGGCTCTGGAGACTGGAGTCCCTGATCTGCTTGATTGCTCCAGTGCAGTACAAAGGGAATGTTACACTGTCAGCTAAGACAGTGAAACAGCACGCTCTTTGTAACCCAGCGTGATGTCTTTTTCTTCTTAGGCAAGCCCCTTGGGACAGAGGATGACTTTCATCCAATCAGCTGACTGAACCCGTCCACAGATGGATCTGCATATCCTGCCCAAGGTAAGGCAGCCGGGGTTTGGAAAGGCAGGTGGGTTGCTCCCACTCCTTCCGCAGCTTTCCTTAGGCCTCCACCTGCCCCAGTCAGGGATGAAGAAAATGATTGGCACCTTTGTGAATACTTCATAGAGTCATACAGCATGGAAACACACCCTTTGGTCCAACAAGTCCACGCCAACCATAATCCCAAACTAATCTAGTCTGACCTGCCTGCACTTGGCCCATTTCCCTCCAAATATTTCTTATTCATGTATTTATCTAAATGTCTTTTAAATGTTGAAACTGTGCCCACATCCACCACTTCCTCTGGAAGTTCATTCCACCCACGAGCCAATCTCTGTTTAAAAAAAATGCCCCTCATGTCTTTTTAAAATCTTTCTCCTCTCACCTTAAAAATATACCCCCGGTCTTGAAATCCCCCACCCTACGGAAAAGTCACCTGCCATTCACTTTATCCATGCCCCTTATGATTTTATAAACCCCTGTAAGGTCGCCCCTCAAATTTCAGTGAAAAATGTCCCAGCCTATCCAGCCTCGCCTTATAAAGCATACCCTCCATTTCTGGCATCCTGGTAAATCTCTTCTGAACCCTCTCCAGCTTAATAATATCTTTCCTACGTATCCAGCCAGAACTGGGCGCACTCCAGAAGAGGCCTCGCTGACATCCTGTACAGCATCAACATGACATCATGTCCCTTTTTGAGCTTGAGATTCCGTGAGTCAATGGGGATTTTGCATGTGTTTTAGGGAGGCTTTAAGGATGTCCTTGAAGTATTTCCTCTGTCTTCCTGGTAAATGTTTGGCATGGCAAAGCCAGGAGAAGAGAACTTGTTTTAGAGGACATGTATCAGGCGTGCAGAAGATGTAACCTGCCTAATGCTGCTGTCTAGCATAATCAGTGCTTCCATAGTGGGACTATATGACTGTGAGAGGACACTGATATTACAGCACCTCCCTGCCACTGGATTGCAGGGTTTTGCAGAGGCACTGCAGGTGATGTTTCTCTAAGGATTTGAGATGCCTGCTGTACATTATCCATATCTCCAATGCAAATGGAAAGCTCACTAACACTGCTGCCCTGTAAACCCTCAGCTCGCTTCTGGGTTTGAGAAATCTGTCATCGAACACAGAGTTCCTCAGACAGCTAAAGGCTGCACAGACACACAGGAGGAGGTCATCAATGTCTGTTAAGTGGACCTGGATAGTCGTATATTCACATGTTCTTCCCTTTGTGCTAACTGACATTGGTCTTTTTACCACCCCTTTTTGCCACCAGTGAGCTGAGGGTCTACAGGGCAGCAGTGTTAGTGTTTCTGTGTGCATTGGAAACATGAGTATTGTACAGCAGGCATCTCAAATCCTTAGAGAAATATAAGAGTTGATCCTGCTTTGTATATCATTACGGAAGTCTTGCTGTGTGAAAGTTGACGTTCTACTGTTGTACACTACAACAATGGCTACACTTCATAAGTACTTCATTGACTGTGACAAGCTTGAAGTCACCATTAAGATATGAAAGGTGTCAGATAATTATCCTTACTTTGTCTTTTTAGATGGAGGAACAACCATTCATTGGGTCATTAAAATCAAACACGATCCTGTTGTCCACAAATACCTTTTTTTTTAAAATTCAGCTTTTTGTCCAATACTTTAAACTTTTATAAACAGCAAAGAAAAAGCTAGTTTCAACACCATAGGGGACATGAGATAGCTTTGGCAAATAGAATTAAGGAGAATCCAAAGGGTTTTTACAAATACATTAAGGACAAAAGGGTAACTCGGGAGAGAATAGGGCCCCTTAAGGATCAGCAAGGCGGCCTTTGTGTGGAACTGCAGAAAATGGGGGAGATACTAAATGAATATTTTGCATCAGTATTTACTGTGGGAAAGGATACGGAAGATATAGACTGTAGGGAAATAGAAGATATAGACTGTAGGGAAATCTGCTAAATGTCCAGATTTACAGAGGAGGAAGTGCTGGATGTCTTGAAATGGGTAAAGGTGGATAAATCCCCAGGACCTGATCAGGTGTACCCAAGAACTCTGTGGGAAGCTAGGGAAGTGATTGCTGGGCCTCTTGCTGAGATATTTGTATCATCGATAGTCACAGGTGAGGTGCTGGAAGACTGGAGGTTGGCAAACATGGTGCCACTGTTTAAGAAGGGTGGTAAAGATAAGCCAGGGAACTATAGACCAGTGAGCCTGACCTCGGTGGTAGGCAAGTTGTTGGAGGGAATCCTGAGGGACAGGATGTACATGTACTTGGAAAGGCAAGAACTGATTAGGGATAGTCAACATGGCTTAGTGTGTGGGAAATCATGTCTCACAAACTTGATTGAGTTTTCTGAAGAAGTAACAATGAAGATTGATGAGGGCAAAGTGGTAGACGTGATCTATATGGACTTCAGTAAGGTGTTCAACAAGGTTCCCCATGGGAGACTGGTTAGCAAGGTTAGATCTCATGGAATACAGGGAGAACTAGCCATTTGGATACAGAACTGGCTCAAAGGTAGAAGACAGAGGGTGGTGGTGGAGGGTTGCTTCCTATCAGAAAGATGTTGTGAAACTTGAAAGGGTTCAGAAAAGATTTACAAGGATGTTGCCAGGGTTGGAGGATTTGAGCTGTAGGGAGAAGCTGAACAGGCTGGGGCTGTTTTTGCCGGAGCATCGGAGGCTGAGGGGTGACCTTATAGAGGTTTACAAAATTATGAGAGGCATGGATAGGGTAAATCAGCAAAGTCCAATGGGTTGGGGGAGTCCAGAACTAGAGGGCATAGGTTTAGGGTGAGAGGGGAAAGAAAAAAAGAGACCTAAGGGGCAACTTTTTCACACAGAGGGTGGTACGTGTATGGAATGAGCTGCCAGAGGATGTGGTGGAGGCTGGTACAATTGCAACATTTAAAAGGGATTTGGATAGGTAAATGAATCGGAAGGGTTTGGAGGGATATGGGCCGGGTGCAGGCAGGTGGGACTAGATTGGGTTGGGATAACTGGTCAGCATGGACGGGTTGGACCGAAGGGTCTGTTTCCATGCTGTACATCTCTATGACTCTATGACCATACCCATGCTTGTTACAGATTCAGAACGTGCTCCCTTATCAGTGACATGAATGGGATGGGTTGCCACCAAAGGATACTGAACCTTTTCCATAGTATTACTTGGCTAGGAGTTGATTCTTAGGACATAAGTTATCACAGGAAAGATCAACATTTATTGATCATTCCACGTTAATCCAAATTATTGAACAGATTCCATTTTGAGCTGCTTAGTGAAGGTACTCTAAGAGGTAGAGAGTGCTTCATTTTGACCCACTGACAATGAAGCAACAGCGATGTATTACCAAGGTGTTTGACACAGAGGAGAGCCTGAGACTGGTGGTTCCCCATGTATCTGCTGCCCTTGGTACCGGAGTTTATGGGTCAGTTCGGAGGTGCTAGTGCAAAATCCTTGATATCTTGCTGCACTGCACACTGGCAGTTCAAGGGAGCAGACCTTGAGTTTTGACATCCCGCTGCTGAGTAATATCCTAGAGTGGTCCAGCATGCCAATACACTCTGTAGCATTTCAATTGGCAGCATGACTCTCACTGCATGCACGCTACCAACGTGTGTGTAGATTGCGTAGCCAATGGACCAACCATGTGGCCAGCGGACAGCCCTTGCCACCCAGTAGCTACCCGCTACAGTTGGCCGCTGCATGAAGGCAGCATGACTGTCAGAATTCTGTACGTCGATCTGCATGATTGTCAGCCCACCGCCACACCAGTGGGCCTTTGAGGATTAGAACATCTTTTGAATTCATTGCATGGCGGAATTGACAATTGCAAATTAACATGTGCAATCAATGCCACTTTGTGCCATGGGGAATCCCATGATCCTAGAGGAGGGGCATGCTCACTGCATTCTTTGATAATACAGAATGAAATGCAGCTACCTGTTTTTGAACAGAAACTTCCTTACACAGCAGTGGATGACAAACGGTGCAATTGTGTACCTCCTGCTCTGGCCTGTAACTGCCGCCATTATGGATCTTAACACTGACTTCCCTGATTTAATGAACAGAGCAGGAGGGCATGTCAGGGGTAGCACCAGATGTAAAAGAGAGTTACCAACCTGGTGAAGCTACAACAGAGGGCTGCCTGAATGCCAAGCAGTGCAAACAACATGTGACAGACAGAGCTAAGTGATCCCACAACCAACGGGTCAGATCTAAGCCCTGTTGTCACGTCTAGTCTTGAGTAATGGTGGCCAATTAAAAAACTCAAACATCCCCATCCTGATTGTTGGGGAATCCCAACATTTCAGTGAAAAAAGTAAGGTTGAGGTATTAGCATCTATCTTCAATCAGAACTACCACGTGGATGATCCATCTTGGCCTCCCCCAAAACTTCCCCAGCAATACAGATACCAGACTAGAGTCAATCTGATTCACTCCATGTGATGACAAGAAACAGCTGGAAACACTGGATATTGGAAAGGCCATGGGTGCTGACAATATTCCAGCAATAGCACTGAAGACTTGGGCTGCAGAAATTGCCACACCCCTAGCCAAGCTGTTCCCGTACAGCTACAACACTGTGGGAAATTGCCCTCGACACAAAGAAAAAGCAGGACAAATCCAACTTGGCAAATTATCGTCCCATCAGCCTACTCTTGATCATCAGTAAAGTGATGGAAGGTGTCATCAACCATGCTTTCATGCAGCACATGCTCAGCGATAACCTGTTCAGTGATGCCCAGTTTGGGGTCCACCAGGCCCACTCAGCTCCTGACCTCATTACAGCCTTGGTCCACACATGGACAAAAAAGATGAATTCCAGAGGAGAGGTGAGACAACAGCCCTTGACATCAATGTCACATTCAACCAAGTGTGGCATCAAGGAGGCCTCGCAAAATTGGAATCAATGGGTATCAGGGCAAGCTCTCCGCTGGTTAGTCATACCTGGCATAGAGGAGGATGGTTGTGTTTGTAGGAGGTCAGCCATCTCAGCTCCAGGGATAAGTCTGCAGGAGTTCCTCAGGGTAGTGTCATAGCCCCAACCATCTTCAGTTGCTTCATCAATGACCTTCCCTCCATCATAAGGTCAGAAGTGGGTATGTTCACTGATGAACGTACATTAGTTTCGTAGACTCAAACATTTACAGTACAGAAGGAGGCCAATCAGCCCATTGTATTTGTGCCAGTTAACAAAGATCTGACAATACTAATTCTATTTTCCAGCTCTTTCTTAGAGACTTTGGTAGGTCAAGTGGGTGACTAGGTCTGTTGTTGATTTTAAAAGCAAGATAGGTAAAATTATGTTAAGCAAAGATATTAAGTGATAAGGGCCAAAGACAGGTATATGGAGTTAAGGCACAGATCAGCCATGATCTCATTAAATGGCAGAACAGGTTTGATGGGCTGAGTGGCCTACTCCTGTTCATACCTTCCTATATAAATACTGCTGAAATTTTGTGGGAGTTTCTACTTGAACATCCTTTCAGTCAGTCAGTGGGTTCTGAGTTCCCACCACCCTCCGAGTGAGAAAACCTCCACCTCATCTCCCCTTTCACCTCTTATCTTAAATCAATGCCCCCTGGTTACTTACCCCTCTACAAATGGAAAAAAGGACCTTCCGATCTACCCTATCCAAGTTCTTCATAATCTTATACACCTCTATCAGCTCCCCTCTCAGTCTTAGTTGCTCCAAGGAAAAAAGCCCCAGCTTGTCCAATCTTTCTTTTCTACAACTCTCTAGCCCAGACAGCATCCTGGTAAATCTCTTCTCTACCCTCACATCTTCCTTATAGATGTGGTGCCCACAACTGCATACAGTACTCCGGTTGTAGACTAGCCAGCATTTTATACAGTTCTGGCCTAACCTCCTGGCTCTATGCCTTGGCTAACCAGGGCAAGTATCCCAAGTTCCTTCTTAACCACCTTATCTACCTGCTCTGCAACTTTCAGATATTTGTGGAAATGCATACCAAGATCCCTCTGGAGTTCAGCACTTTCCAGGCTCTTATCACTCATCGTGCAATCCCTTGCCTTGTTAGCCTTTCCCCTGGCATATTACTGGGTTGAATACCATTTGGCACTGTTTTGTCCAGCTGACCAGTCCTTTGATATCCTCCTGCATTTTCCAGCTATCCTCCTCATTACTTTGTTCGCTTTGTGTCATTTGTGAGTCTCTTGGTCATATCCCCTGTTAAGAGGGTTATGGGCCAAATGCTGGCAAATGGAGCTAGATCAGTTTGGAATATCTGGTCGGCATGGATGAGTTGGAACGAAGGGTCTGTTTCCATCCTGTACAACTCTATGACTCATTCACAACTCTTCTAATAATGAAGCCCATTTCCAAAATACAGCATTTCCAAAGTCTGGTAACATCCAGGTTTGGGCTAAGAAATGATAAGTAACTTGCATGCCACATTTTCATGCCGGGTGTCACGATTTTGGATTAGGACCCTAAAGTACTATGGACATTTTTTTAACTTTTAATTTCTAAAACATGGTTTTCAAAAGAGGAATACTACAAACGAAGCTAAATTGTGAGAGTAACTTCAATGGGTCTGGCAATGTCCTGGGTGGGACCTATGAA
Organism: Chiloscyllium plagiosum; assembly: GCF_037043375.1. NCBI lineage: Eukaryota > Metazoa > Chordata > Chondrichthyes > Orectolobiformes > Hemiscylliidae > Chiloscyllium > Chiloscyllium plagiosum. Next base: position 91,389,262 of record NW_028270146.1, on the reverse strand, counting down.
ATGTTACACATGTAGTGTGTCAGGGAAACTACAAATTGATATAGAGATGTAACAGGAAGAAATAATGATGGGCTTACTGTGTCCCTCCTACTCTGCAGAAAACCACCTCTTGCAGACATGTGGGAGTATTTTGTCCTTGTGGACTATAAACTGACTGCAGTCTTGGTCTGTGTGCGCTAGTGGAACTGAGGCAGCCTTTTACAAGCTTGGGTTCAAACCCTGCGATGGTCACAGTCAAGAAGCCATCCAATATTCAAACCTGCATTGCAGGAAAAAGGAGACTCTCGCTCTAACTGGCCAGCAAGCCAGTCATACTCTCTCACTCTAATACCAGCCAAGCACTGTCAACAGGAGACAAAACAAAAGGATTTCAATCGCCTTCAAAGCCAAAAATCCCTAAACCAAGTTTTCAACTTGTGACATTTCACTATCTATCCTCATTGAACGGCCCAGAGGAATGTCTGCATATCTTTTCAATTCATCTTTCTTTTGGTGTGGCACCTTGTTTGTACTCCATGTGTGTGTGCCATGTATTATTATTTGTTCTTGCATTTAGTAATTAATAAACCCACTCCTTTATGAACTCAAGAAAGTCTGGTTCGTTTTATTGGCTCCTTTTAAAACATAGATTCATTTGAATCTCTGATAAAGATGACCAACCGAGAGGGAAAGTAAATAAAGAAGCAATGCCCTTTCACCCTTCTTCATGCAGGAGATGAATGATTTCGGGTAGCTGTCTGAACCCATAATAATTTGGGGTGCCTTGCCAGTGTGTGGTGATAACACAGATGATGACCACGCCCATCAAAAGAGCGAATCTAACCATCATCCCCTGAAGTTTAATGGCACCCCATTGCTCAAACACCCAATAACAACAACTGTAGCTGAGCTGGACCACCCATACAAATACTATGGTTACAAGAATAGAATCATAGAATCCCCACAATGTGGAAGCAGGCCATTCAGCCCATCCCCACCAAAGAACATCCTCCACTCTGTAATCCTGCACTTCCCACGGCTAATTCACATCTCTGTACTCTATGGGCAATTTAACATCACCAATCCACCTGACCTGCACATCTTTGGAATGTGGGAGGAAATTGGAGCACCTGGAGGAAACCCACGCAGACACAGGGAGAATGTGCAAACTCCACACAGCCTGAATTGAACCTGGGCATTGAGAGGCAGTAGTGCTAACCACTGAGCCACTGTGCCAGTCAGTGGTTAGTGAGTAATTCACTTTCTGCTCCCGACCCCAATGCTTGTTTGCTACCTACAAGGTACAATAATATCATCGACATAGGCGAAAGTGAGGACTGCAGATGCTGGAGATTAGTGTCGAGAATGTAGTGCTGGAAAAGCACAGCAGGTCAGGCAGCATCCGAGGAGCAGGAGAATCGATGTTTCAGGCAAAAGCCCTTCATCAGGAGGGCCTGATGAAGAGCTTTTGCCCGAAACATTGATTTTCCTGCTCCTGGGATGCTGCCTGACCTGCTGTGCTTTTCCAGCACCACACTCTCGAATATCATCGACATGCAGAGAGCCTAGAGATAGTTCTCTTCAGAGCAGAAAAAATATAAAAGGGAGATTGACTAGAGATATTGAAAATTATGAAATATTGATTAGGAAAAAAATATTTCACTGCTGTTAAGGTCAGTAACCAAATGACACACACGCGACACTGTTAAGGGCCGCAGGGGAAATGACAGAATTATTTTTTTATTTAGCAAGCTATTCCAATCTGGAAAGCAATTTCATAGTTTCGGAATTGGATGCATGCTTCAGAAGAGAAGCCATTACTAAGGGAAGGAGAAGGATGAATTGAACAGGCATGAACAGGATCAAATGACCATTTTCTGTGCGATGTAATTTTACAGCAAAAGTAAAAACGAAACTTGATTTGCATGATGTTTTTCAGAACTTCAGGACATCTCCAAGCATTTGCAGCTGATATTTGACATGTAGCTACTATCATAACACTATCAGGAATGCAATAGCCAATTTACAGTCGTAGTGTCATAGAGGTCGATAACATGGAAACAGGGCCTGATGAAAGGTTCTGACCTGAAGCGTCTGATCCCTTCCTTGTCTGTTGCTGCTTGACCAACTGAGTTTTTTTCAGCTCCACTCTTTATCCATTCTGATCTCGAGCATCTACAGTTCTATCTCCAACAGGCCTTTCGGCCCAACCTGCCCATGCTACTCAGTTTTCACATTTAAACCAGTCCCATTTGCCTGCATTTGGTCCATATCCCTCCACACTTGCCCCATCCATGTACCTGTCCAAATGTTCCATAAATGACAAAATTGCACGCGTGTCCAGACCTGTTCCTGACATGCACCACCCTCTGAGTGAAAGAAATTGTCCTTCTGTACCCTTTTGTATCTCTCCCCTCTCACCTTAAAATTTGGAAAAAAACCCAGCAAAGTTCTTCACAGGCAAATAATTTTGACCATGTATTTTCTTTTTAGTGATATTGGCTCAGGGTGAGGTGTTTACCAGGGGAAACTCCTGTAGCTCTTTGCTAAAGCTGTGCCATGAAAGCTTTTGCATTCATTTGAGAGGGCAAGTTTCATGTCTCACCTGAAGCACAGCACCTCTGACACTGCAACCCACCCTCTGCATTGCAGTGGGAACGTCAGCCAGGATTATCAGCTACGGCTTTCACCTGAGTTAAATGAGTGGGATAGCTGTACTGGGGAGCTGCATCACACTGGAAGCAGAAGAGCAACGGAGAGCAAGAAGACAAAAAATACTATGAACCAAGGTTGCCAGAGGCTTTCCAAGAGGTAAAGCCCCTTCTCAAGTCCTGGGATAACATAGGAGGGTTCATGATTGGAATGGATCATTGAAAGTGGGGTCATTGCAAGTAATAAGTGGAAGCATTGCAAACAGAGGGTGAACCAATCCACTCACCCTCACTATAAAACTGTCCTTCTTCATCAGCCCTGTGATCTGGAGCCACATTTGGCGAGCGACGGTCCCAACACTCCATATCCAATTGCATCCCTCTGCACTTTGTTGGATATGGGCTCACATTTTTTTTTAGCAGCTCACTGCTCTCAATTACCGTTCTGTAACTATCTTTAGGATCATTTATCAGTAAGTTATTAGGCTCCTATGATACTGAGAGCATTGTCTCAAGGACCTGTCTGGAACTGGAAGGAATTGCTTTCGTTGCCAGGGCGACCTCACACTCTTATACATAATTCAAAATCCTTTGATTAGTTTCAGCTTTGCATAGCAGTCGGCAACATTGCTGGGGCAAACAAATATTTCCTTCCATTCAGTTTCTTTTTGGCCCCAGTGGCTGGGATTAGTGGGTACTAGCTCAAATCCATTGACAAGCTATTCATGCTTAAGAAGCATCACATCCAAATGTAAGGCCGAGGTGCATACACCACTGGTAAAGACAGATTGCAGCGGAACACATATGTGCATTGGTGAGCTGCGAACTGCACTCACCACATATCCACCAACCCGCTGAGACTTCAAGTGTATGAGACCACAGCGTGGAGAGATAAGCTAGAGGAGGGTGGGGGTGGGGAGAAAGTAGCATAGAGTACAATAGGTGAGTGAGGGAGGGGATGAAGGTGATAGGTCAGGGAGGAGAGGGGGGAGTGGAGAGGTGGAAAAGGAGATAGGCAGGTGGGACAAGTCCGGAAAAGTCATGGGGACAGTGCTGAGCTGGAAGTTTAGAACTAGGGTGAGGTGGGGGAAGGGGAAATGAGGAAACTGTTGAAGTCCACATTGATGCCCTAGGGTTGAAGTATTCCGAGGTGGAAGATGAGGCGTTCTTCCTCCAGGCATCGGGTGGTGAGGGAGCGGCGGTGAAGGAGGCCCAGGACCTCCATGTCCTCGGCAGAGTGGGAGGGGGAGTTGAAATGTTGGGCCACGGGGCGGTGTGGTTGATTGGTGCGAGTGTCCCGGAGATGTTCCCGAAAGCGCTCTGCTAGGAGGCGCCCAGTCTCCCCAATGTAGAGGAGACCGCATCAGGAGCAACGGATACAATAAATGATATTAGTGGATGTGCAGGTAAAATTTGATGGATGTGGAAGGCTCCTTTAGGGCCTTGGATAGAGGTGAGGGAGGAGGTGTGGGCGCAGGTTTTACAGTTCCTACGGTGGCAGGGGAAAGTGCCAGGATGGGAGGGTGGGTTGTAGGGGGCGTGGACCTGACCAGGTAGTCACGGAGAGAACGGTCTTTGCGGAAGGCGGAAAGGGGTGGGGAGGGAAATATATCCCTGGTGGTGGGGTCTGTTTGGAGGTGGCGGAAATGTCGGCGGATGATTTGGTTTATGCGAAGGTTGGTAGGGTGGAAGGTGAGCACCAGGGGCGTTCTGTCCTTGTTACGGTTGGAGGGGTGGGGTCTGAGGGTGGAGATGCGAGATGTAGACGAGAAGCGTTGGAGAGCATCTTTAACCACGTGGGAAGGGAAATTGCGGTCTCTAAAGAAGGAGGCCATCTGGTGTGTTCTGTGGTGGAACTGGTCCTCCTGGGAGCAGATCCGGCGGAGGCGGAGGACTGGAGGAAGAACGCCTCATCTTCCGCCTCGGAACACTTCAACCCCAAGGCATCAATGTGGACTTCAACAGTTTCCTCATTTCCCCTTCCCCCACCTCACCCTAGTTCTAAACTTCCAGCTCAGCACTGTCCCCTTGACTTGTCCGGACTTGTCCCACCTGCCTATCTCCTTTTCCACCTATCCACTCCATCCTCTCCTCCCTGACCTATCACCTTCATCCCCTCCCCCACTCACCCATTGTACTCTATGCTACTTTCTCCCCACCCCCACCCTCCTCTAGCTTATCTCTCCACGCTCCAGGCTCACTGCCTTTATTCCTGATGAAGGGCTTTTGCACGAAACGTCGATTTCGAAGCTCCTTGGATGCTGCCTGAACTCCTGTGCTCTTCCAGCACCACTAATCCAGAATCTGGTTTCCAGCATCTGCAATCATTGTTTTTACCTGTATGAGACCAGTCAAACCAGTATGTCTCATGAACAAGTACAACTGGTTTTCTCCTTCTGGGATGGCAGAGCTGTAGTATATAGGCATTAGTCATGAATAGCATATCACTGTGCAGTCAGATGTTTGTGGACCTAAGCACCATGTCAGCAATTAGAGTAACTTAGGATGTTCTGGGGCTTATGAAGGTATATGAACACACACGCACGCACGCACTGATTTTTACTCTCACAGGCCAGGAGTTACATTTCATTCCCTTTACGAATAAGGTCATGCTTTATGCATAAAGCATTCAAAAAGGAACGAAGGGCTTGTTTAGATTCATGCTCCACTTGATGAAGGAAACAGTGTGTTTACATGGACAGTTTGATTCAATTAAAAAGCCTTGCAAGGCTTAGAGTCAATCATTGCAAATCGTTTATGGTGAGAAATGGTTTCTTGGTAGCTTTGGAGGCCTGTGAAACTGGCTTTGGCAGTGGATGGCAAATTGCTGGATTGTTTCTCGTAAGAGCTGGACCCATTTGTGCCTTGGGACAAGATCACCTTGTACAGAAGGAAATGTTAATCAGAGCCGAGTGGTCTCCTGAACCAGTTTTGATGACCCGAAAGGCTTGGAGAGGAAGTTTCCAGTCATTTTCTTTCTAACTGACCTGGGTTCTAATCTAGTTTATCTCCCCCACCCCCAGGTGAATGGGAGAGTGAACAGTGTCTGCATTGCAACACTCAAGGCCAGCACAGTGATGTGGGAGGGGCTGGTTAGATTAGTAGACTTTTATTTGTCCATGATTTGGAGATGCCGGTGTTGGACTGGGGTGTACAAAGTTAAAAATCACACAACACCAGGTTATAGTCCAACAGGTTTAATTGGAAGCACACTAGCTTTCGGAGCGTCACTCCTTCATCAGGTGATAGTGAAGGGCTCAATCCTATCACAGAATTTATAGCAAAAATTTACAGTGTGATGTAATTGAAATTATACATTTAAAAATTGATTGTCTGTTAAGTCTGAATATCGTGATAATTTCACTTCTTTCATGTGTAACTCTCAAAACGTTTTTAAAAAGTTGCATTCTCAGGTTAGCTGTTAACAATGGTGATAGCGAGACAATATGTTGAAGGTGTTAGCCACCGTGCTGTCTATGCCATGATGTTTAGATTGATTCTAATCTAAAAAGTTAGATAACAGAGTTTTACATAAATTCATGCAGTTTTTGAGCTCAGAGTTCTACATGAATGCATGCAGTTTTTGAGCAAAGTACAATGTAACTCTGCAAGTACAAATTCACCCCACAAAATATATGTGTGCATGTGGGTCTTTGTCTGTCTGTTATCTAGGTTGGGAGTCGTGAGTGTGAAAAAGTGTATGTGTGTGTGTGTAGTGAGTGCAGAGTGTTTTAAGTCTATGAGGGAGTGCATGTGTGAGTGGGGGAGTATCTGTTTGTGCGTGTATAGTGCAATGGTGGTCACCTGTAATGTGACATGAACCCAAGGTCCCAGTTGAGGCCCTCCCTATGGGTACCGAAACATCTTCCAATTAAACCTGTTGGACTATAACTTGGTGATGTGTGATTTTTAACTTTATTTGTCCAGCAACTTTCATATGTGTTTCCCTGTGCTCACTGTAATCTACCCTGATTACCAAACATACTTCAACATATTGCTGTGAGGTTATACAGAGAGAAATGAGTCAATCTTCATACCTGTGAACTGGAAACTTGTATTAACTATATACCATACCTACAGTAATACACAGGAGAGAGTATACAACCTTTCTGTCTTGCGCCTGGTTCTAAGAGGAGAGCGACCGGCCTAGATGAAGTCCCCGGCCATGCACTCAGATCCCGTGTGGACCAGCGGGTGGGAGTACTCGCTGGCATCTTCAACCTCCCCTTACTACAATCCAAAGTCCTCACCTACTTCAAAAAGACCACCATCATCCTGATTCCAAAGAAAAATCACGCAGCACGCCTCAATGACTATAGCCTGGTGGCTCTGACCTCTGTAATTATGAAGTCCGTTGAGCCCTCGCAATTTGCCGACCGGCACAATAGATCCACACCAGACGCCATCCCCCTGGCCCTCTACTTATGCCTGGAACATCAGGATTACAAGGATATTTATGTCAGGTTCCTACATATTGAGTTCAGCTCTGCCTTCAACATCATAATTAAAAACAAATTCATTTCTGAACTCCAAGACCTAGGTCTCAGCTTCCCTCCCTCTGAAACTGGATCCTTGACTTCTTGACCCATCTATCGAAATCAGTAAGAAGAGGTGACCACACCTCCTCCATGATTATCCTCAAGACCAGTGCTACGCGAGGTTGCATTCTCAGCCCCCTATTATACTCCTTATAAACACATGACAGTGTGGCCAAATTCCATACCAACTCCACTTACAAATATTTTAACCTCGCCACTGCTGGAGGGTGGATCTCAAACAATGACAAGACAGAATACAGGAAATAGATTGAGTGCTTAGTAGTCTGGTGTTAAAACAACAATCTCTCCATCAATGTCAGCAAAACAGAGGAGCTGGTCATTGACTTCAGGAAGCAGACAGCACGCCCCTGTCTGCACCAATCAGGAAGGATGTACTGGCCCTGGAAGGTGTTCAGAGGAGGCTCATGAGACTGGTCCCAGGAATGAAAAGCTTAGCATATGAGGAACATTTGAGGACTCTGGGTTTATACTCGATGGAGTTTAGATGGGTGAGGGCGGATAACAGACAATAGACAATAGACAATAGGTGCAGGAGTAGGCCATTCAGCCCTTCGAGCCTGCACCGCCATTCAACATGATCATGGCTGATCATTCCTAATCAGTATCCTCTTCCTGCCTTATCTACATAACCCTTGATTCCACTATCTTTGAGAGCTCTATCCAACTCTTTCTTGAATGAATCCAGAGACTGGGCCTCCACTGCCCTCTGGGGCAGAGCATTCCACACAGCCACCACTCTCTGAGTGAAGAAGTTTCTCCTTATCTTTGTCCTAAATGGTCTACCCTGTATTTTTAAGCTGTGTCCTCTGGTTCGGCACTCACCCATCAGCGGAAACATGTTTCCTGCTGCCAGAGTGTTCAATTCTTTCATAATCTTATACATCTCAATCAGATCCCCTCTCAGTCTTCTAAACTCAAGGGTATACAAGCCCAGTCGCTTCAGTCTTTCAGTGTAAGGTAATCCTGCCAGTCCAGGAATTGACCTCGTGAACCTACGCTGCACTCCCTCAATAGCCAGAATGTCTTTCCTCAAATTTGGAGACCAGAACTGCACGCAGTACTCTAGGTGTGGTCTCACCAGGACCCTGTACAGCTCCAGAAGCACCTCTTTGCTTCTATACTCAATTCCTCTTGTTATGAAGGCCAGCATGCTATTAGCCTTCTTCACTACCTGCTGTACCTGCATGCTTACCTTCATTGACTGGTGTACAAGAACACCCAGATCTCTCTGTACTGCCCCTTTACATAAATTGATTCCATTGAGGTAGTAATCTGCCTTCCTGTTCTTGCCACCAAAGTGGATAACCATACATTTATCCACATTAAACTGCATCTGCCATGCATCTGCCCACTCACCTAACTTGTCCAGGTCACCCTGTAATCTCCTAACATCCTCATCACATTTCACCCTGCCACCCAGCTTTCTATCATCAGCAGATTTGCTAATGTTATTGCTGATACCATCTTCTATATCATTAATATATATTGTAAAAAGCTGCGGTCCCAGCATGGATCCCTGCGGTACCCCACTGGTCACTGCCTGCCATTCCGAAATGGAGCCGTTTATCACTACCCTTTGTTTCCTATCTGCCAACCAATTTTCAATCCAATCTAGTACTTTGCCCCCAATACCATGCGCCCTAATTTTACTCACTATCCTCGTGTGCGGGACCTCATTGAAACATACAGAATACTGAATGGCCTGGACAGAGTGGATGTTGGCAAGATGTTTCCACTGGTAGGAGAGATTAGGACCAAAGGGCACAGCCTTAGAGACAAGGGAAGACCTTTTAGAATGGAGATAAGGAGAAACTTCTTCAGCCAGAGAGTGGGGAATCTATGGAATTCATCGCCACAGAAGGCTGTGGAAGCCGGGTCTTTGAGTATATTTAAGGCTGAGATAGATCGGTTCTTGATTGTCAAGAGGAGAAAGCAGGAGAATGCAGTTGAGAAACTTATCAGCCATGATTCAAAGGTAGAGGGGACTTGATGGGCTGAATGGCCTAATTTCTGCTCCTATGTCTTATGGTCTAATGATCAAAAGCGTCAAGTTCCTGAGTGTGATGATCACCAACAATTTGTCCTGGTCCACCCATATCAATGCGACGATCAAGAAAGTACAACAACATCTCTCCTTCCTCAGGGAGCTAGTGAAATTTGGCATGCTCATAAGGACTCTTATCTATTTTTACAGATGCACCATAGAAAGCATCCTGTCTGGATGCAATACAGCTTAGTGTGGCAACTGCTCTGCCCAAGATCGCAAGAAACTAGAGAGTCGTGAATACAGTCTATCATGCAAACCCAGCCTTCCATCCACTGACATGGGAAAACAACCAAAATAATCACCCAGTTATACCCTCTTCCATCCTCTTCCATCATATATAAGACATAAAAGTTTTAATGCACATACTAATAGATTTAAGAACAGCTTCTTCCCCGCTGTTATCAGACTTTTGAACGGACCACTCAAATGTTAATTCTGACTCTCTCTCCCTGCACCTTCTCTGTGGCTGTAACACTGTATTGTTTGCTCTGTTCTGATAATCTGATGCACTTTGTATTGTACAATCTGCCTGTACAACATGCAAAACAACACTTTTTTTTTCACTGCATCTCAATACATGTGACAAGAATAAACCAATCAAGTGTGTCAGGAGCCACTGCAAATGAAGCATATTAGCATGACAGGGTTTAACCATTAACCTATACTCATTGCTTACAAACTGTAGCCCTTTGGTGACATTTCCAGTTTACATTACTAGGAAAAATCCCAGATTTGCAACACGTTGAAATGATTTCGCGAAGACTCTCTGGTGGACAGAGCTCACTCATGTTCAGTTCGCAGATGATCACTGGCTGACTGAGTGACAGGTAATGCTCCTGGTCAGTTTCACTACACCTGAGTGGTCACACTGGCAGACTCATGGTTCAAGAGCAGACTTTGTTTATCCTCTTAAAGTGATCTCCTTTAACGCACTGTGGAATGCTGATGTGTTGATCTGACAGCCTGGCACAGCTTCAGTACCAATGGGGTACTTTTGAAATGTAGTCACTGTTGTAACAGTGAGACAATGACCAGATTAGGATTATGTAGGGGCTAGATATTGGCCAAGACACTGGGGACAAAAGCCATTCCAACATAAGGCCACTGGATCTTTCGTTTCCATCAGAAAGGTCAGTAGGGGTCTCAGTTCAACATCTCATCCAACAAAAGACAGCATCCCTGTCAGTACTATAGTGGAAGTGACAGGTTGGATTATTGCATTTGAACACCACATGATGTTTTGGTCCCGGGGTGAGAGTGCTCCTGGTGAGTCTGAGACGTTAGTCTGACAGCAGTTAGATTGAGCTAGTTGGGAGCCCTTTCTGCTCCCACTCATTCTGATAGCACCGAAGGGCACACAGAGTACGCGAGTTCATTGGGATCCAGGGCAGCGGCTGAAACTGATACCTCTGAGCAAAACATATCATCACCCTGTTTACCTCCGCCTCGATTATAAATAAAGTTGGTTTGACAATGGACCGGCAGAGAGGTTGTATGAACACATATTAAATTTTTAATTGCTACTCCAACAGTGTTGTGTAACAGGTAACAACTCTGATGTCAGAGGGTTCAACTGAAGGTACAGTTAAAAATGATTGACACAGTATTCCCTTTCTCCTATCCCCACCCCTCAAGTGAAGGTTCACTAGGGAGCAGCAGTCCTGGCATAGTCCCTTCGCCACACAGAGCCAGGACTGAGTTAGTTGGCCTGGGTCAATTACCTTGATATCCTACAATGAAGGAGGATGACACTCAGCCTAGGTAGCCACCCTGTTTATTCTCTGATGGGTCTGCATGTGGAACAAGCAGTCAGACGAGTATTGGGTGAGCAATAATCCGAAAGAAATTGAATGAGCAACGATACCTTGCGATCTAACCTCACCTTTCACAATCTCAGAGTGTCCAGTGTGTTTCAGAATAAAGACTAATCACTGTTATAATGTCAATTTGCACATAGCAAGATGCCCAAAGCACCTTGATTCTGCCTCTACCTTAGAACTACTGTTGCCAAAACATCATAAAATTGAAGGAACTGCGGATGCAGTAAATCAGAAACAGAAACAGGAATTGCTGGAAAGGCTCGGCAGGTCTGGCAGCATCAGCTGCCTTTCCAGCATTTTCTGTTTTTATTACTGCCCAAACTTTTATCTCCACCTCGGATGCCTTCATTTCTTAAATGCTATATTCATCTCTATCCCCTTTAAGCTACTAATTATGCAGAACTGTTCTCAACCACTCTCAATGACTTAGGTGAAGGAAGTGAAAGCAGAGTAGCTACATTTGCAGTTGATGCAAAGATACACAGGAAAGTCTTCGAGATTGGTTGAGGCAGTGGGCAGAAAAATGGGCAGATAATGTACATTGTGGGGAAATGTGGAATTGCTTAGCAGGAAGATAGAAAAAGCACGAGAACGGCTGCAGACCTCAGGTGCAGAGGGAGTGGGGCGTTATAGTACATGTGTTCACGCAGAGGGTAGTACGTGTATGGAATGAGCTGCCAGAGGATGTGGTGGAGGCTGGTACAATTGCAACATTTAAGAGGCATTTGGATGGGTATATGAATAGGAAGGGTTTGGAGGGATATGGGCCGGGTGCTGGCAGGTGGGACTAGCTTGGGTTGGGACAACTGGTCAGCATGGAAGGGTTTGGACCGAAGGGTCTGTTACCATGCTGTACATCTCTATGACTCTATGTGTCACAGAACAGTAGTACTCAGGTACAGCAAGTAACAAGGGAGGCTAACAGGGACGCTATCCTTTATGACGAGAGGAATTGAACATAAAAATAAGAATGTCATGCCTCAGTTACACAGGACATTGGTGAGACCACATTTCGAATACAGTGTGTACTTTTAGTCTCCTTATTTAAAGAAGGATGCAGACGTGTTGGTGGCAGTTCAGTGGAGACTTCCCAGGCTGAGATCTGGGATGAACAGGTTGACTTATGAGGAAAGGTTGAACAGACTGAGTTTGTTGCCACTGAAGTTTAGAAGAGGGAGAGGTAACATGGTTGAAGCATATAAAATCCTGAATGGCCAGGTGATGTGGAGAGAGTGCTTCCTCTTGCAGCTAAGTCCAGCACTAGGGGGCATGCTTTAAAATGAAGGGTTCCTTCTCAGGACAGTGATGAGGAGAGGGTTTTCTCTCAGATGGCTGAATGACTTTGAAACTCTCTGCCTCGGGGTGGGTGGGGATGGGAATAGATGGATATTATGAAGGCAGAGGTAGATAGATTGTTGTTAGACGAGGCAGTCAAAGGTTATCAGGGAACTTGAAACACCAGCAGGTCAGCCATTTTGTTATTGAAAGGTGGAGGAGGCTCGAGGAGTGAAATGGCCTGAAATTCCGTTCCCTGTTTTCTATGTTTGTATGTTCGCGCCGTGCCCCTCGGTAAGATATGCTCATTCCTCACCTCCATCCTTTGCTTGCCTGCATTGATTCCCTGCTGCTCAAAGCATCAAGTTTAAAATCTTCACTGGCATACTGTGAACAGTGTAGGGCACTTATCCAAGGAAGGATACACTATCTTTGGAGGCAGTCCAGAGAAGGTTCACTAGGACTGATTCTGGGTATGGAGGGACTGCGTTATGAGGTGAGGTTGAATAAGCTTGGACTGCATCCATTGGAGTTTAGAAGTATGAGAGGCGACCTTATGGAAATATATAAGATTCTTAGGAGTCTTGACATAGTAGATTGCTTCCCCTCGTAGCAGAGTCTAAGACCATAGGGCATAATCTCAGAGTAAGAAGTCACCCATTCAAGACAGAAATGAGGAGGAATTTCTTCCCTCAGAGGGTAGTGATCTGTAAAATTCTATACTGCAGAGGGCTACTTCATACGGTGTCATTAAGTATAGTCAAGGTTGAGACAGACAGATTTTTAATTAGGAAGGGAATCAAGGATTATAGGGAAAAGGCAGGAAGTGTTATTAAGGATCAGCCGGACAACCGTGAGCTCATTGAATGGTGTACAGACTTGATGGGTTAATGGCCCTTTTGCTCCTATGGCTAATGATCATTTAATTGCAGAGATGGCAAGAAGCAGGAAAGTTCCTTCCAAGGGCAAACTTGCCCAATGCTTTTCCCTTCTGGCCACAGCCAGACACATCCAGAGAGGGGAATATTCTGTTATGTGAGTTAGAGCAGAGTGAACCACCGTTTTATAATGATATCCAGATCCTTACATCTCAACGGTTTGTGTAAAGATTTTCCAATCCTTCCCCGAATCAAATAGTGCTTGAGTGATTGCACATAACACGTTAAACGAGTTGACATTTTCAAATTGCAATTCCATCATGCTATTGACGCAAATTCAAAAACGCTTGGCCACTATAGTTCTGTGGTTATTGGATTAATTTATGAAAGTCAGCAATTCCTGCGTAACTTTTCACTCAGACTGGAGGTTGTGTCAGGCAGCACTGTCTAGTTAAAAACACATGACACAAAGAGACAGGAAATTAAATTAGAAAGCTATATTCTTAATGAGGGCGCAGCCTCAGAGTGAACGGATGACCATTTAGAACTGAGATGGGGAGGAATTTCTTCAGCCAGAAGGTGGTGACTCTGTGGAACTCATTGTTGTAGAGGCCAAGTCACTGAGTGTATTTAAGACCCAGATAGACTGGGGAGAATGGGGTTGAGAAATATATCAGCCATGATTGAATGGTGGAGCAGACTCGATGGGCTGAATGGTCTACTTCTGTTCCTACACCTGACGGTCTTAGGGCTACAAAAGAAGATCAGAGGCTATGAATATTGTAGTGAGTAACACACCTCCTGACTCCCAAAGACCTGTCCATCACTTACAAAGCACAAGTCATAGAGTTACAAAATCACACAGCATGGAAACAGATCCTTTGGTACAACTCATCCATGCTGTCCAAGTATCCCAAACTAGTCCCACTTGACTGCATTCGGCCTATATCCCTCTAAACCTTTCCTATTCATGCACCAGACAAAATATCTTAAATGTTGTAACTGTACCTGCATCTACCACTTCCTTTAGCAGTTCATTCCACATATGAACCACTCTCTGTGTGAAAGATTTGCTCCTCAGGTCCCTTTTAAATCCTTCTCATCTCATCTTAAAAATATACCCCTCAGTTTGAACTCCCCTACTTTCAGGAAAACACCTTTGCTATTCACCTTATCTATGCCCCTCATGATTTTATAAACCTCTGCAAGGTCACCCCTCAACCTCCTGCACTCCAATTTAAAAAGTTCCAGTTTATCCAGCCTTTCCTTAGAACTCAAACTCTCTAGTTCCAGCCACATCCTGGTAAATCTTTTCTGAACTCTCTCCAATTTAGCAATATCCTTTCTGTAACAGGATGACCAGAATTTATGTAGTACTCCAGAAGAGGCCTCACCAATGTCCTTTACCACTTCAACATAAGGCCCTAACTCCCATAGTCAGCGGTCTGAGCAATGAAGGCAAGTGGGCTAACTGTTTGGTGGCACGGTGGCTCAATGGTTAGCACTGCTGCCTCACAGCGCCAGGGATCCAGGTTCAATTCCACCCTCGGGCGACTGTCTGTGTAGAGTTTGCACATTCTCCCCGTGTCTGTGTGGGTTTCCTCCCACAGTCCAAAGATGTGCTGGTCGGGTGAATTGGGCATTCTAAATTGCCCATAGTGTTAAGTGCATTAGTTAGAGGGAAATGGGTCTGGGTGGATTATTCTTTGGAGGGTTGATGTAGACCTGTTGGGCCAAAGGGCCTATTTCCACACTCTAGGGAATCTAATCTAACCTTAACCATCCTGTCCACCTGAGACACAACTTTCAAAATACTATGTATCTAAACCCCTGGGTCTCCAGGGCCCTACCATTAACTGTATAAGTCCTGCCCTTATTTGTTTTACCAAAATGCAATAACGCACATTTATCCAAATTAAACTCCATCTGCCCCTCCTCAGCCCATTGGCCCAATTGATCAAGATCTCTTTCTACCCTTAGATAATGTTCTTCACTGTTCACTATACCACCAATTTTGGTGTCATTCCCAAACTTTCTAATCGTCCTTCCTAAATTCTCATTCAAATTGTTTATAGAAATGACAAACAACAGTGTCAGGGATGTGTTGGAAAACTCTCCACTTGGCTGGATGGGTGCAACTCCAACAACACTCAAGAATCGTGACACCATCCAAGAGAAAGCATCCCACTTGATTGGCACCACATCTGCAAGCATCCACTCCCTCCACCACACTCAGTAGCAACAGTGTGTACCATCTACAAGATGAACTGCAGAAATTCACCAAAGATCCCGAGACAGCATCGTGCAAATCTATGACCACGACCATCTAGAAGGACAAGGGCAGCAGACACATGGGAACACTACCAGAGCTAGAGCTCTTCCAGAGGGTTTAAACTAGATTGGCAAGGGGGTGGGAACCAGAACTACGGATCAGATGGTGGAGTAGGTAGTGAACAGCCAGATGCAGTGTGCAGAGAGTCTGTGAGGAGGGATAGGCACTTGATAGGGCAAAGGTGCAGTCAGTGTAATGGGTTGAAGTATGTCTAGTTTAATACAAGAAGTATCAGGAAAAAGGGTGATGAACTCAGAGCATGGATCAGTACTTGGAACTATAATGTTGTGGCCATTACAGAGACTTGGATATCACAGAGGCAGGAATGGTTGTTGGATGTTCCAGGGTTTAGATGTTTCAAAAGGAATGGGGGGGTGGGGTGAACGTAAGAGAGATGGAGGAGTGGCATTGCTAAGTGGGGATAGTATCATTGCTGCAGAAAGGGAGATTGTCAATGAGGGATTGTCGACAGAGTCAGTATGAGTGGAAGTCAGACACAGGAAAGGAGCAACCACTTTATTGGGAATTTTCTACAGGCCAATCAATAATAACAGAGTCACAGAGAAGCAGATTGGGAGGCAGATTGTGGAAAGGTGCAGAAGTAACAGGGTTGTTGTCATGCATGACTTTAACTTCCCGAATATTGGTTGGAACATCCTCAGTGCAAATAGTTTGGATGGAGCAGTTATTGTCAGGTGTGTCCAGGAAGGGTTCCTGATGCAATATGTAGATAGGTTGACGAGAGGGGAGGCCATATTGTGCCAGACAATGAACCATGCCAGGGGTCAGATCTCTTGGTGGGACTGCATTTCAGTGACAGCAACCATAACTCCCTGACCTTTACTTTATTCATAGAGAGGGATAGGAGCAGATGGTATGGGAAAGTATTTAATTGGGGGAAGGGGGAATTACAATGCTATTTGGCAGGAACTGGGACGCCTAAATTGGGAACAGATATTCTCAGGGAAATACGTGACAGAAGTGTGGAGGTTGTTTAGGAAGCACTTGCTGATAGTTCTGGACAGGTTTGTCCCACTGAGGCAAGGAAGGGATGGTAGGGTGAAGGAACCTTGGGTGACAAGGGATCTAGTCAATAGGAAGAAGGAAGTTTACTTCAGGTTGAGGAGGCAAGGATCAGACAGAGCTTTAGAGGGTTACAAGGTAGCCAGAAAGGAACTTAAGAATGGACTTAGGAGAGCTAGAAGGGGGCTTGAAAAAGCTTTAGCAGTTAGGATTAAGGAAAGCCCCAAGGTGTTCTACACTTATGTGAGGAACAAGAGGATGGTCAGAGTGAGGGTAGGGCTGATCAGGGATAGTGGAGGGAACTTGCGCCTGGACTCGGAGGAAGGAGGGGAGGTCCTTAATGAATACTTTGCTTCAATATTCACTACTGAGAGGGACTTTGGCATTTCTGAGGACAGCGTGAAACAGAGTGATATGCTAGAACATATTGATGTTAGGAAGGAGGATGTGCTGAAAATTTTGATAAACATAAGGGTAGATAAGTCCTCTGGGCCAGACAGGATTTACCCAAGATTTCTACAGGAAGTGAGGGAAGAGATTGCTGTGCCTTTGGCGATGATCTTTGCGTCCTCACTGTCCACTGAAGTAGTGCCAGATGATTGGAGGATGGCAAATGTTATTCCCTTGTTCAAGAAAGGGAATTGGGATAATCCTGGGAAGTACAGAGCAATCAGTCTTATGTCAATGGGGGCAAAGTATTCGAGAGGATTCTGAGAGACAGGTTTAATGATTCCTTGGAAAACCATAGTTTGATTAGAGATAATCAACATGGCTTTGTGAGGGGCAGGTCATGGCTCACAAACCTTACTGAATTATTTGAGGATGTGACAAAAGACATTGATGAAGGTAGAGCAGTAGATGTGGTGTACATGCATTTAATCAAGGCGTTTGATAAGGTTCCCCATGATAGGCTCATTCAGAAAGTAAGGAGGCATGGGACACAGGGAAACCTGTCTGTCTGGATACAGAATTGGCTAGCTCATAGAACACAGAGGGTGGTGGTAAATGGAAAGTATTCAGCCTGAAGCTTGGTGACCAGTGGTGTTCCGCAGGGATCAGTTCTAGGACCTCTGTTCTTTGTAGTTTTTATAAATGACTTGGATAAGGAAGTGGAAGGGTGGGTTAGTAAGTTTGCTGATGACAAGAAGGCTGGTGGAGTGGTGGATAGTGTGGAGGGCTGTCGTAGGCTGCAATGAGACATTGACAGGATGCAGAGTTGGGCTGATAAGTGGCAGATGGAGTTCAAACCTGGAAACGTGTGAAGTCATTTACTTTGGAATGTCAAATTTGATAGCAGATTACAGTGTCAAAGGCAGGATTCTTGGCAGTGTGGAGGAACAGAGGGATCTTGGGGTCCAGGTCCATAGATCCCTCAAACCTGCTACCCAGATTGATAGAGTTTTTAAGAAGGTGAATGGTGTGTTAGCTTTCATTTGCAGGAGGATTGAGTTTAAGAGCCGTGAGGTTATGCTGCAGCTCTATAAAGCCCTAGTTTGACCACAATTGGAATATTGTGTTCAGTTCTGGTCACCTCATTATAGGAAAGATGTGGAAGCTTTAGAGAGGGTGCAGAGGAGATTTACCAGGATGCCCCCTGGACTGGAGGGCATGTTATAGAGTCATAGAGATGTACAGCACTCGTCCATGCCGACCAGATATCCTATCCTAATCTAGTCCTATTTGCCAGCACTTGGCCCATATGCCTCTAAATTCTTCATATTCATATACCCGTCCAGGTGCCTTTTAAATGCTCCAATTGTATTAGCCGTCTCTGACAGCTTATTCCATAAATGGTTCACTTCCCGCCTCAGGCGACTGACTGTGTGGAGTTTGCACGTTCTCCCCGTGTCTGCGTGGGTTTCCTCCGGGTGCTCCGGTTTCCTCCCACAGTCCAAAGATGTGCAGGGTCAGGTGAATTGGCCGTACTAAATTGCCCGTAGTGTTAGGTAAGGGGTAAATGTAGGGGTATGGGTGGGTTCGCTTCGGCGGGGCGGTGTGGACTTGTTGGGCCGAAGGGCCTGTTTCCACACTGTAATGTAATCTAATCTAATCTAATCTAAAAATGCAACATGCACTGCATGAAAATGTTGCCCCTTAGGTCTCTTTTATATCTTTCCCCTCTCACCCTAAACCTATGCCCTCTAGTTCTGGACTCCCCCACCCCAGGGAAAAGACTTTGTCTATTTATCCTATCCATGCCCCTCATGATTTCATAAACCTCTATAAGGTCACCCCTCAGCCTCCGATGCTCCAGGGAAAAACAGCCCCAGCCTGTTCAGCCTCTCCCTATAGCTCAAATCCTCCAACCCTGGCAACATCCTTGTAAATCTTTTCTGAACCCTTTCAAGTTTCACAACATCCTTCCGATAGGAAGGAGATCAGAATTGCATGTAATAATCCACAAGTGGCCTAACCAACATCCTGTACAGCCTCAACATGACCTCCCAACTCCTATATCCAAACCTCTGACCAATAAAGGAAAGCATACCAAACACCCTTTTAACTATCCTCTCTACCTGCTACTCTACTTTCAAGCAACTATGAACCTGCACTCCAAGGCCTCTTTGTTCAGCAACACTCCCTAGGACCTTACCATTAAGTGTATAAGTCCTATGTCTCATTGGAGTGAAGAAGGATGAGAGGTGACTTGATAGAGGTGTACAAGATATTGGGTGGCATAGATAGAGTGGATAGCCAGAGACTTTTTCCCATGGCAGAAATGCCTATCATGAGAGGGCATAATTTTAAGGTGGTTGGAGGAAGGTTTAGGGGTGATGTCAGAGATGGGTTGTTTACAGAGGGAGTGGTGAGTGTGTGGAGTGCACTGCCGGCAGTGGTAGTAGAGTCAGATAAATTAGGGACATTTAAGCCATTCTTGGATAGGCACATGGATGATAGTACAATGAAGGGTATGTAGGTTATTCTGATCTTCGAGTAGGATAAGAGGCTGGCACAACAAAGCGGCTGTACTGTGCTGTACTGTTCCATATTTTACGTTCTACTACCATCTCCAAGCACTCATCATCCTGACTTGGAAATGTATCACTGTTTCTTCAGTGTCACTGGGTCAACATCCTGGAACTTACCCCTTAGCAACATTGTGGGTATGCCTGCAGCAAGTGGACGACAGCAGTTCAAGAGGTCAGCTCAGCACCACCTTCTCAAGGACAATTAGGGATGAGCAATAAATGCTGGTACAGCCAGCAACATCCATGTCCCATGTAAGAACAAAAACAATGCAACTGGAACAGTTGTTCCTCAACTGCAAGTTGTCTGATCGGTAAGGAGTTAACTCTTCATCAACGCAGACACAAATCAACCATCAGTCCCAGGTGTCCATAGCACCCCAACAGAACAATAAGATGTACTATGACAATGACAAACAACAAGGAAATGACACACCCCACGATGGAACATCCCCCAAATGAACAGCCTACAACATTGCATATTTGTGCCATTAAGAGACTGGCATCAAGTTGAAGACCATGTATGGAAGGCTAATACAGAGACTGACAAGAATGATGAACTGCTAAAGCAAGAAAATAGATATGTGCATTGTTGGTAACTGAAAATGTAAATGATGATGCATGCATACCTTTTTCCAAGAAAAAGGTTTTGTATTTGGGGCAGTATCTATTTCAATGTGACTTCTAGCTTGCCATACTTATGTCATCTCTACGATAGGGCAATGACTGCTGAAATCAATATGGTTAATTAGTTCAAAGGATAACGTACAGGTAGTGTTGTACTAGATTAAAACAGAGGGCTTTTCTGTTTCTCAGGCAAATGAGGCAATGTACAATTTTAATGGACAAGAGGGCTATTTTCTTTTGAATAATGTGCAATATTTTTCCATTGCCAAGCATCACAATTATTGTAAAGACGATTATTTTTCACCTTACTGTTTGTAGCTGTTTGTGGTGCGTATTTGCTACAGTGTGTCCTATAAAAGAGTGACCGGACTTCAAATGTCTTATATTGGCTTATAAAGCACTTCAGGAGATCCTGAGGTCATGGAGACATCTTAAGTGTAAGGTTTTGTTTATTTTCGCTTTTCCCATTAGAATTCTGCTTTAAAAAGGGAGTTTTCCCTGATTGTGTTTGTAAATAGATTTTTAAAAAAAATTTCTTACATCACAAAAGCTGCTTAATCGGCTGTAAGGGCCTTTGAGGCCTCATGGAAGGTGCTATATAAATCCAAGCTCCTTCTTTCATCCCAGGTAAAGTCCTTATCAACCCAACGTACAGCCAATCCTGGATATGTGAATAATCAATGGCAATTGTGTAATAAAAGCAAAATACTGCATATGCAAGAAATCTGAAATTTAAAAAACAAAAAGACATGATGGAAAACGCTGTTAGGTCTCATGTCCCTTGAATGGACGTGATCCCAACCCCACGGGCTGGCCAATCCAGAGTTGCGAGGTCTGCGGTCCCATCAGTGCCTCTTGTGGCCACCGTTAGAACTGCAACCAGTCAGAAGCACAATCTCAAATACACAGCATCCACCTGAACTCCTCCCCCTGTCATTTTACCTGCATTTGACTCTCTTCATTGAGAATTGCTGACCTGATACTGGTTGCATTAATTCCTCCACTCTAACCTGCCTCTCTCCGAAGTTGCGGCATTCCCATTCTCTCAGATCCAACCCTGATCTTGTTAGCAAACCTCCTGAAGAAGGGCTCATGCCCGAAACGACGATTCTCCTGCTCCTTGGATGCTGCCTGACTTGCTGCGTTTTTCCAGCAACACATTTTCAACCTGAAGATAAGGCCGAGCACCAACTCTTAAAGACATTTGCTGCTCTTTCCCCCCGAGGTCAGCTTCAGCATAGATAGCAACCTCTTCCGAGCAAAAATCTATTCTGAGAAGGGTCACTGGTCTCGAAACGTTAACTCTGCTTTCTCTGCACAGATGCTGCCAGACCTGCTGAGTCTTTTGTCCCCCCAGCAAATTTCTGACTGTGCTTCTGATGAGAGCTGTCCTTCGATTTGATGATTGATCAGGCACTTGACAATTATCTTGTGGGAATTATCTCTTTTAAGCTTTCTGAGCTTTGCAGTCTCTACCATCACCACCACACAGTGGAGGAAGGGGGACTGCTATTTGCAAGCTTTGGATGTTATCACTCTTTCTGCTGCTCTTGGCGCGAACAGCTATTGTTTTAAATAAAACCTTTCGCAGCTCAACCAATCAGAGAGCTGTTGCTAGGAGGAAGTTTCTCAAAACGAAAGCTCGGCAATGCTGTTAAGTTTTGATTTACCTCCTCTTTTTGCTTCCAAGAAGCGACATAGTGTTGCACAGCTCAACAATATGCAACAAGTGTTTTCCCAAGTGGCAAAACCGTCCCGTTTTTCAATTAAAGCAGCCCAACTTCCATTCCATGTTACAGTCCGAAAGCTTGGAAAATATATGGTGTCTAACATTGTTCGCTGGGGACAATGTCTTTCTTTCACCGCTTAATCACTTATTTGGAAGCAATTTGCAAAGAACTGCCACTATTATCTTATTTGTGAGACCAGGATCAGGCTGCATCAGCATCCAACCAAGGAAGTGGATCTCGGCCTGGATTGGTAGGACTAATCAAAGGGGAGCTCTGATCTCTTCATTTCAAACTGCCCCCGGGATATTGGCCGCTTCAACCTGTCCACCCCCCTCACCCACTCCAACCTTTCACCTCACAATGCGTAGCCCTCCACTCTGCCCCAATACCAACCTCACCATCAAACCAGTGGACAAAGGGGGTGCAATGATAGTTTGGCGCACTGACCTCTACACCGCTGAAGCCAAACGCCAACTCAAAGATACCTCCTACCGCCCCCTCGACCATGACTTCACCCTCCCATCACCAAACCATCATCTCCCAGACGGTACACAACCTCATCACCTCAGGGGAGCTCCCATCCACAGCTTCCAACCTCATAGTTCGGGAACCTCGCACCGTCCAGTTCTACCTCCTATCCAAGATTCACAAGCCTGACTGCCCCGGCCAACCCATCATCTCGGCCTGCTCCTGCCCCATCGAACGTCTTGTCAACGCTCTATCCCTCCAATCCAAGAGCTCCCCACCTGCGTTCAGGACACCACCCAAGCCCTCCACCTCCTCCAGGACTTCAGTTTCCCTGGCCCCCAATGCCTCATCTTCACCATGGACATCCAGTCCCTCTACACCTCCATCCGTCATGACCAGGGCTCCAAGCCCTCGATTTCTTCCCCTCCCGGCATCCCCCCCAGTACCCTTCCACTGACACTCTCATTCGTTTGGCTGAACTGGTCCTCACCCTCAATAATTTCTCCTTTGAATCCTCCCACTTCCTCCAGATGAAAGGGGTCGCCATGGGCACCCACAAGGGCCCCAGCTATGCCTGTCTCTTTGTCTATTATATGCAACAGTCCATATTCCGCATTTACACCGGCACCATTCCCCACCTTTTCCTCCACTATATTGATGACTGTATCGTCGCCACCTCGTGCTCCCACGAGGAGGTTGAACAGTTCATCAACTTCACCAACACCTTCCACCCAGACCTTAAGTTCACTTGGACCATCTCAGACACCTCCCTTCCCTTCCTGCACCTCTCCATCTCCATCAACGGTGACCGACTTAACATGGACGTCTTCTACAAAGCCACTGACTGACACAGCTACCTGAACTACACCTCCTCCCACCCTGCCTCCTATAAAAACACTATCCCTTATTCCCAGTTCCTCTGCCTCTGCCACATCTGCTCCCAGGAGGACCAGTTCCACCACAGAACACACCAGATGGCCTTCTTCTTCAAAGAATGCAATTTTTCCTCTCACATAGTCGATGATGCCCTCCAGAATATCTCATCCACTTCCAGCACCTCCGCCCTCGAACCCCACCCTTCCAACTGCACAGGTCCCAAGCTTCTTCCATCACCACATCCTAACCACCCGATGCCTGGAGGAAGAACGCCTCAGTGTCTGCCTTGGGACCCTCCAACCCCACGGCATCAATGTGGATTTCACCACTTTCCTCATTTTCCCTCCCCCACCTTATTCCAGATCCAACCTCCCAACACGGCATCGACCTCATGACCTGTCCTACCTGCCCATCTTCCTTCCCACTTATCCACTCCACCCTCCCCTTTGACCTATCACCATTACCCCACCTCCATCAACCTACTGCACTCCCAGCTACCTTCCCCCCAGCCCCACCCCTGTCCCATTTATCTCTCCACCCCCTTGCCTCACAAACCTCATTGCTGATGAAGGGCTTTTGCCCAAAACATTGATTTCCCCTGCTTCTTGGATGCTCCCTGACCTGCTGTGCTTTTCCAGCACCACACTCCTGTCTCTAGTCAGAGGGGAGGACAACTTCAAGGTGTGATCCTGCAACAAAAGCAGAGAATGTCAGCAGATCTGGTAGCATCTGTAGAGAGAGAAAAACAGAGTTCATATTGCTCATCTAATAAGATTCTTTTTCAGTGTTACATTGGACTTGAAACATTAACCCTGCTTCTCTCTCCGCAAATGCTGTCAGACTTAGACTCACAGATATGTACAGTAATCTGTTTTGATACTGTCAATTTCTATATAATTCCATGTCAATTACCAACACTTGTGGTCCTTATCAGATTTTTCCATCCGCATTCCAGGTTTCTTTCTGTTCATCTCTATCTGATTCCCACAACACTGTTCTTCATCCTGTTTCTCTCACTGACTTCATTCTCCCCACACAGTCCTCCATCTGCTTTGTATTTACTCTGATGGCTGCACAGGCGATAAGTAAAACTGTGAGTTATGAAACAGAGTCAAACTTATGTTATCAACAACAGCTTGCATTTATATAGACAGGACAAGGCAGTAGTGCAGGGTAACAATGTGAGTAATGAAATAACCGAGCATGACAGGAAGGGACAGAGTGGGTAACGTACCATCAAATAAGGTCAGATAAAGGAACTATGGTGAAAAGATAGAATTAATGGCTCTTTACTTGAATGCACAATATTTTGCAACAAGATGGGTGCATTGATAGCACAAATTGAAATGAATGTATGTGAAACAATAGCCATTACATCATGACTATGGCCGAAATTTGAATAATCAAGGGTATTTATCGTTTTGGATGGACAGAAAGTGAGGAAAGCTGAAAATGTGTTGCTGGAAAAGCGCAGCAGGTCAGGCAGCATCCAGGGAACAGGAGAATCGACGTTTCGGGCATAATTCCTGAAGAAGCCCGAAACGTCGATTCTCCTGTTCCCTGGATGCTGCCTGACCTGCTGCGCTTTTCCAGCAACACATTTTCAGCTCTGATCTCCAGCATCTGCAGACCTCACTTTCTCCTCTAAGAAAGTGAGGAAATGCAGGGTGAGAGGTCTTGTTGGTAAAGAATGAGATTATTACCATAGTGAGAAATGATTTTGGTTTGGAGGACCAAGATGCAGAGTCAGATTGGGTGGAGGTAAAGATAGCAATGGAAATTAGTCACTAGTGTGGTTGAGGTTTATAAGTCCAAATGACAATAGCTACACTGTAGGAATGAATTTAAATAAATGATTGGGGCTTATAAGAAAGGTATTGCAAAAACTGTAGGAAATTTTAATCTTCATATAGAATGGATGAATCAAATTTGTAAGTCAGCCTGGAGGATAAGTTAATGAAATATATTCAGGACAATTTCTTGGAACAAATCATTTTGGAACCAAAATGGCAATTAATATTTGTTAATGTGCAATGAGATAGGATTAATTGCTGACCCCATTGTAAAAGATTCGCCGGGTAACAGTGATCTTAACATGACAGAATTTTACATTCCATTTGAGGGTGAAAGATTTGAGCCCGACATCAGTAGTGAACAAGTTGTTGGATGGGATCCTGAGGGACAGGACTTACATGTATTTGGAAAGGCAAGGTCCAATTAGGGCTAGTCAACATGGCTTTGAATGTGGGAAATTGTGTCTCACTAACTTGATTGAGTTTTTGAAGAAGTATCAAAGAGGATTGATGAGGGCAGAGCGGTAGACGTGATCTATAAGGACTTTAGTAAGGCATTCAACATGATTCTGCATGGTAGATTGGTTAACAAGGTTAGATCCCATAGAATACTGGAACAACAAGCCTTTGGACACAGAACTGGCTCAAAAGTAGGAGACAGGGGGTGATGGTGGAGGGTTGCTTTTTAGACTGGAGGCCTGTGACCAGTGGTGTGCCACAAGGATTAGTGCTGGGTCCATTGCTTTTTGTCATCTATATAATTGATTGGATGTGAACATTGGAGGGATGATTAGTAAGTTTGCAGATGACACCAAAATTGAAGGTGCAGTGGACAGCGAATAAAGTTACCTCGGATTATAATAGGATCTTGATCAGATATGCCAATAGTCCGAGGAGTGGTAGATGGCGTTTAATTTAGGTAAATGTGAGGTTTTGCATTTTGGAAAGGCAAATCAGAGCAGGATTCATATATTTAATGGTAAGGTCCTGGGGAATGTGCTGAAAAAAGAGACATTGGTTCATAGTTCCTTGAAAGTGAAGTCGCAGGTAGACAGGATAGTGAAAAAGGTGTATGGTATGCTTGCCTTTGTGAGACAGTGCATTGCGTATAGGAGTTACCACATCATGTTGCAGCCAAACAGGACATTGGTTAGTCCACTTTTGGAATACTGCATTCAATTCTGGTCTCCCTCCTATTGGAAGGATGTTGTGAAACTTGAAAGGGTTCAGAAAAGATTTACAAGAATGTTGCCGGGGTTTGGAGGGTTTGAGCTATAGGGAGAGGCTGAATAGACTGGGGTATTTTTCTTGGAGGGTTGGAGGCTGAGAGGTGACCTTATAGAGGTTTATAAAATCATAAGAAGCATGGATAGAGTAAATAGACAAGGTCTTTCCCCCCAAGATTGGGGGCAGTCCAAAACTACAGGTCATAAGTTTAAGGTGAGAGGGGAAAGATTTAGAAGAGACTTAAGGGGCAACCTTTTCTCACAGAGGATGGTGCGTGTATGGAATGAGTTGCCAGAGGAGGTGTTGGAGCCTGATACAATTACAACATTTAAAAGTATATGAATAGGAAGGGTTTGGAGGGATATGGGCCAAATGCTGGCAAATGGGACTAGATTAATTTAGGATATCTGGTCGGCATGGACAAGTTGGACCGAAGGGTGTGTTTCCGTGCTGTGCAGCTCTTTGAGTCTAGTTGAGTTTAAAACACCTGTTTCACGCTGAAATGAAGGCAATTGCAAAGGTAGGAAAATGGAACTGGTTACAGTGCATTAGGAAGCTAAGTTAAAGGAAATATGAAAAAGGAACAGTGGCAGATATTTAAGGAAATATTTATAAACTTTCTTTTGAGAAATAAAGATATTATGAGAAGCTTGCACCAATATGTGACTAATTTATTAAGTTAAAAATGGTATCAAATTGAAAGAAAAGATATAATAATGATGCAAACATTAGCAGAAGCTCAGAACTTTGGGGATACTTTAGAAACCTTTAAATAATTTTTTTTAAGTGGAGAGAAAAATTGGACTATGAAAGAATACTACCATTATATAAATAGAAACATGTAAATGTTGACTGTAAAAACTTGTGCAAGCATCTAAAAAGGAAGAGAGTAGCTAAATAAGCATTGGTCTCTTAGATGATGAAATTGCAGAATTAATACAGTAATGGGAAACAAGGAACTGAACTTCAAGAACAAAGAACAAAGAACATTACAAAACAGGAACAGGCCCTTCAGCCCTCCAAGCCTGCGCTGATCCAGATCCTCTATTTAAATCTGCCATCTAGTCTCCCTCTGCTCCCTGCCCATTCATGTATCTGTCTAGATACATCTTAAATGACTTTATCGTTCCTGCCCCTACCATCTCTGCTGGCTGCGCATTCCAGGCACCCACCACCCTCTGCATGAAGACCTTTCCACATATATCTCCCCGAAACTTTTCCCTTCTCACTTTGAACTCGTGACCCCTAGTAATTGAGTCCTCCACTCTGGGAAAAAAGTTTCTTGCTATCCACCCTGTCGACACCTCTCATGGTTTTGTAGGCCTCAATCAGATCCTGTCTCCCCCCCCCAAACCAACCGCCTTCTTTCCAATGAAAATAATCCTAATCTACTTAATCTCTCCTCATAGCTACCACCCTCCATACCAGACAGCATCCCGGTGAACCTCCAATGCACCCTCTCCAAAGCTTTTTGGTAATGTGGCGACCAGACCTGTATGCAGTATTCCAAATGTGGCTGAACCAAAGTCTTATACAACCGTAACACGACCTGCCAACTGTTGTACTCAAAACCCCGTTCAATGAAGGAAAGCATGCTGTGTGCCTTCTTAACCACTCTACTGACCTGCGTTGCCACCTTCAGGAAACAATGGACCTGAACACCCAGATCTCTCTGTATGCCAATTTTCCCCAGGACCTTTCCATTTACTGTATAGTTCACTCTGGAATTGCATCTTCCAAAATGCATCACTTCGCATTTGTCCAGATTGAACTCCATCTGCCATCTCTCTGCCCAACTCCCCAATCTACCTATTCAAGCTAATACCTTGTGTCTGTTTTTAGAGCAGAAGACACATTAAAAATCCCAAGAATGGTAGAAAATCAAGGCGCAAAAATGAAGGGGAAAGAACCACAATCGCTGGAGAAAATTGACCAGATAAACTAACCGGACTAAAGACCAACAAATCCCCTGGACCTGATGAGCTGTACCCCTGGACTGAATGAAGTGGTTGCAGAGTTGCAGATGCATCAGTTATAATTTGCTTGATAAGAACAGTCAGCAAAAGGATATAGACTGGCAGATGGAGTATAATGTGGGAAAGAGTGTCCACTTAGGAAAGAGGATTAGAAAAGCAGCACGTTATAATGGAGCGATGCTGCAGCACAGTGTGAGCTGAGTGTCCTTTTTGACAAATCACAAAGTGTTAGCGTGCAGGTACAGCAAGTAAATAGCGAATGCAATTGGAATCTTGGGCTTTATTCGAAGGTGAATGGAGTATAAAGGAATGGCAGCCTTGCTACAGCTGTACAGGACATTGCTAAGACTTCATACGGAGCACTGTGTAGACTTCTGGTCTCCTCACTCGAGGAGAAATATATTGGCATTGGAAGCAGTTCAAAGCATCAGCTGATTCTTGGGATGAGGAATTTGTTTCCATGAAAGATTAAGCAGACTGGGTCAATACTCATTGGAGTTTAGGGGAATGAGAGGTGGCCAATGGTAGAGTGAAGATCATTGGGAATGCACAAGACCGGAATTGGAGGAACACCATGTTCTTGTGGAGTTGTAGGGCTGGTGGAAGGTAAAGGAAGAGATGGGAAACAGCATGAAGAATTCAGACACAAACACAGCGCTAATGCAGTGGGCCTTCAACCTTGCTCATACCCCTTGACACATCCCTCAATACAGCTCCAAAACAAATCCCTTTTTGTCTGATTTCATTTTCTCCTTGGACTTTTCATTTAATCCCCAGCCCCCACCCCCACCAACCAACCACCTACATTTTCCTCCTCGGAGTTTGCTCCTCTGAATTATTATTGCCGTCTTTATTCGTCATTACAATATGCAATCTAACCACACATCGAGCAACAGAACAAAGTATTCACATGCTTCCAGGTCCTTCGGCATTTTGGATGGATTGCTCAAGATTTAATTTGTTCTAACATCTGCCTTAGCTACTTTCAAGTTTTAATTCCTCATTCATTCACAGGATGTGGCTGTCGCTGGCTGGGCCAGCAGTTATTGCCAGTCCCTGGTTGCCCTTGAGAAGGTGGTGGTGAGACCTGCTTTACTGAACTGCACTGCAGAAGTCACAAGGACAAAAGAGAGAGGAGCCTTCCACATCCATCAAAGTTTCACCTGCACACCCACCAATGTCATTTATTGTATCCGTTGCTCCCGATGCGGTCTCCTCTACATTGGGGAGACTGTACGCCCCCCCCAGCAGAGTGCTTCAGGAAACATCTCTGGGACACCCGCACCAATCAACCCCACTGCCCCGTGGCCCAACAATTCAACTCTCCCTCCCACTCTGCCGAGGAGATGGAGGTCCTGGGCCTCCTCCACCGCCGCTCCCTCACCACCCGACACCTGGAGGAAGAACGCCTCATCTTCCGCCTCGGAACACTTCAACCCCAGGGCATCAATGTGGGCTTCACCAGTTTCCTCATTTCCCCTCCCCCCACCTTACCTCAGTTCCAACCTTCCAGCTCAGCACTGTCCCCATGACCTGTCCTACCTGCCAATCTCCCTTCCCACCCATCCGCTCCACCCTTCCCTCTGACCTATCACCTCCATCCCCACCCCCATTCACCTATTGTACTCTTTGCTACCTTCTCCCCAGCCCCACCCCACCCCCATTTACCTCTCCACCCTGGAGGCTTCCTGCCTCTATTCCTGATGAAGGGCTTTTGCTTGAAACGTCGATTTTCTTGCTCCTCGGATGCTGCCTGAACTGCTGTGCTTTTCCGGCACCAACTCTGGAGGTGATCTCAACTCTGATTTCCAGCATCTGCAGTCCTTACTTTTGCCGATGAGCAGGAGTAGCCCTCTGAGCCTGCTTGCTATTTAGTATGGATAGAGACAAAAAAAACTGCAAATGATGGAATCCAAAATAGACAGGCAGGACGGTGGAAGAACACAGCAAGCCAGGCAGCATCAGGAGGTGGAGAAGTCGACATTTCGGGTGCAACCCTTCTTTACTGTAAACACGGCTGATCTTGGGGGCTTCAACTCCAATTTCCTTCCTGCTTCTCACATCCCTTCTTCCATGACGGACCAAAAATCTGGCCTATCCCTACAAACTCAAGTTCCACACACTCTACAGAATTCCAAAAGAGCCATGACATCTTGAGAGTGAAGTCATTTCTTGTCACCTCATCCTGAGACTAGGCCTCTGTGTCCTGCCCAGTGGAAACAATCTCTCATCTTCTGTGCTATCAAGTCCCTTCAGAATCTTTTGTCCAGCCCGTGAGGTGAAGGTCCTCCAGTACTCCTGGGTTTTGACCCAACAATGATGACGGCCATCCAGATTAGGACAGCATGTGACTTGAAAGGTAACCTGTAGGGGGTGGTGCTTCCATGTGCCTGCTGTCATTATTCGACAAGGTGGCAGAAGCCTTGGATTTGGGAAGTGTTGCTGAAGAAAATCTGTTACTGCTTCATTGTGTCTTGTAGGTAGGACACACTGCAGCCACAGTGGAGCAGGGCAGTGAATGTTGAAGTGCTGAACAAATGAAGTCTTTTCTGTATTGTGGAACTGTACCCATCCAGGCCAGTAGTGAGCTTTCGCTTTCCTGACTTATGTTTTGCTGATCTGAAGATTTTACAGAAGTCAGGGTGACACAGTGTCTCAGCAGTTAGCACTGCTGCCTCACTGCATCAGAGGCCCAGGTTGGATTCCAGCCTTAGGTAAATGTGTGGAGTTTGCACGTTCTCATTTGGCTGTGTGGGTTTTCACCTGGTGCTCGGGTTTCCTCTCAAAGTCCAAAGATTTGCAGATTAGGTGGATTAGCCAATGAAAATGGAGGATTATGGGGATAGCATAGTGGAGTAGCCTGAGAGGGAGCTCTTTGGAAAGTTAGTGTGGACTTGATGGGCTGAAGGACCTGCGTCTAAGTCAGGAGACCAATCACAGGATACTTTTGTCTGCATCTCAGGGCTGTTCACTCAGTCTCTAAGCGAACACTAGCCTTGAACCCGCATAGATTCTTTCTTATTTCCAATCGTGGAAATAAATCCACAGCAAAATCCCTCAAGGTGAAACAAAAGGTAGGGTTTATTTAATAGAACAGTCAAAATGCAGAGGAACTGGCTTGCTATTTAGTTCACACTGAGGCATACAAGGTAGAAAGAAAGAGACAGGGAAGGAAAGAAATTGCAACTTATGAACTTCTTTCAAAAACTCAAAGATTTTGGAATGAGTTTTGATGCCAGTCGCCCAATTAGCAGTCTGTCAGTGGTTGAAATTGTAACGATTCTTTTCCTGGGAGTTGGGGTGTAAATGAAAGGACAGCAGCATTTCCTGTACAGGTAGTCCTGTTGAGAGAGGCAGATCAACTCCAAGATTCTTTCTGTAGATAAGACTTTCAGGAGGGAGATGCCTTCAAGCTGCTAAAGCCTGGAGCTGCTCTTCTCCTGCTGTTAAGGCCAGCAATGGAAGTCAAAAATCAAAACAATAATGCCCACTCTGACTACTCCACTATGCCATCCCCATAACCCTCCATTTCCCTTGGCTAATCCACCGTTCAGCAAGTGCAGGTTCCAGTCTGAGTGGTTTCTGTTTCGGCCACTCAGAGGAACAAGAAATCTCAACCATCCTCATCAAAATGGCCATTGTGAGGAGAGGAGGTGTTAATGACTCATCTCAGTGGCTCATTGGAATGCGATTAACATCTTGGTATTTTTTAGATTAGATTACTTACAGAGTGGAAACAGGCCCTTCAGCCCAACAAGTCCACACCGACCCTCCAAAGAGCAACCTACCCAGACCCATTTCCCTCTGACTAATGCACCTAACACTACTGGCAATTTAGCGTGGCCAATTCACCTGACCTGCACATTTTTGGACTGCGGGAGGAAACCGGCGCACCTGGAGGAAACCCACGCAGGCATAGGGAGAACATGCAAACTCCACACAGACAGTTGCCTGAAGCGGGAATTGAACCCAGGTCTCTGGCGTTGTGAGGCAGCAGTGATAACCACTGTGCCACTGTGCTGCCCACGGTAGCAATTTGCAATTCCTTTGTGTCACAGTTTTCTTGGGAATCGGGACAACTTTGGGAAGCTCTTAGTCACAGCAGGTTGCAGGCCAAGTCTCCAGGTGCTAGTGAACAGGTTGTCTGGACTTGCAGAGTGTTGTCAATGCTCCAGCTATGTCATGCGATTATTAATCACATCTTAGGTGTTCAGCAGTATTAAATATGCTTAAACAGGAGAATCATGAAGAGAAGATAATTTTGCAAAACAAAAATCATGATTTCTCTTCCTGCCCTCTGGCGATTGCACATCACTGACATCTCTTTGGGGCGATGCTACATTCAGCTTAACGTCCGAGAAGGAAGGAGGAAGATCTTGCTCCATCCTTTATGGACAACAGGAAGTGCCATTCCCTCACCGCCCACAAAATCTAGCCCAACGTTAATTCTCCAAAGCAACACCAAGTGGAAACAGATTAACTGCTCTTTCATCTCATGGCTTGGTTTGTTAACATCTTGTCTTAACATACACTTCGATTAAAAAAAAATTCTTGATTGGCTGTGGAATTCTTCGGTGGGGAGGGTGCCCCCTATGGTTGTGAAAGTTACGGTAGAAATCCGCATTTGTTCCCGAATTTCTTGGACTGAGAATAAATCACTGCTTTGTTATGCACTTCAAAAATTTTGAACCATATGTGCAGCAGGAATCCAGTTTGTAGCACTGCATTTCTTTTCGTCTTGCTCTGTGAAGACACCATGTCTTCTGCCTGTTTGCTGTTAGGGTTGGCATCTTGGAACAAGCTTGTACTCTGCAGCTGTGCTGTTGAACCCTGGCCATTTACAAA
The DNA here is from genome assembly GCF_037043375.1 of Chiloscyllium plagiosum. Taxonomy (NCBI): domain Eukaryota; kingdom Metazoa; phylum Chordata; class Chondrichthyes; order Orectolobiformes; family Hemiscylliidae; genus Chiloscyllium; species Chiloscyllium plagiosum. The sequence continues at coordinate 91,356,190 of NW_028270146.1, read as the reverse complement.
TAACAGCTAGCTGCTCCACAGGTCATACTGTTGGCATGGAAAGGTTGCTATATATGTTTAGGAGGAACAGCTGCTCTGTGACCACATTGACGTCATCCTACCCAATGTATCAGGGAGGATGACGGATTAAACTCCTGCCATTTATGTAAAGAGAAAAGTCCCCCCCTTCATGATATTCGAAGCTGGATTTCTCAATCCCTGGCCCCGGGTGATTTTACTTAACTGATGTGCAAAATTTTCAAACGTACTGACTGCTGAATCATCCGAAAAATTGGCTGAGTGTCAACTTCAAGGAGTTTCAAGGAGGGTCTCTCTCTCTCTCTCTCTGTCAACATTCAGCAATGCATCTTGCGTGGTTCTCCGCTGCTTACCTCAGAAAGTGGGCGTTACGGTGCCACCCTCATGCTGTCGTGCACTCAGTGTCGGAGGACGTTCTCGCCACTGCTGGGCCCTTCCTGGTTTGCTGCCACCGTCCATGTGCTTTAAAGCCCAGCTGGGCACCAGGTCAAATGGGTTCCTGCCCTTCACGGTAAATATAGCATAAGGGAAATGAGAAGTAAAGATTTGTGAGGGCAACTAGGTAGTCTGGTTGACACTTCATTGTAAATAGATGGTCAAGCACGTAAAAATCAGCCCTTTAAACCACAAACTGATCAGTTGTCTTTGTAGCTACAACTATAAGGTTGAAGCTGCAGAGATTACCCATCCTTCAAGCCACTATACTCTTTCCCTAATCCCCATAATGTCTCAGGATTGTGCAAGCAGCATGGTCTGTGAAGCCCTCAAGCAGTTGTTAAATTTAACTTTTATTAAAAAACGGGAAAACTGAAGAAAGAGCGAATCGAAAAAGCTACATTTGCTTCCAGTACTAAACAGGGGCTGCTTGTTTTTTTTCAGAAACATCAAGTTTACAGTTAATGTATGATGGCTTCACACAGCTCAGATCTATTAGATTAGGTAGACAGGCAGGAGGCTGGAAGAACACAGCAAGCCAGGCAGCATTAGGAGGTGGAGAAGTCAACGTTTCAGGTGTAACCCTTCTTCACGAGTGGAACAGCAGTCCCGAAGAAGGGTTACACCTGAAACATTGACTTCTCCACCTCCTAATGCTGCCTGGCCTTGTTGTGTTCTTCCAGCTTCTTGGTCTACCCTTTTAAACTGAAAGTAAACCTCTCCCTACTCTTTTACTCTGAAAGTAAAGTTCTCCCTACCCTGCTGCATCACAGCGATGGTGATGTTCCTTCTGCTCAATATTTTTTTTTAGATTACTTACAGTGTGGAAACAGGCCCTTCAGCCCAACAAGTCCACACTGACCCTCTGAACAGCAACCCACCCAGACCCATTCCCCTACGTTTACCCCTTCACCTAACAATACGAGCAATTTAGTATGGCCAATTCACCTAACCTGCACATTTTTGGACTGCGGGAGGAAACCGGAGCATCCAGAGGAAACCCACGCAGACACAGGGAGAATGTGCAAACTCTACACAGAGAGTTGCCTGAGGCGGGATCTGGACCCAGGTCCCTGGTGCTGTGAGGCAGCAGTGCTAACCACTGTGCCACCGAGTTTGTTAAGAAGTAACATATTAGATAAGATACGTAAGTGAATTAAACAAAGCAGGTATACAACAGTAACAACTGAAGATGATTCACTGATACTAGAGAATGAACAAGCCCTTGGTGCAGAATGCATCAATCTCAGTAAAGATGAGGGGGGCTGTGTTGTGATCTCTCACCGATGAGTTAGGGAACTCTTCCCTGGGTCTTCCTCCTCCTCTGGTCCATCTTGACTCTGGTGAAGACAGCTCCCTGACAAGGACTGCTGCCTATATGGATGACCTGATGAGGACTGCCCTCTGCTCCCACTTCCCTATTTCTAGAGGCTGGTAGTTCGTGCTGTGTTAAACAATTGTCTGAATCCTTTGACCAGTGGCTAAGGGCAGATACTCATGATGCCAGGGTGACTGTTGTTCATTTCTCATTCTCATTTGAAAGTTAGATTTTATTCCTGTAAGAATAAAATCTTCTGGTATTCCCAAACAGTGCATTCATACTAGGATAATGTGGCTCCCAATAAACATCTCTCTTCATAATGAAGACTACGTACTACTGTAACGCAGTTATAGAGTCATAGAGGTGTACAGCACGTAAACAGACACTTCAGTCCAACTTGTCCATGAGTACACAGGATATACTGAATAATGGGGACCCCAACTTCCAATATAATAAGTGGCCAATACTTGTCAATGTGGGCCTGGTGTATGATTTGAGGGAAATGTCAGGCTAATGATGTTCCAACTGACCTGCTGCTCTTGTCCATCTCAGTGATAGATGTTAAAAGGTTTGCTCGGGGCTGAAGGCAGTAAGCACTGGGGCACACTTTCACAAGCTGCCACTGCCTCAATACCAATTACAATTGGCGATTTTTCACCAGTTACCAACCTATATCGTCAGCCCCATACAAACATAATGGAACAGCCCATATTCCTTTATATGTTTCAATCCCACAATTGTTCTAAGTGTTGTGATCATGAGAAATTGCTGGGAGGTCGGTGGCCCGCAGCTGTACTCAACACCTTGCACCAGCAGCGACCTTTGGCCCAGAGGTTGAGGGATGGGGCATTCCTAAATGTTCATGGAGGGGTAGACCCCCTTAGCTCCCACTGCATTCACAAGCTTGGAGGGTAGCATGTCAGGTTGGCTAACTCCACCCACCAAGTAATCACTGAAAAATTCCAGTTGGATGCAGTGCTACATTCTTTTGATTTCAGCTCAAAGCCAGGAACCAAGCGTTATGAGAATAGTTATCCTGGGGTACCATATTCACTGCTGCACTGCAAAGCAATGCATCTCAACACATGCGACAGTCCCTTCATTGATTCTATCGGCGATCCAAAGTTTGTGGGTCGGTAGCTGTTTCGCCTCCTACCCAGTCTTCTCGAAAATATTCGGGAGTCCGGTGGCTCAGTGGTTAGCACTGCTACCTCACAGTGGCGGGGACCCGGGTTCAGTTCCAGCCTCGGGCAACTGTCTGTGTGGAGTTTGCGTGTTCTCCCTATGTCTGTGTGGGTTTCCTCTGGGTGCTCTGGTTACCTCCCACAGTCCAAAGATGTGCAGGTTACGTGGCCTCGCCATGCTAAATTAACCTATAGTGTTCAGGGACGTGTAGGTTAGGTGCATTAGCCATGGGATAAATGCACGGCTATAGGATTTGGGTGAAATTCTCTTTGGATGGTCAGTGTGGACTTGTTGGGCTGAATGGTCTGTTTCCATGCTGGAGGGATTCTATGGTGCCAGCAGGGGTGGGAAAATTCCAGGCCCAGTTTCCTTCCTTCCTACTTTCAACGATCTCACCATTAAAACTTTGCCCCTTCTCTGCACATCTCCCCCTGCCCATACCCTCAACCTCATGACTCCACCATTCTCACGCCACCTGGCAAATGCTGAACAAAAGTGCTTCCAGAAGTTGAAGAAAGAACAGCATTCTTCCTTAATCCTTTAATGATTTTTCTCCTCGTGTCTGCTCATGGCAGTGTCCTGCAAAATAGTTTGCAAATCCCGGAGAGTCAGGGATAAGCCCGGAGAGTTGTCGCTGTCCTGCCTTGCCTTGGCTGGTTTAATCCATCTCCAAAGGTTGCAGTTTGTCGAAGAAGGAGACAACGTCAGCGTTTTCTAGAAGTTGCTGCTTTTTAAGGCATGTTGTAAATAAATTTCTTTCTCCTTTTGACAAGTCCGTCCACACAGAACTGTAGGAGTGGTTGCATTGTCTGCCTGATTGCTACAGATAATGAGGGTCAGAAGCTTTGTTGCAGTGAAAGACTTGCCTGCCATGACCTTTGACCCTGGACTGGCTTGGCACTGCTGCTAGCAGTAAGCCTTTATTAGGCCTAAAGTGGTAATGACTGTTATTACTTGGACAGAAGGAAAGGTTTTAACAATCAGTGGAATGAGGGAAGGTGATTTAGTCCATCAAACCCATTCTATCTCATGCTGAGATTTAGAATTACATTGTGATGTTTTGACTGAGCTAAGAAAGACTGCTTAATGGTCTGTTTGAGCAACTTAATATCTCTACATTATGGCAATGTCATGCTCCCATCTGCAGACAAACAATCAAACCCTAGCATTAATGACTAAACAATTCCAGATTACCTCTTTCAAATTGGGGTTTCGCTGTTGCTTTCCAGCTCTCTAGTAGGACACAGGACACTCCCAATAGAATTTCTGGGTGCAATCTGGATCCAATTTGAGTTTGACATTGTGTTGACTTTCCAAAATGAAGTTAAGGTTGAAATTCCTACTCTCACTTATTTACACAATCACCAAGCATTAAAAGCATTTGCAGAACTGGACTGAGGATTTGGCTTCAGGCGGCACTCGCACAATGATGTTAGTGGACCATTGATCACTTCCGCCTTCATTTTCCAAAACTCCATGGATTCAGGAAAGGTTTCACCAGACTGGGAATTAGTAATTATAATTCGAGAAGTGAGTGAGGTACAGGAAAGAAAACCATAAGCCAGTTCGCTTGAAGTCTGTCACAGGGACGGTGTTAGAATTGATCATTACAGAAGCTCTTGCTGCAAACTTAGAAACACTCAATCCAATAAGGAAGAGCTTTCATCCAACGAAAGTCATCTTTAACCAAAGGATTGGGGTTCTTTGAAGGAGTAACATTCACTGTGGATAAGGAGGAGCCTGTAGCCATAAAGTCATACAGCAGAGTCATACAGAAAACAGACCCTTTGGTCCATCTCATTCACACTCAGCAGACACTCTGATCTGATCTGGTTCCATTTGCCAGATTTGGCCCATATCCCTCTAAACCCTTCCTATTCATGTCGCCATCTTTCAGAACGGCTGTGATGGCTTCAGAACTCTCTGCTTCAAAGAGCAGGTTTATTACATCTTTTTAAGACAGTGGGGGAGAGATTCTCATTAGACAAGTGAAGCAAGGGTTCTCGGAGGCAGATGGGAATGTGGAATCAGAAACACAATGTCCTGGTGAGCCAGCTCGAGGGATTGAATGGTCCACTTCTGTACGTTCATACATTCTGACCATCTGAATGGAGCCGAACCACGTCCCCAAGCAGAGAGCAGACAAGTGGGGAGGCTGCCTAACTGGGGGTCACTGAGACAGCCCTGTGGCTGGTCAGGTTTTTACCCCCAATGGCTAGGTCCCGAAACCCACTGTAAATTTCAAGCCAATATTTTTGAAATTAGGAGTTAAGAATCACAAACATGGCTTGCAGTCCATGTCATTCGCCTTAAACTTCCTCAGACTCTCTACACTAGTTTCAGGTGTTGGTAATGCAATGCAAACTCCCAGAAACCTAAGGCAATATTTTTTATCGCATAATGATTTAAGAAATTGTTCTTTGCCATGCTTCATTTTGTGGTGGAGAATGGCTTGTGGGGGGCGGGAGGAGGGGGGGGGGGGGGCGGCGGCGGTGGTTGATGGTGCATGGTATTAAAGAGGAGTAATTGTGGGAGGCTCTATTTTGTGGCCCTAGGATACATGACACCACATTGGCAGTAAGGTTATATCAGCCCCTCAGCATCTCCAACAGTCTTTACAACCAGTGCGTTACTTTAGGGGCGTAATTTGGCAACGTAGGAAAACACAGCTGACAATTTGCAATTGGCAGGCTCCCACAAAGAGCAATGTGATGGGGATCAGAACATTTGTTTTTTATGATGTTGGCTGAGAGATAAGCATTGTCCAGGACACAGGAGAGCTCCCCTGCTCTTGTACAAAATGCTGTTGTTGTTCCTCCTGACCAAATTTAATGTCTCATTTGGTGCTGCACCAAACAGTAGGCCAGAGTGCTGTGCTCACGTCTTTGTGCAGGATAACATAGCAGTGGGTGTAGACTAAAGCATAACATCTGGCAGCATCACAGGCTCGACTGCTGTATCTGTCCTCACCCAAGCAGATAGAAATATTGCTGCTAATGCATCAAGGTAGTAAGCAGAAGGTTGGTGTGATTGCCGCCACCAATTTGTGAATCCACTTGAAAACTGGAGATTGAGTCGAGGCAGATTCAGTCATAATTGACTCGCTGGAAGTCACCCCTTTCAGATGGGTTGCTTCTGTCTCTGTCTGTTCTCGCGACTGGACACGAAAGGCGGTATTTTGAAAAAGAACAGTGACGTTTCTCCCTAATATCCTGGCCAATATTTACGCAGCGTTACAAAGACAGAGGATCTGATCATCATCATACAGCTGTTTTGTGAGAACTTGCTGGAACCGAATGGGCTGTAGCGTTTCCTTCATTACAGCAGCGACTTCACTTCAGATGTAAGTAATTGGCTTTTGTGACATTCTGAGGATGTGAAAGGTGCTACAAAAAGTCAGGTTATTTCTTTTCACCGTCGAAGATAGATGCTGTAGGCTCACATGTCTTCTGATTTACATCATTCATGTCAAAGTAATCTGATGTTACTACTTACATTTGTATCTAACTGCTAAATGGCTCTGTTAAAGACTGTTTTTGTTAGACAAGACGCATTCTTCTCCCCTCCATTTGTTTGCAATGAGTTTCTGTATTCTCCCTTTTTTCCCAATGACTTAAAGGCTTTGTAGCAGTGAAAGGATGACCTGAGGTGACCCTTGATCTGGAGCTCACTTAACATTACTGCTTAAAGTAACCTTTTGAGCAGTTAAGTGTGTTACAGCTCAAGCGGGAAAGAACTTACAGTCACTCTACGAGGTAGGAGGATGTTCAGGCCATCTGCTTCCTTCTATCCAGTGCAGGGAAAAGATTTGTCTTCTTGGGTGAGGTAAGCAATGCTATCCAATGGCCCAACCCACTTCCACAAATGTTTCCAGGAAATAGAGGAATGAGCTAGATCCTAGATTCAATTTCCCCATCCCAGGAAGCAGTGATCACATGAGAAAACAGCCTGGGTGCCATGAATTTTGGATAAATCCTCAAGTGAATTGCTCATGTGGAAAATTCACTTGACTGATACCTGGGAATGGAGAGGTTATCTTATGAGGAATGCTTGGATAGGCTGGGCCTATATCGACGGGAGTTTGAAAGAAAGAGGGGTGGCCTCATTAAAACGGATCAGATCCTGAGAGGACTTGACAGGCTGAATGCCAAAAGGATGGTTTCCCCTGTGGGAGAGGTTCGTCTAGTCTTTCAAAAAGTGGTCTTCCATTAAAAGTAGAAATGAGGAGAAACCTTTTTATTCTCAGAGTTGTGAATCAATGGTGCCCACCTCCTCAGAGGTTTATTAAATATCTGTAAAGTAAAGGTAAATCGATTCTTGACCACCAAGAAAGCCAAAGGTCATAGAGTCATAGAGATATACAGCACAGAAACAGACCCTTCGGTCCAACTCATCCATGCCGACCAGATATCCCAGCCCAATCTAGTCCCATCTGCCAGCACTTGGCCCCATCACTCTAAATCCTTCCTATTCATATACCCATGCAGATGCCTTTTAAATTTTGTAATTGTACCAGCCTCCACCACTTCCTCTGGCAGCTCATTCCATACACGGACCACCCTCTGCGTGAAAATGTTGCCCCTTAGGTCCCTTTTATATCTTTCCCCTCTCACCCTAAACCTATGTCCTCTAGTTCTGGACTCCCCGATCCCAGGGAAAAGACTTTGTCTATTTATCCTATCCATGCCCCTCATGATTTTATAAATCTCTATAAGGTCACCCCTCAGCCTCTGATGCTCCAGGGAAAAAGACATGGAATTTGTCACTGAGGAGATACTGGAGCAAGTTAGCACAGAAATGAACCCTTCGGTCCAACTCGTCCATACCAATCAGATATCCTAAGCTGATCTAGTCCCATTTGGAAGTGTTTGTCCCATATCCCTCCAAACCCTTCCTGTTCATGTACCCATCCAGATGTCCTTTAAATGGTGTAAGTCCACCATTTCCTCTGGCAGATCATTCCATACACGCACCACCATCTGTGTGAAAAAGTTGCCACTCAGGTCACTTTTAAATCTTTCCCCTCTCACCTTAAACTATGCCCTCTAGTGTTGGACTCCCCTACCTTGGGAAAATGACCTTGGCTATTCACCCTATCCATGCCTCTCATAAACCTCTATAAGATCCTCCCTCAGCCTCCAACACTCTGGGGAAAATAGCCCCAGCCTGTTCAGCCTCTCCCATAGCTCAAATCCTCCAACCCTGGCAACATCCTTGTAAATCTTTGGGGTAAGTAGGAAATGGAATCAAGGCCACAATCAGATGGTGTTTATGAATGGCAGAGCAGAATAAAGGATTGAATGGCCTGTTCCTAATTCATACCTTATATGTCTCTGGAGGGATGAGTCGAGAGTGCAGTGTTGGAAAAGCACAGCAGGTCAGGCAGCATCCGAGGAGCAGGAGAATCGGCTTAAGCCCTTCATCAGGAATGAGACTTGTGAGCCAAAGGGGTGGAGAGATAAATGGCAGGGGAGTGGGGCTGGGGTGGGGAAGGTACTTGAGAGTGGGATAGGTAGATGGAGGTGGGGGGGTAATGGTGATAGATCGGAGAGGAGGATGGAGCAGAGAGGTGGGAAGGAAGATGGACAGATAGGACAGGTCATGAGGGTGGTGCCGAGTTAAAACTGGGATCAGGTGGGTGGAGGGGAAATAGGAAACTGGTGAAATTCACATTGCTCCTGTATGGTTGGAAAGTCCCAAGGTGGAAAATGAGGCGTTTTTCCTCTAGGCGTCGCGTAGTTAAAATTTGGCAATGGAGGAGGCCCAGCACCTGCATGTCCTTGGCAGAGTGGGAGGGGGAGTTAAAGTGTTTGGCCATGGGGCGGTGGGGTTGTTTGGTGCAGATGTCCCGGAGATGTTCTCTGAAGTATTCTGCAAGTAGGCTTCCTGTCTCCCCAATGTAGAGGAGACCGCATCGGGAGCAACGGATACAGTAAATGACATGAATGGAACTGCAGGTAAATCTATGATGGGTGTGGAAGGCTCCTTTGGGGCCTTGGACGGAGCAGAGGGGGAGGTGTGGGTGCAGGTTTTACTATCCTTGCAAAGGTCTTGCAATCCAACTATTGATGAGGATGAAATGGACTCATGAGGGACATATGCGGATAGAGTAGTTCACTACTATTCACCATCAAGCTCCTCCTCCGTTCCTCAGGAGTAATTTGACACTGAACATTATCAGGCTTCAGTGGTTCCATTCCCCATGAAACAGGTCAGAGTAGCACAGCACAGGCCTCAGTCCTTTCCTAAGATGGCAATCAAAGTCTCATTTCTCTCTCACTGTTTGTGGCACCTTGCTCTGGGCAAGTTGGCTGCTGGATCTCCTACAACACAACACTGACTGATCTTCAGTGGGGCTGAAGTGGTTTGGGAGTATCCAAAGTTATTTAAGACACTATACACATACATCATCTTTTCACTGAACACAAAGCTTAATGACTTACAGTGGAAACCCGTGCTCTTGGTATATTTTAATTCTATGCCTGGGCCTTTTACCCTGATGAATGGCTTACTTCTGCTCCTACACCGTATAGCCTAATGTGCCAAGCTTTCAGAATAGTGCCTCAAAATTATGGCAGGGGCAGAGGCTTGGGTTTACAGTGTGGTTAGTTCAACAATGAGCCATGCATCAAAAGCTGAAACATTACTTCAAGAGTGTCCATGATACACGTCAGTATTGACATCACAATCGCCCTAGATTTCCCCGCGTTACAATTAAACTCTGTGTAGACTAAATTACATGACCTCGTGACCCACAAGTGGGAAACATTATGCCCAGGTCTATAAATGCAGTGTCTGCACAGAGATTGGGAGCAGCGCTCTGAGCTGGAGGCGAACGCGTGGGGGTACAAGAGTGGGAATATCTAATTTACAGTACAAGTGTTCAACCGCAATGCAGTTACTGAGTGCAGACCCCTTGGCAGAAGCTCTTGGTAAACATATGAATAGATGGTGGCTTTGAGCACTCGACAACAACAGGCTCCAGTGTTCACAAAGAGAGAGCGAAACAAAAGGAACTGACTCCCCCACATGGAACTCGAATTGAACAGCTGCCTGACTGAGTTACCTTTGACCTCCTGTGTAACCACAAGATGCTTAAATTATGGAAATTATGACGTGGGGAAATTAACATACTTTAATTGACAGAGCTTTAAACACATTGCCAGGCTATAAATATGCTTTATGTTTTATCCACTGATTGCACTTTTCTCTGTTTAGATTTCTCCCCTTGCTTCACAACGTACAATTAATTAAAGGTCTGAAAGAGACCATCCAACCATGCCCAAACTTTGCAATAGTGCACCAACATGCTTGGACACTGCTCATCCACCATCCATGATGTGGTTTCTGATATAATGTATGTTAGCCCATGGAACATATACCACAAAGAGTAAGGTTCTTGTGAAACAGATATCTCAAAGTTTATTTACAGCACTAACTATTTACATGGTTACAATATCAGAGACTTATACAGATAATCTGTTATGTTGGTTATGTCTTCACAGGGCTTGACCATTGCTCCTTACCACATCATATGATCTTGGCAGGACCCAACAAAGTGGTATATTTTCATGAATCCATCTCTTGAACTAGTTCAAGTTAGCATAACCGTACACATGATTTTTTGACCATGTTCTTCCTTCTTTACAAAGACATTGAAGACACAACACCATCTGCATTACACAGAGAGTGAAGGGAAAGTGGGTACCTTTATACAGGAATGTCACACATTGTATGTGCTTGTCTTGAAGGGAAAGGCCTGTCTGGGCTGGAATCTATGCCACATTTCGACATGCCCAGCCCTGTGAGAATAATAAATCACGTCATCTCTGTCTTCAATGGGACGTTCCTTATTTTGAAATTGTGCCCTCTGTTTTTGGTCTCTTCAACGTATCCTTTCAGCATTTACCCTGTTAGGTCACCACAGGATTTTACCTCTTCCAATAAAAACACCTCTCGTTCTTTTAAACTCCAATAGATACAGGCCCAACCTGTCAAACACTTCCTCTTAAAATAATGCCATCATCCCAGCAATTGGCTGTATGAACATTCTCTGAACGTTTTCATTTATATGCTTTCTTAAATGAGACCAAGTCAGTACACAATACTCTCAGTGATGCCTGTAGCAACACTTCCCTGCTTTTATATTCCATTCCCTTTGCAATAAGCAACATTCCATTCGCCTCCCTAATCATTTACTGTACCCGGATATGAACTTTATGTGATTCATCTACCAAAACACCCAGATCCCTCCTCAGTTTAGACTTATGCAATCTATGTCCGTTAAATAATGTATTCCTTTCTTAGTCTTCCTGCCAAGGTGAACAGAAGTTCTCATTTTCTCAGACTGTTCACATCTGCTCACTCACTTAATCTGTTACTTTCCCTTAGCAGGCTCCTAATGCCCTCTTTTTGACTCACCCCCTGAGGGCATCAGCAAATTTAGCCCCCCCCCCCCCCCAGATTTGTTTCTCAGTTATGGCTGGAGGGGGCCCACGACAATCTGTATAATCCAGCCGATGGAATCTCTTGGGAATGGCAAGCGGAAAACCCACAAAAGAATCTCAGAGTCAATTAGCGGGAAAACTCAATAGATGGGACCTCCAGGCCCTCCCACCCACAGTGCCCTGCTCCATTTGGATGCAATGGTAGTGAGGTGAAAGGCAGGGTGCTCTCAAAACTGGACGCCCAACCTCTGCCGCATTCTTTTCAAATGTTACCTATAAAATAGATCAAACCGCCATTGCAGAGTGACTTTAGTTAGAAACTTGGTATCAAAGTGGGCCTCTCGGTCGACCTGGAGCTCTGTCCCTGGTCTGTTGTACTCGTCCATGTGCATTTGCTGCACTGACTGCCAGACAGTTTAGTTTTGTCAGTTTGTTACAGTTTCACCCCAATCCTCAGAAGTCTCCCTCTCCCTGTCTTTTTGCCTCTCTCCTGCATAGCAATCTCCTGTTCCCTAGCCCTCACTCCAGGACTTTAGAAGTCCTTTTGGCATTTTCACTGTTCCCATGTAAGACGAGGAATGAGTGGTTAGTGATCAAATCACCATACCAACTTGCATTTATATAGTGCCTTTTCATTGTAGTAAAACACTCCAAGTCCAGAAAACAGACAGCGCAGTGTCAAAGAAGGAGCCAAGGGGATTGATGGGCAAGTACTCAGTCTGAGGAGTAGCTTTTAAGGAAGATCTTTAAGAAGAAGGGAGACGTAGGAAGGCTTTAGGAGAGAATTTTACAGCTTGGGGCCATGGCAGCTGAAGGCTTGGTCGGTGCGCTGGAGAGATAAAAACTGATGATGAGACAGGGGGCGGAAGTGGAAGGGGACAGAGAGCATTGCAGGGCTGGAGAAGGATACGAGATATGATTTGGAGATACCACACAACTTGGTGTTGTGTGATTTTTAACTTGATACAGAGATAGGGAGGGATTGGTAGAATTTGAACTCAAGGATGCCAAATTTTAAATTTGAGATGTGGATGGGATGGGAAATCTGTGCAGATCAGTGTGTACAGAACTTAAGCTGAGGCCTAGGAATATCAGTGCATTTTGATCACATTAAACAGCTGGCTTTGAGCCAAGTAGTTGTGTTTGCCATCTGGATTACAAGGCAGATGGGAAAGACCGTATTAATACACCCAGATAACTAGCAGAAGAAAGTAAGAATTTATAGTCAGGTGATTGTGGACTACAGAATGAATGTAACTCTCAACGCAAAACAATCTAGGAGCATTAGAAATTGATGAACCAACTCTGATGGACCTCTACCTGGGTTCGGTTTGTGCCATCCTGTAAGCCACATGATAAACTCATCATGAAGCTAGTGACTAATTGTAGGAATCCCTCCGCATCAATTTATTTATAACCGGTGATGAAACCCCTCACAACTTTAAGAACCACAGGTTCAATCTTTTGCTGTTCCCTCAAACAAATGTCATGGCACACTTTATGATGTATCCCAAAACACTTCTTTCAAAATGAAACCTGCTGTATGTAATTTGCACTGAATCAATATTAACAACTTCCACTTTCTGGGGAAGCCTGTTCTATATGATTTGACTTGATTTGATTTACTGATGTCATATGTACTGAGATACAGTGAGAAGTGTTGTTTTGTGTGCTATTCAGGCAGATTGTACTATATAAAGTGCATTGGGCAGCAGAACAGAGTACAGAATACAGTGTTAGAGCCGCAGAGAAGCCGCAGAGAGATCAACATTAACATCTGAGAGGTCCGTTCAAAAGTCTGATAACTGCAGGGAAGAATCTACTCTTGAATCGATTTGTACGTGTACTCAAACTGGCAACGGTGCAAAATGCATCAAGAGAAAATATACTTGATACAGACTGTCATTCCAACACGATGCTGAGAGAAAAGTAGACTCCAATTCAGAAGTGCCGGTTTATTGGGGGGGGGGGGGGGGGTTGATCAAGTAAATAAGGATAAATAACTTCCTGCTGTCACGTGTCTCAGTAACTAGAGAATTCAGATTTAAGATCATGGAAAAGGAACGAGAGAGTAGCTGAGAAAATTTCTTTCAGGCAGCAAGTTGATGTGACCTGGATTGTATTGTCTGAAAGAGGGAGGGAAATGGATTCAATAGTCACTCAAAAGAAAATTGGACAAATGCTGGGAAAGAGGAAATTTGCAAGACTATGGAGAGTGAACATGTGATATTGGAGATATATTGCATTTGCCACAATTTCAGCATTTCCCAATGCAGTACTTTGAAAAGTAGTCACTGTTATAATATAACAAAAAGGGGAGGCTAATTTGGACATAATAATATTCCATAAACAGAAATGTGAGAATGACAAAATAATCTGTTTTTTACTGATCTTAGTTGAGGATAAAAATTGGTCAAGACACAGAAGAGAAAGCTTCCTACTCTTCTAAGTAATGTCATGCGATCTTTTACACATACGTCTCCCTCTCCTTGTCTTTTTGCCTCTCTCCTGCATAGCAATCTCCTGTTCCCTAGCCCTCACTCCAGGACTTTAGAAGTCCTTTTGGCATTTTCACTGTTCCCATGTGATCCTAAAGTCTCATCCTAAATGTGGTATTTCTGATAGTGCAGTATTCTCTCAGTACTTGCACCAGGAGTGTGAATCTTTCTAATTTTCACAGGTTATTGAAGCTATGAGGAGTTGAATTAGAGTCATAGAGATGTACAGCACAGAAATAGACCCTTTGGTCCAACTCGTCCATGCCAACCAGATATCCTAACCTAATCTTGTTTAGGTACTTTCCAAGGATGGTCTGACTCATCATGCCGTCATTCTTGTTTTGTACTATATAGTGCTAGAAATAGTTGCTTCCAGTCGGGGATAGCCTGCTAGAGACCCCTTTGTGAACTGAACATAAGAAAGAATGGGCAGAGTTGACACTACACCAATCTAAATTTAGATGATAACTTAACATAATAAGAAAAGACATTTCACAGACTGGATAAATGAGGTTTACTCAGTAAGCTGGCATACACTTTTCAGTCAGTCTTTTCAAGCAAGAGCTACGTGTATATAGCAGTCTTTGTAGAAAGGTGCACTTATCTGGTTCCATGAAACATGAGGTAATGCAGTCAGGGAAATTTTAGAATGAGTTATTATAGATCGATTGAAGCTCCTGTGTGGTAGTTGTTCAGAACAGATACAAGACCAGCAAACCACAGAACATTCAAAGCCAATGATTCACATTGAATGTCTGACAGAAACAAAACTTGTGGATCTGACAAAAAGGAGATGGCAGATAAAGAGGTGAACAGCATAACCAGCTCTGTTCCACACTTACCACACCCACAGGTGTCTAAATTCAGAATCATGCTGTTTGGGAGGGAAAGTTCCATTGGCTGAGGCATGAATACAATGACAGAGCTGTATAAAGCAAGATAGATCACAGCTTTGTTACTGTGTACAGTTCTGGTCACCCCATTATAGAAAGGATGCTATCACATTGGGTACAGAAAGATTGAGTAAGATGTTGCCAGAAACGAAGGGTTTTAGCTATGAGTAAAAGATTAGATTTAAAATATTGTTAATAATCCATGCTAATAACAAACATGAGGCAAAAGTTCTTATCTTGCATTCATCAAGACTGAACAGGAAACAATAATATAGTTATTGCTAAGAAGATGTTGTTTAGTTGGACATGCAGCAAGAACTGTCTCAGTTACTGGATTAAATTCAAACCAGGCGAGTTGACTGAACAGTCAGGGCATTACCAAAATGGTACTGGTCAGGATATATCAATGGTTGGTTATCTCCATAGCTCTTACCTTGGTATAAAAACATATAATGTACGAACATATTATTTTTGGCTACAAAGAAAAAGAGTTTTGTGTTTGAATAAATGAATTACACTGTGAACCTTACTTGTAACCTTGAATTGGTTCCCAGAGCAATTCTTAGTGCAGCCATGGTTTAATTATTGTTGCCCAATAGCAGAAATACTCTAATGCTGGACATGGTGTTCTGAATTTTGCAAGCACTGGGCTGGTTAAGCGCAATTGGCACAATGTCCTCTAGCATGAATAGTTCTATTTTGGCCAATAAAGGCATAGTGGGCTGAATGACCTCATTCTGTGCCCTATATCTTTCTATTGTTCTCCTTCTATCTCATGCTCTCCTTCTTCCTTTATATAAACAATCACAGAACATTTGCGTTTGGACAGAGGTCACTTAGTCCATCATACAGCCAGCCAGCTGTATGATGGACTAATCTCATTTCCAGTCTTTGATGTGTGGCCCTGCAGGCTATGGCACTTTTTAGATGTGTACAGGGTTTCTACCTTGACAATCTTTTCAGGCCAGTGTGTTCCTAGGTTTTTTTTAAAAAAAGCGTCGATGTTGTTTTTAAAGTATAAAGGCGACATTTACACAGTGACTGGTGAAAGACTGCATTTGCAGATCCTTGTCAAGCTGTTTTGATTTTTCCCTCTAGGTGTTAACTCCTAAGTGGTTCTCAGTTAACTGAATACAGAATCTGAGACCTGTCAACTTCAGATTGGACCCCGTCTTTAAACCACAAAAATAAATGCATATTAATAAGTATTTGGCAAACAGGCTCTTTTAAGATAACTGTGGAGGGAATCCCCCTCCTAATCTAACAGAGTGGGGGGAAACGAGGACAAATGGCTGATTTTGATTGGATGGTTTGAGCACTTCTCTCATGGTAACAAGCCGATTCAGTTTTCTGATTGGTGAAAAGCTGCAGCCAGCCTCCCGGAACGGACGTTTCGACGGGGGAAGGTTGAGCCCTCTAGGTGGCGCTGGAAGGGATAGCAGCACAGCACTATCCAGCGGTGGGAATCCGGTAACTGCAGGGGAACAGGCGTCGGGAAGGTGACTGGCTGGTCGGAGAATGATTGGCAGTGCGACCAGCCAATTCGGCAAAGTGCCGGTCGGATGGGCGTGCACCGATTGATGATTTGGTGGAGCCATGGTTACACACTTGTGACGAGATTTGATTGACAGGGAGTTCGGCGGTAAACAGTGGGTCGGCGCGTAAAGCGCGGCGATTAATCAGAGTACCTACTGTAAGGAGTGTGTACAATCCGACATAAAACGGCTCAGTTATCTCCGGGTAAGTGCATCTTACAACCACCAACTTTCCTTTCTCGACGGGTCACCTTTATCTCGGCATCGTGCAGTCGCGCTCCCGTTACTCTGCCTAAAGAGAACCGTGCAAAAATAACTTAATTATTTCTTTGCAAATATTGTGTTTCTGCCCTACAAGCGGATCGGCGTTGCAAGGTTGTTGTCAATGCAGCCCAGATTTTTTTTGTGATCTAGTGGTTACGGTCTTCTTATCATCCTGACCTTGTGGCAGAGATAGACAGAGGGAAAATGCCCTATTACAGCCACTTTTTGTCGTTCTTTTGCTGTTTTATAAGCAAACTTTTGCCGCACTGAAATGCCTTTTTAACTCACTTGTTCTCATTTCCGGGACATGTCAGGGCAGCAGATACAGAGGCAAAGATACATCAACGTTATCTGTTTGTAGGCAAAGGGATTTTTGTTTTGGGCGCTGAAGATTTACGAGCGAGCCGCTGTTGCATTGAATTTGTGTCCATTGTTTTGTTTTCGAAGGGGGTGGTTTGCTCATTAGCTCGGGTTCAACAAAACATAGGCAATTGTAAACTCCAGTCCGACATCGGCGAAGGAGTCAGGTTGCGTTAACCTCACCCGGCTCGGGTCGGCTGGAAGCTGGATGTGAAACTTTGTGCCAACAGGGATCTGAAACTCACCTGGTCGAGTCTGAAACTGACCAGAGAGAATTCCAATGGGTCTGAAACTGACCAGAGAGTATTCTAATGGGCCTGAAACTGACCAGAGACTATTCCATTGGGTCTAAAACTGACCAGAGAGTATTTCAATGGGTCTGAAACTGACCAGAGACTATTTCAATGGGTCTGAAACTGACCAGAGACTAATCCAATGGGTCTGAAACTGACCAGAGACTATTCCATTGGGTCTAAAACTGACCAGAGAGTATTCCAATGGGTCTGAAACCGACCAGAGACTATTCCAATGGGTCTGAAACTGACCAGAGAGTATTCCAATGGGTCTGAAACTGACCAGAGAGTATTTTAATGGGTCTGAAACTGACCAGAGACTATTCCAATGGGTCTGAAACAGACCAGAGAGTATTTCAATGGGTCTGAAACTGATCAGAGGCTATTCCAATGGTTCTGAAACTAACCAGAGAGCATTCCGGTGGGTCTGAAACTAACCAGAGAGTATTCCAGTGGGTCTGAAACTGACCAGAGAGAACAACTCCAATGGATGTGAAACTGACCAGAGGGAGACCTAATGGATGTGAAACTGGTTCCGAGACATGATGGGGGGAGGGAGGGTGTTCTTGTTTCTGCGGCTGAGGGTGTCATGACTCTGGGTCTGTATCGGTTCTGCACTGCTCCAACTGGGACGATTTCATTGACTGTCTCCCGGAAGACCTTAGGGCGCTGCAGGCAGCGCACGCCGTTCAGCCCTCGGCGTTCCACTGGATCGGCTGTCTCCAGTGTAACTAGCTGCTCCTCATAAACTCTGACTCATTCTGTACTGCCTTCAACCCGAGACACTCTCTATCGCTGTCTCTGCTTGAGTTTGGAAGCGTGTTGCCCTGTTTCACACCGGCCTCTCTATTGTGGCTTCTGTCCAGCACAACTTCGACACGACCCTGTTGAGATTTACCGCGCCACGTGATTGAATGTATCGCTCTCGGAGCTACATTGTGTCTCTGCTGCTTAAACCTGCTCCAATGTATAACTCTGCTGTTACGCTGTTATCTAATGTAACTCCTCAATAATGTAAACATTGCCTACCATCCGTTGCAATTCCCAGAATCCGGTGTAATATTCATCCAGTACTGTAGTGCAACCCTCCTGTTGTATTCGCAGGCAGTGAGTTGCATTAACGCCACCACTAATATTCCACATTCTGCCTCTAAACTATCTATCGGTGTGAACAGTGTTGGAGTTTCTCACTAATTCTGTAGTTTCATCTCCAAGAGTCACTCCTCCTCCTTTCGCTGTGAAACATTTCTCCCTGACTGTCTGATATCTTGTTTTTGTTGTTCTCTCTCTCTCTCTCTCTCTCTGTAGTAGCTTACAACAACCCTCAGCAGTTTCCCGATCAGAGTCTAGGCTGAAGTGAAAGCTGGGAGCCAGGGGACTGTAATGAAGAAGCTGTCTCTCTCTCTCACCTCCCTGGTGCATCGCACCCTCTGATTCCCTACCTGTTCCTGCATAGGCTGCTATTCTAACAGAGCGCCGTGGCGGTCTGCGCCAGGATGTGAAGTGATTTCTGAGGTCATCGCTGAGTCCTAGGAACGGAAGAAAATTGTTTACCAGTTGTAGCCCAGTTACAGGAACCAGCGACTACCCGACTTCCAGTATCAGCTTGTTGTAAACACAACCAGTTTCATCATCTGTGACACCGCATTACTAGAGTTTTTCTTCCCCACTTTTTGGGAAGTGTGCCGTCTAAATTCTTTAAAAAAAAACATATGAACATGGTTGCTCAGTTGTTATCACTGCTGCCTCACAGCACCAGGGTCCATCCCAGCCTCGGCTGACTGTCTGTGTGGAGTTTGCACATTCTCCCCATGTCTGCGTGGGTTTCCTCCGGGTGCTCCGGTTTCCTCCCACAGTCCAAAGATGTGCAGGGCCAGGTGAATTGGTCATACTAAATTGCCCATAGTGTTGGGTGGATTGCTCTTCAGAGGGTCGGTGTGGACTTGTTGGGCCGAAGGGCCTGTTTCCACACTGTAGGGAATCTAATCAAACACTAGAGCCAGCTGAAAGAGAAAGGAAACTAGATGCCCATTCTGGCCCCAGCTTCCAGCCTCTGGTTCACAGCCCTGTAGATTACACCACTAGGTTCCCCACACAATGCTCTGAGGGTTTCTGCCTCCATGTGACCCGAGGCTGAACTTCTGACCTCTGCCCCCCACCCCCCCCCCCCCAAACATTCAAAGTCCACCTACTTCCACTCATCACATCCTAGCGGTTACCACATACCAGAAACTGAAGTGAACCAGCTATACCAATACAATGACGACAGGACAGGTCAGATTAGGAATACTGCTGGGAGTAACTCACCTTCTGATTCCCCAAGATTGTCCACAAGGCACAGATCAGGAGGATGACGGAATATGCTCAATTTGCCTGGATGAGTGCAGCTCCAACAACAGTTGAGAATCTCAACACAAAACAGCCCAGATATTGGCATCCTATCTATCCACCTTAAACCTTCACACCCTCTACCAGGCCCAGTGCTAGCGGCAGTGTGTACCATGTACAAGATACACTGCAGCAACGTGCCAAGTATCATTCAACAGCATTTTCCAAACCCATGACCACTACCATCCAGATGGACAAGGGCAGCAGGTGCATGGGAACAGCGCCACCTGCAGGTTTGCCTCCAAGCCTGACTTGAAAATGTCTCACGGTTCCTTCACAGTCATTGGATGAAGGCTCTGTAACCCCCTCCCTATGCCCCAAGCACAACAGTGGTGCAAGCGAGTACCTCACCAATGCCCTCTCCAATGGTATGGACAATCAATGCTAAACTAACTCGCAACCTTGTACAAAAACCCTCTCCTTCCTCTGCCTTTGCTCATTTTCTGCTAATATCTTCATTCAAGTGCTTCTCAACTTGACTATTCCAACAACCAATTTCTTGGTCAGCTCCCATTACATTATTTGTACATTTGATCAGTGCAGAGAATGTAATATTGTTGAAGAATGTAACAGTTTTGGTCTTAAAATACCTACCCTGTACTCAACTCTGGTTTTCAGCTGTTTCTGCAGCTTATTTTTCTTGGTGTCCACACCCCTACTTAAACATTCAAGCACAGTGAACATCAACAGCAAACAGACTCAGATCAGACTAGAAGATTTAGGAGCAGAATTAGGTCATTTGACCAATAGAGATTTCTCCACCATCTTATCATGGCTAATATGTTCCTCAGCCCTATTAGAGTCATAGTCATAGAGATGTACCGCATGGAAACAGACCCTTCGGTCCAACCCGTCCATGCCGACCAGATATCCCAACCCAATCTAGTCCCACCTGCCAGCACCCGGCCCATATCCCTCCAAACCCTTCCTATTCATATACCCATCAAAATGCCTCTTAAATGTTGCAATTGTAACAGCCTCCACCACATCCTTTTGCAGCTCATTCCATAGTTGAAACTTTATTGCTGGAACAGCACAGCAGGTCAGGCAGCATCCAGGGAACAGGAGATTCGACGTTTCGGGCACAGGCCCTTCTTCAGGAATTCTTCATTCCTGAAGAAGGGCCTGTGCCCGAAACGTCGAATCTCCTGTTCCCTGGATGCTGCCTGACCTGCTGTGCTGTTCCAGCAATAAAGTTTCAACTTTGATCTCCAGCATCTGCAGACCTCACTTTCTCCCAGCTCATTCCATACACATACCACCCTCTGCGTGAACAAGTTGCCCCTTAGGTCTCTTTCATATCCTACCACTCTCACCCTAAACCTATGCCCTCTAGTTCTGGACTCCCCGCCCCCAGGGAAAAGGCTTTGTCTATTTACTCTATCCATGCCTGTCATAATTTTATAAACCTCTATAAGGTCAGCCTCAGCCTCTGACGCTCCAGGGAAAACAGCCCCAGCCTGTTCAGCCTCTCCATATAGCTCAAATCCTCCAACCCTGGCCATATCCTTATAAATCTTTTCTGAACCCTTTCAATTTCACAATATCTTTCCGATAGGAAGGAGACCAGAATTGCACACAATATTCCAACAGTGGCCTAACCAATGTCCTGTACAGCCACAACATGACCTCCCAACTCCTGTACTCAATACTCTGATCAATAAAGGAAAGCATACCAAACGCCTTCTTCACTATCCTATCTACCTGTGACTCCACTTTCAAGGAACTATGAACCTGCACTCCAAGGTCTCTTTGTTCAGCAACACTCCCTGGGACCTTACCATTAAGTGTATAAGTCCTGCTAAGATTTGCTTTCCCAAAAGGCAGCACCTCGCATTTATCTGAATTAAACTTCATCTGCCACTTCCTGGAACCCTTGATCCTCTTACCAATCAAGAACTTATCTATCTCTGACTTAAGTACACTCAATAGAGACAAAAAAACTGCAGATGCTGGAATCCAAAGTAGACAGGCAGGAGGCTGGAAGAACACCAAGCCAGGCAGCATCAGGAGATGGAGAAGTCGATGTTTCAGGGTAACCCTTCTTCAGGACTGGGAGTGGGTGTGGGGGGGAGCTGCAGATAAAGGGAGAGGCGGGGGCAGGGTGGTGAAATGGGGAATAGGTAAAGACAGGTAAAGGATACGACCTGGTTGGTCAATGGTAGAGATGAATCTGGTTGGTGGCAGGGAGCAGTGGAAGGGAGGGGGAGGGGCTGGGAAGGGAGTCGTGGGTTGGGGAGGGAGGTTATTTGAAATTGGAGAACTCAATGTTGAGTCCTCTGGGCTGTAGGGTGCCTAGGTGGAAGATAAGGTGTCGTTCCTCCAATAGGAGTTGTGGTTTGTTTTGGCAATGGAGGCAGCCAAGGATGGTCAGAAAGGGAGTGGTTGGGGGAATTGAAATGGGCGGTGACTGAGAGGTCTGGTCGCTCCCTGTGGAGCCGGCTGCGATGCTTGGCAATGCCCTGGCTGGAAGCCCCAAGCAGTCCTTCCAAGGTGAGACAGAGGTTCATCTGCCTCTCTTCCAACCTGGTTTACTGCATCAGGTGCTTCCGATGTGGTCTTCACTACCCCGGGGAGACCAAACGTAAACTCTGGAAACAATTTACCCAGCATCTCAGCTGGGCCCGCAGGAGCAGGCCTGTCCTCCCAGTC
The DNA here is from genome assembly GCF_037043375.1 of Chiloscyllium plagiosum. NCBI lineage: Eukaryota > Metazoa > Chordata > Chondrichthyes > Orectolobiformes > Hemiscylliidae > Chiloscyllium > Chiloscyllium plagiosum. The sequence continues at coordinate 91,333,901 of NW_028270146.1, read as the reverse complement.
CCCGCCCATCCTTGGCTGCCTCCATTGCCAAAACAAACCACAGCTCCTATTGGAGGAACAACACCTTATCTTCTGCCTGGGCACCCCACAGCCCAGAGGACTCAACATTGAGTTCGCCAATTTCAAATAACCTCCCTTCCCAGCCCCTCCCCCTCCCTTCCACTGCTCCCTGCCACCAACCGGATTCATTCCTTCCATTGACGAACCAGGTCATACCTTTGACCTATCTTCACCTATCCCACTTCACCCTGCCCCCACCTCCTCCTTTATCTGCAGCTCCTCCCACACCACCCCCAGTCCTGAAGAAGGGTTACACTTGAAACGTCGACTTCTGTACCTCCTGATGCTGCCTGGCTTGCTGTGTTCTTCCAGACTCCTGCCTGTCTACTTAAAGACACTAAATGACATAATTAAACATGGAACACTAGTGCTTGGCTGGCCAACACCTCCTCAACCTCATGTTGAAATCTCTTTAGAGTTTTGCCCATACCTATCCCCATAATCTACTTCAATCACTCCCACCTCCAACTCTTTATTGCACTGCTATGTCCCTCTCTCCTTTTGTCCCATAATGCTTTGCCTTTAACCATGTAGGCCTGATGATCTGCAGTACTGTTCCTGATCCTCTCTACCTCTCCACTTTCTTCTCTTTTGAGATCTTCCACCCATTTTGATTCTAAGCTCTGAACCTCTCCACTTACTTATCATCTCCTTTTGGATTTTCCAATAAAATCTGTCTCTTTAACTCAGCGTATAGTGGCTCATTATTTCCCAAGGGAAATATATCTGTTCTATAAGGGAAGTTGTCAATGTAGTGATAGTAACAGCATTCCCTGTTTTGAAAATGGTAATGAAAGATATGCAGTCGATTTCTAGCTCAGAGCTCCGAAAGAACTTTACAGTCAATGAAGTCAGGTCACTGCTATAGTGCAGGAAACATGACAACTAAACTGCCCACAGCAAGATCCCACAAACTGGAACTAAGTAAATGAGCAAATGAATTTGTTTTCAGGACCTTGGTTTGGGAGTAAACATTGGCTGGTACCATCGGGATAGCAACCCTCCTCAGTTTAATCTCTGAATTGGAAAACAAAAGCCCCTCTAACCATTTAATGCCCCACTCCATTGCTAAACTGGAGTGTCTGCCTAGACTGTTTTCTAATATCTCTGGGGATGGACTTGACTCAGAGCCAAGAGCGCTACCATTGAGCTGCAGCTGACATGCGAAGGCATGTACTCTTCATGCTTCTTCCCTATTTTATAACAGGTACCTTCGAAGCACTGGCAGACTGTCCATTCTGTTTGTGTTTGACTTCTGACTGCATCCTCTGTAATCCTGATAGAATGGTCACTTTTGTGAAATGCTGCAATATAAATTAATCTGATTTACCTGCAGCATATTGATAGTTAATTTATGCGTGCGGGACAAAACTATTTATGCTTTCTTTCTGATATTGTTTTTAAAAAAGAGATGTGTTCTGTCTTTGCCTGCAGACCTCAAACAATATGTCCTCTTATTAGCAATCTAGCAATGACTCTTGCACGTTATAGCTGGATGTGGGCCTTAGCTGGCCATTCCTTTGCAAATGAAAAAGTGAGGCCTGCAGATGCTGGAGAGTCAGAGGTCGAAAATTGTGACACTGGAACAGCGCAGCAGGTCAGGCAGCATCCGAGGAGCAGGAGAGTCGGCATTTTGGGCATAAGCCCCTCATCAGAAATGCTTGAAAAGTTGCCTCTCCTGCTCCTCGGATGCTGCCTGACCTGTGCTTTTTCAGTGCCACACTTTTTGTCTCATTCCTATACAAGTGTGCATAGGAAAATCTCAAACTTATGATGCATTGGTGCTGAGGGAATTGGCTGATTTATATCAAGGGTGCTCTGACAGCAAGCAGTAGAAGTTCTAGATTTACATACTCTCTGCCTAGACCCCCATATGTAGTTCTGTGCAACCTAGGAAGGAGATGATGGGCTAGGAGGGGATGCAATATAGAACTATCAGAAAGCCACCAGGTCAAAAGAGTTGCATTATAAGGACAGATTGCATAAGCTTGTCTTTTATTGCCTGTAACATAGAAGTCAGAAAGCACACAACACCAGGTTATAGTCCAACAGGTTTATTTGAAATCACAAGCTCTCTGAGCGATGCTCCTTCGTCAGGTGAGTTCACCCAACAAAGGGGCTACCGCTCAGAAAGCTTGTGATTTGGAATAAACCTGCTGGACTGTAACCTGGTGTCATGTGACTTCTGACTTTGTCTACCCCAGTCCAACACTGGCACCTCATTCTAACAGAGAAGTTGAAGATCTAATTGAAGTTTTGAAAATGATTTAAAAAAAAAAACTGGAAGAGCTGACAGGGACAAGTTATCCTTGCTAGTGGGGGAGCCCATGCAAGGAGCATAGCTACTGTAAAGCTAAGAAGGTTAGGAGTGATATAAGGAAGCTTCACACTAAAAATTGGTGAACATTTGGAGCCCTCTGTTCTGAATGCTGTTGAAACTCTGCGTTAATTGGAAATTTCAAAACTGAGGTCTGTACATTTTTGTTGTTCATAGTGTAAGGCAGTTCAATGGCGTTAAGGTACTGATCAATCATGAATTGTATGAAGAGCAGAGCTGACTTGAGGGGCTGAATAGTCTACTCCTGTTGCTTGGACATCTCCTTCTATGGTTGTTATTGCTCTCCCCTCGCTGAGTGTTCAAGGCTAGGTGTTCAATGGGAGGGAAGGACAGCCATTATTAACTGGACATTGAAAGTAGGCAAGAAAAGTTCATGAGGACGGTGCTTTTGTGGCACTGCTTGTGGGTTAAGATGAGCTGGAGTGCCTTCTCCAGGCCTGACAAGTTACATTCCCAGTACCCTGTGATCTGTCTCCGTCCTCAACCCCACCATCAGACTTGGCTCTCCCCTTAACAAACTTTGATTCCCCCTGACCACCTCAACATGTCCTTCAGGGCTACTTGATCTTCCCAGTCCAAGAGCCAAAGGCCTCATCGCCCAACCCAAGAACACCAGTATTGGCGCTGTCCTAATCTCTGGTGGTTTTGCCCCAGCTGGCATACAAGGGCAGACGTGCCTATGCTTCATGGTGGTGCCTGTGGAATCTGTGGGTCAGCCCAGTTCTGTCTACACTTTATAGCCAGGCTACCACGTGCATACAAAAGGCCAGCTGCAGCAGATGTCTGCGTTGTTAGCTTCCTTCCACTTAATCAAAGAGTTGTTAGTCCACCAGGATCATTCTGGTGTTACCATGATTTAAACATTAATCTCCACGTCACTGCTCTGAGCAATTTACATAAGGTGGAGCATTTTTTAAAAAAGAAGTATTCTTCATTTTCATTCTGGATCAGTGGTGCTGGAAGAGCACAGCAATTCAGGCAGCATCCGAGGACAGGCAAAATCGACGTTTCGGGCAAAAGCCCTTCATCAGGAATAAAGGCAGAGAGCCTGAAGCGTGGAGAGATAAGCTAGAGGAGGGTGGGGGTGGGGATAGAGTAGCATAGAGTACAATAGGTCAGTGGGGGAGGAGATGAAGGTGATAGGTCAGGGAGGAGAGGGTGGAGTGGATAGGTGGAAAAGGAGCTGGGCAGGTCGGACAAGTCCGGACAAGTCAAGGGGACAGTGTTGCTGGAGGTTAGAAACTAGGGTGAGGTGGGGGAAGGGGAAATGAGGAAGCTGTTGAAGTCCACATTGATGCCTTGGGGTTGAAGTCTTCCGAGGCGGAAGATGAGGCGTTCTTCTTCCATGCGTCTGGTGGTGAGGGAGCGGCGGTGGAGGAGGCCCAGCACCTCCATATCCTCAATTTCATTGGTCACTTTTATTTTATTATTTGTACAAACATTGGAGGTGAGAAGGAGATTACCCTTCCGAATTCATCCAAGTAGGAGATCAAGAGATTGTTTTCTTACTTTTCAATTAATGCAGGTAGGGGTCTGTGTCTCACAGCTAATGGGGAGAGCTTGGGGTAGGCACTAGCTGATGGGAGGCCATGTGTCTCAGTTCCCTGGAATATATTCACCCATCATTGCTTGGTCAGGATCCTTAGGACAACTGTAATTTCCTCAACAGTGCTGTTTGTGGTAGTGTAAGGGAGCAGCAATCGGGACAAAAGTATTCTGACCTGAATCAGGCTTGCTGTGCTTTTCACAGCGTTTATAATCAGTGGAGCTCTGAATGGAAACCTGGCCAAATTCCCTATTGGCCACAGAGTGGTGTGTGATATTGGGGGCCGGAGGGGGGAGGCATGCAGATTTTAAAAAAAAAAAACAAGAGTAAGGGAGAGAAGGACAAAGGAGCAAAATGAACCACAAAAGATAAAATAGTATGAAAGTATGTGGTTTTCTGAATTGTTATTAAATAATCCATTGAGATGAAAGCTGGGCTTTGCTGAGTGTGGTGACCCACAGAGAGACAAGTCATCACACAGTGGGCAAATTCCTACACCACACACTCAACTGGACCTTTCTTTGCTTGAGTCTGTAGATGCAGTGTGACCGCACCATATGTATCTGATCAAAGGTCTTTCCAGAGTTTTACTAAATGGGCAGTATCTCCCAACCATGGAGAGGGAATATCAAGGAACATCCAAGGTTTACTGCTCCTACATTGTATCCAATAATATAATGGCAACCAGATGTAAGCAAGTTTCTGCTTTTCTTTATTATTCTGGATCCCTTTGAGTGTGTGTTGGTGGCAGGAGCTTGGTAGGTCAAGCAAAGAAAGGCTGATATTTATGTAGTGCCTTTTGTGACTTCAGACTTGAGTCCCTTTCATAAGTTGTAATGTAAGAATTGTGGCAGCTACATACCACATTCCCACAGACAATCGCATGTTAACGACAAGATAATCTGTCTTGGCAATTTTCCATGTGTGATAATATCCCAGCATACGGAAAACTTTTGTAGAATATTTTACTTTGACGTGAGAGAGTTCAATGAGCATTAGTTTACCAGGGCGGCACGGTGGCACAGTGGTTAGCACTGCTGCCTCACAGCGCCAGAAACCTGGGTTCAATTCCTGCCTCAGGCGACTCTCTATGTGTAGTTTGCACATTCTCCCCGTGTCTGCGTGGGTTTTCTCCGGGTACTCCAGTTTTGTCCCACAATCCAAAAATGTGCAGGTTAGGTGAATTGGACATTCTAAATTGCCCGTAGTGTTAGGTGAAGGGGTAAATGTAGGGGAGTGGGTCTGGGTGAGTGGCAGGTCGGTGTGGACTTGTTGGGCCGAAGGGCCTGTTTCCACACTGTAAGTAATCTAATCTCATTCAAAAGGCAGCACTTCTCGCTATCATTCTAGATTTTGAGTTCAAAATTCTAGAGTGGGGCTTCAATCCACAATGGTCAGATTTAGAGGTAAGAGGACTGGCATCTGAGCCCCAATTGATATTTACAAAATAGTGCTATTTAATACATGCTTTATAGTATTACAAAGTACTAGTATGAGCTGAACTATTGGCAGAGGAAAGGAATGCTGTCCAGGACCATTCCCTTCCCTTCTGCCATTAGTGCTGTGGGGTCATCGAAGAGGCAATAACCAGCATTTAGTTTATCATCTGCTTAGAAGGATGGCACTTGTGATGACTCAGTATTCCCTCATCATTCCAGAGCAAGGATTTTAGAACATGTGTGAATGTGAACGTGCCACCAGCTGAACTAAGTTGGCAGAGGCCCACACCACACATGCTCCATACTGTAATTTGTTCTCCATTTGATTTAGTGTACATTCTTGCCTCTGTTCCATCAACCTTTTCTCTCTCTCACACACACACTCCTGCAACAAGCAAATACACACACACTCAATCACAAACCAATTCTCTCACTCTCTCTCTCACACACACCCCTGCAACAAACAAATACATACACTCACTCACTCACTAACTAATTCAGTCACACAATCACAAACCAATTCTCACTCTCTCTCTCTCTCTCTCTCTCTCTCTCTCTCTCTCTCTCACACACACACACACACCCATTCTCTGCTCACACACATCCATTCTCTCTCTCTATCTATCTCTCATGCGCACATGCACACACAGACACACACAAACACACTTTTGTATACCAGAGAAGCAGGCCATCCAGGCTAACTGCTTGTTACTAGGGTTCATACTCCAAATAAGCCTCTACCCATCCATCTCCATCTAACCCCATTGACATAATCATAGGCTCATTGTACTGTAGCTTGGGAGAAGAACAGTTTGAATCCATCTATTCTTTCAAGCTTCATGTACCTATCTCGCTTCTTATTAAATGTATCCATACTCTCTATACTAATCCAAATTCTTCTTGTGTATCTCAAACTTAAACATCCCATTTGGACAAATAATGTCATTTGTAAGTTTTACTCAGTTTTGCTTTCTTTTTCCTTTGTATTCATCACAAATAACTCTTTGTGGTAGCAAGTTCTACATTGTTTAGAGAAAGGAGTTTCTCTGAATTGCCTATTGGCTTTATTAGTCACATCTTTTGCTGTCCTTTAAGTTCCTCTTAAAGACCAGGGTCCTTCCAATCTTCTTACAGTCAATGAAGTCAAATCCCCACTTGCCTGGATGGGTGCATTTCCAAGATCTTTGACACTGTCTAGGACAAGGCAGTCGGCTTGATTGGCACCACATCCATAAACATCCACTCCCTCTACTATTGACGTTCAGTTCCAACAGTGTGCATCATCTTCAAAATGCACAGCACAAATTCACCAAGGCTCCTTGGTGAGCACCCTCCAAACCCACGGCCATTTCCATCTGGAAAGACTAGGGCAGCAGATACATGGGAACACCACCTGCAAGTTCCATTCCAAGTCACTCACCGTCCTGACTTGGAAATATATTGCTGTTCCTACAGTGTGGCTGAGTCAGAATCCTGAAATTCTCTCCCTAATCTACAGTGTAAGGACTACATCTGTTCAAGAAGGCAGCTCACTTTCTCTAGGGCAGGCAAGCATAGGTAATAAATGGTGGCACATCCAATGCACCCAACATCCTATGAATGAATTTCGAAAAGTACTGTTGAAGTCTATCCACTGTTGCATTATTATACAGATCTCAGAAAGGCACAGTATCCTTAAGAGAACTAGATGACTTCACAATCCATGATGTTGTAGTGTAAGACGTCTCCATCTTAATCTGTACATTGAATCAGCAGTTAGTTGGTTAGCAAGCAGATAGTCAATTGATCAGTTCTTTCGTTAGCTGGTCAACTATGGATGTAATGTATTAATAAGGCAATTTAGCATTTAACCAAAAATCTATGTGTCTAAGATGTCATATGAGTTTACATAGTTAGTTGTTAATAAACTTTTAGACATCTGCCTCATTAATTACCCAATTTGCTGTGGCAAATGTTATGTGTACAACACCACATCACATCATTATGACATAAGAACCAGGAGCAGGAGTAGGCCATCCGGCCCATCGAACCTGCTCTGCTGTTCAGTAAGATCATGGCTGATCTTTTTGTGAATTTAGCTCCACTTAGCCGCCCACTCACTATAACCCTTAGATTTTTGAACAGTAAAGGAACTATCTGCCTTCAAAGCATTCAACGAGGTAGCCTTAACTACCTTTCAGTGGGCGGCACGGTGGCACAGTGGTTAGCACTGCTGCCTCACAGCGCCAGAGACCCGAGTTCAATTCCCGCCTCAGGCGACTGACTGTGTGGAGTTTGCACGTTCTCCCCGTGTCTGCGTGGGTTTCCTCCGGGTGCTCCGGTTTCCTCCCACAGTCCAAAGATGTGCAGGTCAGGTGAACTGGCCATGCTAAATTGCCCGTAGTGTTAGGTAAGGGGTAAATGTAGGGGTATGGGTGGGTTACGCTTCGGCGGGTCGGTGTGGACTTGTTGGGCCGAAGGGCCTGTTTCCACACTGTAATGTAATCTAATCTAACTGCTTCACTGGTCAAGGAATTCCATAGCTTCACAACCCTTAGGGTGAAGAAGTTACTCCTTAACTCAGTCCTAAATCTATGCACCCCCCCCACCCCACTTATATTGAGGCTATCTCCTCTCGTTCTAGTTTCACCTGCCAGTAGAAACAACCTCCCTGGTTTTATATTATCTTATTCCCTTCATAAATTTACATGCTTGTATGACAACAAGTGATCTTATAAGTCAATGTGGTTACATAGGAAATATACACATGGAAAGTTCTCACAAGATCACAATGGAGTAATGAGCAGTCTATGTTTTCAGTGATGTTGGTTAAAAGATAAATATCCCACACTGTTCTTCGATTTAATGGTTAAGAGGATAATAGCTGAGATGGGAGCTCGCTTTAACATCTGATATGAACATTTCCAACAGTGCAACTTTCCTTCAGTTCTGATGAAAGGTCGTCAGCCTGAAATGTTCACTCTCATTTCCTCTTCACAGACGCTGCAGCCTGACCTCCTGAAAGTTTCACACATTCTGTTTTTGTTTCGGGTTTCCAGCATTTGTAGCATTTTGCTTTTGTCTTAGCAAGTGTGAGATTCAAATCTGATAACCTTTTTGGCTCAGACAGGGCTGAGCTACTTTCGTTTGGTAGACAAACTCTCACCACAAACAGTGATGAATATGCAGTTAATTGTTGTCCACTGAGGTAAGGATGTTGCTGTTAGATTTGCTTGTGCATGGAGTCAGTGACAGCTATAAGAATGGGTCATGTGCTGTCGACTCAAAGCCAAATTTACTCCTGAGAAGATGCTGCATTTGGCATTGGGTGCGGTTTTTTTCTTTGTCTCTGCCTGTGCTACCAGTTTGGCAGGACTGATGCAGAACAAATACAATTTCAGAGAATTCCTGGCTGATCTCTGAATAGTATAAGAGTCTGGACAATGACTTGAAGAGTCTGCATTAATGAAAGATGCACCAATCCTGTTGGCCTGTTTTTTCTCAAACCTTTTTCTCAAACCCTCTTTCCCCTTTAAGTATGGCACTGTCTGGAGACCGTTGTTCTTGTATATATTGACACTGTCCTGTCCAAACGGTGATCATTGAATATTGTCGAGGCAGAGGTAGAGGAGATTCTTGACCAGGGAGTCAAAGGTTATTGGGGTAGGCGGGAATTTGGATCTGACATCACAATCTGATGAGCCATGCTCTTGACCAATGGCAGAGCACTCTTGAGGGCTGAATGGCCTACCCTGGGCATGGGGTGGACCAAGAGCTGGAAGGAGGGTAGGGGCGGGCTGCCTTAGTGTGGTCGGAAGGTGGGAGGGACGGGGGCTTGCTGGGTCTGTATTGTCTACACTTTTGTATGTAACAGTATTGTCTAATGTACAAATGTCATTGTCACTGTCTTGTCACATGTGGAACTGGGTTTTGAGGTTTGTCCTCATCTCCCTGTAAAATGGTTGAAAGGTAGGGTTTGGGGCCTAGCTTTGCTGCTCCTCTCCCTTGTAAAATTGCTGTCTCTTGTGTACAGCTGTAAATGTTTTTTGTAAACTGTTTTGTAATTTGTTTAATAAAATAAAAAAAAGGCCTACCCTGGCTCCTGAATTGTGTGTATGTGCCAATTACTGCAAATATTGACACATTTATTAATGTTAAATGTTTGTTTCTGGGGTGGCTAGAGTGTGTACATGATATACAGAGCTGTTTTCCATTAGAGAGGCACATTGGTGATGGTAGATGAGGATATTGTTGCAAAGGCATGGGAGGTCTGCTGCTTGAATTGAGTGGGGACTAAGCCCCACTGACCCTCAGATACTTCTGCAGAGCTCTGGTGCTCAGAGTGCCCCTTGTGGGCAAGACCTGGCTGGATTCTGAATGTGAGGGAGCAGAGGATGCAGTACCACATCCATCCGGAGGGGGCGATATCACTCGGCTGTGTGGATTTGTGAAGGCAGCAGTTTGGAGCAATGAAGTGTAGCCAAATCTTGCTCGCAGCTACATTGCCAAGAAGCAAAACCTTTTTGTATAGAGCACAGGAGAAAATACAATTTTATTTCCATCTGGCCTGGCGGTAGCATGAAACAGGGGAGGGATTTGGTTCATTTTGACTTATCAGGACTCTCTGTAATATGGAAGTCCAAAGTTTGGTGCCTTTCTGATTGCACCTTTGTTGTCTTCCTTCTGGTGTCGGACTGGATTCCTGTGCAGTAACAGCAGCCCCTTTTACACCTCAGTGTATGTTCTTCAAGGTAGGCCCCGGAAGGTAAATACATGAAAGTTAAATATGAGAGGTTTCACAGCCAGACCTTCCCGGGCTTTCTCTGCACCCCTCCTGTTCAATGGGAGGTAGGGGTCAGATGGACAAGTTCTGGCCAGCTCTGAGACTCTTAAGGAAGGATTCCGATTGCATTCAGCACGGACTAGTGATAGTAAGGATACCTTTGTTACCTGCACTGCTGTGTACCTTGCTATCCACTGCATTCCATGCTATCCATGCTAAATGTGGAGTTTGCACATTCTCTCCGTGTCTGGGTGGGTTTCCTCCGGGTGCTCCGGTTTCCTCCCACAGTCCAAAGATGTGCAGGTCAGGTGAATTGGCCATGCTAAATTGCCCGTAGTGTTAGGTAAGGCGTAAATGTAGGGGTATGGTTGGGTTGCGCTTCGGCGGGTCGGTGTGGACTTGTTGGGCCAAAGGGCCTGTTTCCACGCTGTAATGTAATGTAATGTAATCTAATCTAATCTAAATTACCCATTGTGTTAGGTGCATTAGCTAGGAGTAAATGTAGGGGAATGGGACTGGGTGGGTTACTCTTTGGAGGGTCAGTGTGGACTTGTTGGGCCGAAGGACCTATTTCCATATTGTAGGGAATGTAATTTAATCTAATCTAATCATTTACTATCGAGGCACTGGACTTTTTAATTGTCACATCCAGCAGGAGATTGGCCATGTGTAATTTATTTAGGTGGAGGTGGCGTAGGTTTAACTAAAGCATTGAAGAGGGCTTTTTGCGATTATTTGAAGAGGAGAAATGTGCAAGGCATAGAGAGAAGGCAGGAAAATGGCACAAAGTCATGACGCTCTTTTGGAGAGCTGGTGCAGACACAATGCATCGAATAGCCTCCTTTGCACTGTAGCCATTTTCTGATTCAGTGGATTGATTTTATGAAGTGAACCCATTCCTACTTCACCAGAGATGATCTCAATTGCCCTGTCCTCAAGGGAGAAAACCTTTTATATGATGTTTTGCTTCAAGCTTCAATTACACTGCATTCATAGAATCCCTACAGTGTGCAATCAGGCCATCCAGCTCATCGAGTCCGCACTGACCTTCCGAAGAGCATCCCATCCAGCTCCCTGCATTTCCTATGGCTAGGTCATCTAGCCTGCACATCCCTGGGCAATTTAGCATGGCTAATCCACCTAACCTGCACATGTTTGGACCATGGGAGGAAACCGGAGCACCTGGAGGAAACTCAGGGAGCCCATGCAAACTCTGCGCAGACAGTCGCCTGAGGCTGGAATCGAACCTGGGTCCCTGAGGCAGCTGTGCTAACCACTGAGCCACTGCGCCACCCTTCATTTGGCTGAAGGAGAAGCTAGCATTCCTATAGCATCCTCGTGCACTGGATAGCCAATTAAGTACTACTTAAAAGTGTGTCACTATGGTAATGTAGGAAAATGTGGTAGCCGGGGGAAAATTACTGCAAGCAGCAATAGGATAAATAATCAGTCAATTCCATCTGACCGCTCGATAAACAGTGATGGTGTGCCAGCGAGAAGAGCCATTGGGGCACTTCGGAATAGTGATGTTTGTCTCCACCTGAAAGCGCAGTTTGATACCTTAGTGGAAAGATGAGGCCATAGCGCTCCTCCCTTTTCAGGCTCACGGATAAGGCCGTGCTGTTTGAAAGCAGCAGTTCCACCATAAGGGTGCCCCTGTGGCGCCCAACACTGCCAGAAGGCTGAGATTTATGATCTCGATTCGTGATCACTTGATCCTGGCTGCTCCCGGTTTCTGAAGCTCTCAGCTGGAGAGCGACCCCACGGGAAACACGGGTTTATCCGAGTCACTGAGCTGGGCGCTCGGGGCCAGTGTGAATGGCAGAACATCACCAGGCACCGCACTCTCTTGGCATGCACTGATACTGTGGTGAAATGCAACTTTGCGCCCATCTTTGAGGCTTCATGTGGGAGGAAGCCTCGACAGATAACTTGGCTTACTGCAGGCAGCAGCTGTGTGGGAGGGCCCACTGGCTCGGTTAGTGTGGTTTGAAATTAAACTTGAGCATGAAACAATTGCACCCTATTTACTCTTCCAAAACCTCTCCACAATTTCTACACCCTTCTTAAAACCTCCCCTTGCAGCTCCTCTCTTCCATGGAGAACATTCCTATTGTTACCGCCGTTGACTTTATCCATCATTCCTGTGTCTTTTGGGACCATCCTAAACCATTCCTGTGCTCTTCCAACCTTGCTGTCTCTTTATCCCTCCCCTGAAGTGTGGGCAGGCTGGGTTTTGGTGAAAGCGGCTGACTGAAAATTTATAAAATTTACCACTATGACCTTTTTTTTTTAATGTGAATAAATATCTCTCATGCCAAGACTTCAAGCGCCCTCCCTTCTAACAGTCCAGGTTAAATGTGCCCAGTGCAAAAGGTTAGTGGTCTGTGGAAGGTCAGGCTGGACAAGTGAACAAGCTCAAAGAATAATTCTTCCCAATCCAGTGACTGATCTTCATGGTTTATTCAAGCTACAAGCATTGAGACCTTTTTAAGATTGGAGGTGGACCTGTTCCTTGGGAAATATACTACATAGGCAAGATCTCATTTACTGCGCATCTCCAATCGATCTGAGGACACTGAAAGTGAACCATATCATACAAGACTGGAGTCACATGTAAGACCATAGAGTCACAGCGCAGAAGCAGACCTTTTGGTCCAACCCAACCAAATTTACCAAACTAACCTAGCCCCACTTGCCCCTGTTTCATATATATCCTTCTAAACCTTTCCTATTCACTTACCTGTCCAACTATCTTTTAAATGTTGCAACTGTACCTGCGTCTACCACTTTCTCTGGCAATTCATCCCACATACAAACCCCCGTCCGTGTGGAAAAGATGCTTCTTGGGTCCCTTTTAACTCTTTCTCCTCTCACCTTAAAATATGCCCCCCCCCCCCCCAGTTTTGAACTCCCTAGGGAAAAGACCTTTGCTATTTACCTGATTGATGGCCCTCATTATTTTATAATTCTCTGTAAGGTCACCCCTCAACCTCCTGCATGCCCCAGTGAAGGAAGTCCCAGCCTATCCAGCATCTCCTTATAACTCAAACTTTCAAATCCTGGCGACATCCTGAACTCTCTCCAATTTAATAATATCCTTCCTATAACAGGGTGACCAGGACTGTACACAGTACTCCAGAAGAGGCCTAACCAACATCCTGGACAACCTCAAAATGACATCCCAACTCCCATACTCAACGATGTGAGCAATGAAGTCTACCTGTGGTGCGACTTTCAAAAAACTATGGTCCTGAACCCCTAGGTCTCTCTGTTCAGTCAGTAGGCATCGATATCCATGAAACAATTGGGTTTCTCTTTTGCAATGACCTGGTCATTTCTCTGATAGGGATCAACTATTTTCCCAACTTGTTCTGGGGAAACATTCAACAATCTGCAATGCTCAATGAGCCTCACAACAATAGATCATAGCTGCAGAACTGGGTGGCTGTGGTTATAAGCAGGTCTAGCATGTCCCAACAGATCCGTTTTTTTTTAACTTGTGCTCCACATACCTTTTTCCTCAGTTCTGAGCCAGCCATGGAACTAGGGCCACTTCCAGTGTACAGTCCCTGGTTACCCTTCGATCATTTTAGCTGCTGCCTATCATTCAGTCTTGTTCCTGAGGTTAATAAGTTATTCAGTAATGTTATCAGAGTAAATAGAGCGATTAGTGCTGAAACTAAATTTGAAAGAGGTGCTTTCAGCACGTAGCCATAGTCAGCACGGTGGCTCAGTGGTTAGCACTGCTGCTTTATAGCACCAGGGATTCCACGCCCAGGTGACTGTCTTTGTGGAATTTGCACATTCTCCCCATGTCTGTGTGAACTTGCTCTGGTTTCCTCCTCCAAACCAAAGGTGTGCAGGTTAGGTGGATTGGCCGTGCTATAGTGCCCAGGGATGTGCAGGTTAGGTGGATTGGCCGTGCTATAGTGCCCAGGGATGTGCAGGTTAGGTGGATTGGCCGTGCTATAGTGCCCAGGGATGTGCAGGTTAGGTGGATTGGCTGTGCTATAGTGGAGAAAGTGAGGTCTGCAGATGCTGGAGATCAGAGCTGAAAATGTGTTGCTGGAAAGGCGCAGCAGGTCAGGCAGCATCCAGGGAACAGGAGAATCGACGTTTCGGGCACAAGCCCTTCTTCAGGAGTGCTATAGTGCCCAGGGATATGCAGGTTAGGTGGATTGGCCATGCTATAGTGCCCAGGGATGTGCAGGTTAGGTGGAGGAGCCATGAGAAATGCAGGATAATAGGATAGGGGGTGAGTGTAAGTTGGATGCTTTTCGGAGGGTCAGTATGGACTCAATGGGCTGAATGGCCTGCATCCACACTGTAGGCATTCCATGATTTTTTTTGAATGAAGAGTGGTCTGTACATTTTATGCAGGGCTAAGTCTTCAAACATTGAGTTCTCCCAAGCTGTGTCAAGCCTCTATGGCTTTGGAGTTGGTCCATAGGCTGTCCAATCCAAATGGGACAAAAATGAATATACATCTGTCTGAAGAGCTGACTATCTCCAGTCAAGACAGATTGGTGCTCTAACTATGATATATTTTTCTTTCAAAAAACATTAAATTTTGGTTGAACCTTTTGTGGACCGCTTTATTTTTCAGATGAGAGAACTGATTGTGATTTGATTCAGTTCTGTGTTTTGCCTTGGGAAGAAACTATATATACTTCCACATATATATATACGATTATGTAAATCATTTCACGTTAGTAAGGCCTACTCAGAGCCACGTTCCTTCCTGTTATGAAGCGTGGCAAGCAAAGAGAGGCCAGAGCTCCTTATGTAGGCTGCTTCCTCTCTTCCCCCCCCCACCCCCCCTTCCTCCTTTCGTGCTCAGATGAGGAGGTAAACATTACTTTCTCATAGAACTGAAGAAAAAAACCACAAAGTGGCTGAACCAGGGCACGTGCTCTCTAAATATATCACCCAGTGGCCAAACGGCGGAAGTGAGACTGCTGCACAGCACTCGTGCTAGTGAGTTTGGACTCAGATGACTAAGCAGTTCGCCTCCAGAATCATGAAATCCAGAAAGGCTTCCATGGCAACAAGGCCTTGGAGCGCCATACAGAGGTACCAGGTGGCTAGTTCAGGGCAGGAGGAGAAGAGGATGGAGTTTTAAAGAAAGCTTCTTCATTTCCGTGTGTTTCTCACTCTTTTTTACTGTATTGAGAGAAATCTGGAAAGAAGAAAATGTTTAAAAGCTGATGGTTTACATTTGAAACTCAACCACTTGGGGGCCAGAGACTACTCCCTTGCCTAACCCCAACTCTAACCCAGCCCTCAACTGTATCTCTCCTGATGTTAATCCAGTTCCCTCACACCGCCACTCGGTAACCCCTCTCCCCCAGCACCCCGTCTTACTAAATGTAAGTCTAATGATAATCCACTTCCCTCACACTGTCCTCAGTAATCCCTCTCTCCCAGCACCCTGTGTTACTGACTATCTCTCCTGATGTTAATCCAGCTCCCTCACACTATCACTGAGTAAGCCCTCTCCCCCAGCACCCTGTGTTCCTGATGGTATCTCTCCTGATGTTGATCCAGCTCCCTCACACTGTCACTCAGTGACCCTTCTCCCACAGCACCCCATGTTACTAAGTGTATCTCTAATGATAATCCAGTTCCCTCACACTGTCCTCAGTAATCCTTCTCTCCCAGCACTCTGTATTACTGACTGTATCTCTCCTGATGTTGATCCAGCTCCCTCACACTGTCACTGAGTAACCCCCCTCTCCCAGCACCCCCTGTCACTGACTGTATCTCTCCTGATGTTAATGCAGCCCCCTCACATTGTCACTTAGTAATCCCTCTTCCCCCAGCACCCTGTGTTACTGACTGTATCTCTCCTGATGTTAATCCAGCTCCCTCACGCTGTCACTCAGTAACCACTCTCCCCCCAGCACCCATTTTTTTGCTCTTTCTCTCTGTCTCTACCTACATCCACCTGTGACTGTAAACAAGGCCACCCTTTGCAACAACGTCACTGTGTTATTGAGCAAAGTGTTTGACATCAATTCCAGTAAGAGTGCTGGCTTCTCACAGATGTCCTGCCTCCCTTGTGGTTGGTTGTAGCTTGTGTTACGAGTTCTGCAGAAGGATGAAAGTGCTTTAGAAGAAGCCAGATGTCCTTTGAGTGGCTCTCATCACCCTGCAAGCCTTGTGTAAGGACCCCAGACACTGAATATTAATCCCTCTTGTTCAGCCTGGGTTCACATGGTATCACACTGTCATCCTGAGTCAGAGGATTGTGCCTTCAGGCCCCAGGGTCCTGAGCCTATCATCTAAGCTGACGCTCCGGTGCAGTGCTGAGGGGTTGTTGCATTGTTGGAGGTGCTGTCTTTCAGAAAGGCCATTAAGCTGAGGTACCCTCTCATTTTAAGAGATCCCACGGTCGTCTTTGAAGAAAAGAATGAATTGCCTTTGGTGCCCTGGTCAATATTTTCCCTCAAACATCACAGAAACCGATTAGCTTTATTCTCACACGTACTTACAAGTTTACCCGTTTCCACGTATGGGGCCATTTAGGTCCAAAGGTACCTTGGTACGGATTCTTCAATACCAGAGGATCCCACTATTTATCTTGTTACTGCTTGTGACTGCGTATCAAAGAGTATTGCAATGTCTGCAGCAAATGTCGGAAGGGGCATAAGACATTCGACACATGTCCCTGTGCCCCTCCACTCCCAGTCCCCAGTGCCACTGTCTCTGAGGTGGGTTTGGTGGTGCCATGTTACGGTGCCCGGGAATCTTCTAGTGATTGCCTAATTTTCCCAATTGGGATCACTTCCTGGTCCAGGCCCTGAATGGGTACACTCGTCAGAGCTGTCATCTGGCAATCAGCCTCCCAGTTGTGTTTTGAGATCATGGGATGCGGGTGGGCACTGCCTACAGACTAAAGCCAGCAGCACTTGGAAACAAACATACTGGTCATAGTGGTGCTCTATTCTGATGACTCGGCGCACCAGTTTTATTGGGTTTTCCTTTTTGGGATTGCCCAGAGGGCAGTGAAGATTCAAACCTGTTGCTGTGGGTCACGTAATAGGCCAGACCAGGGAAGGAATTCCTTCCCTGAAGGACATGAGTGGACCAGGTGAGATCTTGCAAAAAAATGGAGTTGTTTTCACCCCCCCAAGGTTCTTATTATGCCACGGCGGGATTTGAACCCACATTCCGCAGAACGTCTGCTTAGAGGTTTCGGATGACTGGTCCAGTAGCGTCAGCAATGTGCCGCCCAGGTTGGAAACTGCGGCCTCGTTAAGTACTCGGCAGAAAGGAGAGAGCTTGGAAACCTGGATGAAATTTCCAAAGCGAAGAACAGTGAAGCTGTTGGGAGTCTGGGAACAGGTTTGGGATGGATCATTTCTGGTTACTGGTCTGCCCCCAGTGATTTAAACTGTGTGGGATGAGAGTTTTATCTGGTGGTCATCCTGCAAGAAAGCAAATGGGGAAACGTCAGGTCAATGTATTGTAGATTGAGGCACAATGGGTTTAATCTGTTAATCTTATATCACCCTGTGTGTCTCCCCTTAGGAACCTGCCTCTGTTTCCCTTCCTGGCAAAGCTTATTCCGAGAAGCAGGTGTGAAGGCTGCTGTTGGATGACATGGATCTGTGTGATACGGAGGAGCGCGATAGTGACGATGAAGTGTTCGACCTGGACTTAACGGCCCCGGACAGCGGCTACAGTGACACCAGCGGGACCTACGCATCCGGTGCCTCTCCGAGCTGGACTGCCAGGCGCCAGCGGTTGTTTCCTCCAACGCAGCACTCGAATGGAGCCGGGGGCATCCCGGAGGAACAGTGTGACAGGGGGACGCAAACCTCTAGCTCCAGCCCCCCAGATGAAAGCGAACCGCAAAGACTATTCTATGGTAATGTTTCTTTGCTGCTGTTCCCTTCCCCAGTTAATGCAATTCCCGTGTTTGAGGTTGGATGGATAACGTGCCGTTAAATGATGTGGAAACTTTGCGTGATCTTGACTTTTGAGATCGATGGGTCTTTTTCTGAGAGTAGTAGTTTCAATCTTCCTCTGGAACCTAGTTTCAATGAACTCAACCCATCGCATATCTCTCTGACTGTCCCCTTCCTCCATCTCTACGTCACCCTTCTCGCTCTTGTATCTGTGCCTGCTCCATTTCTTTCTCAGCTTTCTCTTCTTTTTCTCTTCCCACTTTCTATCTCTCTTTCCCTCCCCCCCGACCCCCCCAACTCCCCCTTGCTCTCCTGGTGGCCCCTCCCTCTCTCTTTCCCTCTGCCTTTCCCTTTCCCCTTTCCATTCCATTCTCTCCCTCTCTCCATCTCTTTACCTATCTCTCTACGTATCTAATCTATCCATCAACCTCGTCCATCAACCTCGTCCATCAACCTCGTCCATCAACCTCGTCCATCAACCTCGTCCATCAACCTCGTCCATCAACCTCGTCCATCAACCTCGTCCATCAACCTCGTCCATCAACCTCGTCCATCAACCTCGTCCATCTATCTATCTCATCGCTCCCATCTCATCGCTCCCATCTCATCGCTCCCATCTCATCGCTCCCATCTCATCGCTCCCATCTCATCGCTCCCATCTCATCGCTCCCATCTCATCTCTCCCATCTCATCTCTCCCATCTCATCTCTCCCATCTCATCTCTCCCATCTCATCTCTCCCATCTCATCTCTCCCATCTCATCGCTCCCATCTCATCGCTCCCATCTCATCGCTCCCATCTCATCGCTCCCATCTCATCGCTCCCATCTCATCGCTCCCATCTCATCGCTCCCATCTCATCTCTCTCTTATCTATCTGTCTACCTTATCTATCTGAGCTGAAAACCTGAAGAAGGGCTCATGCCCGAAACGTCGATTCTCCTGCTCCTTGGATGCTGCCTGACCTGCTGCGCTTTTCCAGCAACACATTTTCAGCTCTGATCTCCAGCATCTGCAGTCCTCACTTTCTCCTACCTTATCTATCTAACTATCTCATCTATCTATCTCCAGTACCCCTTCCCCTTGGGTCTAATGTTAATCCATTACAAAAGCCATTGCTTATCCAAGTATGTAATCGTAGTCTCCCCTTACTTGCTGGCTGCCACCTCACTGGGTGAGAGGCAGGCACTGAGGGTGCATTATTCCGTAAACAACAAGAGGACAGAACAAAACCAGAGGCTGGGAAGTGATGAAAGTCAGAATATTAGTGGTTCTGCGCTGGCTGAGTGTGGAAAATCACGGACCTCTGCTTTCCCTCTGTTGAGAGTTAAGTGAATTTGATTGAAAGGGTAGGTAAGTGAAATGGGAGAGTAGGGACCAGAATGGCATAGAAATTGGAAAGGGGGCTACCTTTGGGAGGGTAAGTAACCTGCCGTTTTGGGGCCTCAGCTGTCCGCATAGCGCCTTTAAAAATGATGACTATGCAGCTCAATTCCTAGACCTATATGTACACTAGATTTACACAAACAGTGTTTATGGGGCCTACCAGGCTTCGCTAACTGAGACTGGAAATAAAATTATTTGAGGATTTTTGTGGTAATTGAAATAAGGTGGAGGCAGAAAATAGTGATAGCCACTGCGGTCACGTACCGGTCAGTGTGGACAGTACTAACGTGATTCATTGGTGAAGAACCACTCAGAAACAGGTGAAATTCAGGAGCTACTCTGTAGCCAAGAGTCTGTGAAGGGAGGGGGCTTCGGCAGACCAGGTTGTGGTAACATGGACAGCAATCTCTTCAACAAGTCAAAGAGTGTGCATTCTAGTCCTAACTCAAACCCTTGAGATTTTGGACAATGCTGCCAATGCCTGTTTCCGCATGAGATGTCAAATTCTGGCTTTGTCTGCCATTTCTGATGGATGTTCAAAAGAAAAGTTATTGCACCATTTGAAAGAGTGGAAAGAAATCTTCCAGCAATCCTAGACTGCTTCCATCATCTGTAAATCAGATTATGTGGGAGCTTGCTGTGCATGAATTGGCTGTTGTGTTTTGCTCGCTGACAACAGTGAGGGCATTTCAAAAGCTGCAAAGGAGTCTGGGACATTCTGAGGCCATGAAATTCTTTGCATGTGTTTGCCAATGGCAGCCAGCTCTACCTCATCACCAGCTCTTTTGGCTCACCCTACTGCCTCTGTTTGACTGACTATCCCAACTCCACTACTGGATGTGCAGACTCAAACTCAGCCACTACTGCAGCCTCTATTGGCCACACTCTGAGGCCGATCCAGACTGTTCTCAGCCTTGGTCTCCCCAGATTGAGCTGCCGGCCTCATTTTTGTCCTCGCCAAGGGCAGCTATTTCCACTCCCATGGCACCTCCCAAGTCCACCCGGCCTCAGCCTATCAGAGGCGGTACAGTGGCTCAGTGGTTAGCACTGCTGCCTCACATCGCCAGGGACGTGGGCTTGATCCCACCCTCGGGTGCCTGTCTGTGTGGAGTTTGCACATTCCCCCAGTGTCTGCGTGGGTTTCCTCCAATAATCCAAAGATGTGCAGATTAGGTGGATAGGCCATGGGAAATGCAGGATTACAGGGATAGTGAATCTGGGTGGGAAGCTCTTCACAGGGTTGGTGTGGTCCCGATGGGCTGAATGACCTGCTTCCACACCATAGGGATTCTGTATCTGTGCCTGAGACCCTTGTTTATATCTAGAGGCTTCATTGCCCTGCTTATTAAAACGACCTCCTGGTTCAGTTATGAATCTCTAATATTCCGTCGGTGTGGGCCTGTGTCAAATTGTCTTTGATAACGTCCCTTTCTGGGACGGTTTATTGTAGTAAAGGTGAAAACAGAAAGCAGTGAATCCTCCACTTTCCCATGCCAGTCCCTTTAGCGGGCAATACTGAACAAAATATCGACCAACTTGGCACATGCCCATTGTCATATGAGGTGGAATGCTGCCACCATTGCTCTAATGTAGAAAACACAGCAGCCAATTTACACACAGACTGCAACGTGCTAGTACTAACCAGCTAATTATCTTTTTGCAGTGTTGCTTAAGGAATGGTTCTTTGGTGCAGTAGTACAGCAAGCTTTCACCCCCTCTATGTGGCCCTCAGTTGACAAATCTCACCAAAAAGATCGCACCTTTTGACACCTCAGCACTCCATGAGGGGTATTGGGTAGCCTGGAGCCGCCTCACTTAGAAACGAGCGTGTACCTCACTGAGTCCTGCGATTATGGGAGGAAGGGGGGCAGGAGTGGCCCAAGGATTCCTCGGGTTGAAAGGGCTGGTCAAGATGGTCCTCTTGGCCTGCAAGGAACCAAAAAGAGACACAATGAAGTAATCTCTCTTCTGGGGACCCATACAGTGTGTGGTAATTTTGGGCCTACCTTGGGAGGCTAAGGCTGGTTAGTAAAAATTGCATTCGGGGCCTAAATGAAGGGCTCAGCTTAACCATTTTAAAGTGAGGAAAGAGATGATGGGTGAATGACACTTGGATTGGGGGGGGGGGTAGGGCAGGTGTTTGGGGGCGAGTGGGCAGAGTGAGGAGAAGAGTGTCGAATGGATCCAAGTCGACCAAAGGTCCAAGGCAAAAGACAGATCGGCAAGCCCTGGAATTCTTCAGTCTGGAGGTCATAGACACGTTGCTGTTGTTGAACGAACTGAGGCAGGGCAGAAATAAGTGACATCGGGCATGTTTAACGGAGGGCAAAGG